>NC_091782.1:29158927-29502765 GCF_029378745.1 Bos indicus | reverse complement strand
AGCTCCTTGTCAACCCCAGGAGCAGAACTGTTCCACTTCATGCCAAACACCCTTTCCTCCCAGCCTCAAGAGTGCTGCTTGTTGCCATGAGAAACTGACTTCCAGGCCTGCCAGTGTTCATGCAAATGACCCAATTCACACTCCAATTAAAATTTATTTTGGTTTATGTTTTCATAGAGTTCTTTGTAGGGCTCAAAATTCAAAAAAGTGTGACAGGGTACATTGTCAAAGTTCTCCCTTCCACCTCCACCCTGACCCCTTCCCTTCCACAGCCTATATTACAAGTTTTTTAAAGCTTCTTGACCTCCTTCCAACAACTTTTATCTTGACTCTTATCTCATCCATGTTCTTCCCAAGAATCATTCTCTGGTGATTATCAGCACTTGGAACTACATCCTCTCAGCAATTTAAAATGCCAGCATACCATTCTCTGAGTAGCCCTCAGATTGCTCCCTTCTGGAGGGCAGCAAGTATACCTGCCCTGCTTCCCTAAGGGGACCTC
This sequence comes from Bos indicus, assembly GCF_029378745.1. NCBI lineage: Eukaryota > Metazoa > Chordata > Mammalia > Artiodactyla > Bovidae > Bos > Bos indicus. The sequence goes on along the minus strand of NC_091782.1, from coordinate 29,502,263 downwards.
CAGCCACCTGGTCTTTCCTTTTCTGTCAGGCCCTTCTCCCTCCCTTTCTTCCCTGTCCAGCCAGAGTAGCACTCACAGTCCATCCCTCAGCTCTTCTCTGCAGGCTCCCTTTAGCTGGGCACTGGGTGCCACTTTAGGTACTGGAAGAGCTTCTCCCCAGCCCCCAGCTCCTTTCCAATCCTGTCTACTCTCCTGAGTCCCCCACCCTAACTCCAGATCCCCTTCTCAGCAAGCGGCCCTGTCTCTTAACTGAGATTCTTCAACCTGGACCCTCTCCAGCTTCTCCACTGAATCACGGTACTGTACATCTGAAACTAACACATTGTAAATCAACTATGTGTGTGTGTGTGTCAGTTGTTCAGTCGTGTCTGACTCTCTTAGACCCCATGGGCTATATAGCCTGCCAGTCTCCTCTGTTCATGGGATTTCCCAGGCAAGGATACTGGAGTAGGTAGCCATTTCCTTCTTCAGCGGATCTTCCTGACCTAGGGAAGGAACCCAGGTTTCTTGCATTGCAGGCAGATTCTTTACCATCTGACCCACCAGCAAAGCCTGTAAATTAACTATACTACAATGCAAAATTTAAAAAAAAATCCTAACACACACAAGAAATAAATTCCTGGGATTTCAGATGTCCACATGCTTCACAATGACTGCATCCCTCTCCCTCTTGAGACAATGGACCTCACCCTGAATTCTTTAGGTTCATTTTCTTTGTTTATCGTCATAGTTCCACTCTCTATGCATTTTGTAGGCATTCCTACACATGCATACTCTTTGGTTTTGCCTGTTTGATCTCCAAAGGGATAGAATCATAGGTATCATATTCTGTTTTTATGAGGCTGGCTTTTTACTGAGCATTATGATTTCACTGACCGTGTAGCTGTCATTCATTAGCTTACTTTCTGTTGCATGATAACACAGCTGTTTATAAATCCCTTGTCCTGTCAGTGGACATTTGCTTTGTTCACACTGGTGCTTATCACCACAACGCTGCTGTGAGTTCTCCTACTCTTCTCTGGTAAGTTTCTCCAGGGCTACAGTCTTCAAAAGAGGGCCTATGTATCTCTGTGATGTGAGAGGACTGTCCAGGGCTTAGGTGGACCTGGAGAGATGTACAGGGACTGTCCTCAGATCCAACACTCCCATATGAGTTGGGACACTGGTGGGTCTGTGAGGGCCCCTTTCCCCACCCCTTGCCCAGCTCTTCCTTACCACAGAAAGAAGGCCCAAGAGGGAATCCAGAAGGGTAAAAACCTCCAGGCACCAAAGCGACAGTTTCAAAATCTCACTGAGGTGAGTGACCTAGTGACATCATTTTGCAAGTGAGGTACTTTTTCTTTCCTTTCAACAAAATCGAAGGAAGATTTATTAAGTGCCAGCTGATTGCTTATTTTTTTCCTATCCTTTATGCTATTGAGGTGAAATTCACACAGCCTAATTTTTAAAGAATTTTTTTTGCTAATTCTAGCAATAAATAATATTTATCCATAAGTACATGAAATGATTGAGAAGTGGCCCGATTGTCTTATTTAGAATTGGGCTTCCAATAGTGTTTTTATGCTTCATCATTATGTAGTGAAATTTATAATATATTCATATTCTTTTGACAAATTGATTGTTAATGATGATCATAAGTACTTAATCCAGAAGAAAGTTTAACACTCAGAGCCTTAAAATTTTTTAAATTCAGTTTTAAATTATATACTTATTTTTATTGCAGATAATAGAAGATTTTCAAGCATAAAACATATTAGGATCTTATTTGGGGAGGTGGAAACAGAAATATGAATTCAGAAGAAATGGAATGATATGAATTTTTTTTTTTGGCCATGAGGCTTGCAGGATCTTAGTTCCCAACCAGACATTGAACTTGGGCCCTCGGCAGTGAAAGCTCAGAGTCCTAACCACTGGACTTCCAGGGAAGTCTCAGATGTGAAATTTCTGATTGTTAAAGAAGGGTGTGTTCATGTACTTTTAAATGAATCATAGTATCATCAAAAGTGAAAGAACATTTTTTTTTTTTTTTAAAGGTCAGTGTTTACAACATGCTGGAAATTTCACTCTTTCACAACTATTTAAAAACTTGAGGAAAATTTTAGATAACAGCAGGAAAATGTACAAGAGGTACACACTCGCAAAACTTTTTAACATGAGCCAAAATTTTGAGTGTTTCTCAAACTTCATCATGCATATGAATCATTTCAAATGTGGATTCTGAGTCCGTAGTTCTGGATGGCCTGGAATTTTACATTTCTACAAGCTTCTGGTGATGCCAGTGCTGCTGGTCTGTGGACCACACTTTGAGGAGCAAGCCTCAGTGTATTCCCAAGAGTGGAATTGCTGGGTGATGGGTATGGCACATGCTGAACTCCCGACTGATGTTAAAGTATTTTCTGAAATATTTGTATAAATCTGATAGCAATAGCGTAAAGGGACACAGTGGGTGATTAAATAGTTAATCCCACTAAGGGATTATAAGTAGAAAAAAATATGGGAGACCCCTGTAAGTTTATGATTACTGACGAAAGCAGGTTTGCTTAACCACAAAACCAAGCAGGCTTGCTTAGTAACAAAACCATGCAACAGTAGCATAAGACATGCCCCCAAACGAAGCAATGGTGGCATAAAACCCACATCCTGCCCAGTGAGCTTACTAAGTTGATGATCGCTAGGACATGCTCTCTACACACATAAAAAACACTAATTTGTAAACCTAGATTGACCACACAGCAACAAGAAAACTCCCCCACTCAGCCTGGAGGAGGAACTAATGATGAAAATACGACATCTACTCAAGAAAGACAAAGAAGATCTTTCTACCTGCCCCTTTTTCCTTTGATTATAAAATTGTAGCCCAGGAAGTCACAGCACATCTCGCCCACCACTTGTAAGCCTCACAGACGCCCTATTCTAATAAACTACTTCTTATCTATCACCTTGTCTCTCCCTGAATTCTTTTTTGTGCTGAGGCATAAAGGATCATGATACCAGAGCTCTTTGGAGCTTCTGAAACGACACCAAACGTTGCAAATCTACACTCAAACTAGCCGTGGGAATGCTGCTGTTTCTTGAAAAAAGTTCACTAAAGGCGTCCTGATTTTCAGTCCTCATCTCACTTACACTTTCTGTGACACATGTGGTCATGCTTGTTTGATACACTGCTTCCCCCTGGTTTCTGTGACACCATTTTCTTTGGGTTTCCTTCCTTCTACAACCACAGTCTCTTCCATGACCCTTCACCCTCTTCCAGGTCCATCATTTAACTGTTGGTTGTACTTGACCTTCTGTTGGGCTGAACCCCCAGGTCTATCAGGCCTGTACTTGCCTAGCTTTAAGACTGAAGAAAGAGCCCAGTGTCAGCAATAGACACATCAATGGAATGGAGGAGCTTGTGTGTCTCAAGCAAGATCCTGGAGTGACACCCCACCGCGTACAGCTGGTGGGCTGGCAGGACTTGGTGGCAGGCTTTGCTCCTGGGGGTGGAGGGGGAAGGGGAGATTGCCTGTTATAGGGGGAGGTGACAGCAGTTTGGCTCATTGGTTACCAGGGAAACTAGCAGAGGGGCCGCCGCTCTTTAAGACCAAGGTAGGACCACTAGCTAGGGCCAAGGCAAGTATGTAGGAAGATCAATCATGTGCATAGGGTATAAGCGAAGCAGGCACTGGTCAGGCAGGGGATGTACACAGAGCAACAGAACAGCCATTTTTCCCCCCAATTATTTATTTGGTTATGGTTGTACTGGGTCTTCATTGCTGCATGTGGGCTTTCTGTAGTTGCAGTGAGTGGGGGCTACTCTTCACAGCAGTGCATGGGCTTCTCATAGCAGTGGCTTCTCTCGTTGTGAAGCATGAGCTTTATGTGCAGAGTCTTCAGTAGTTGGGGTGTATGGACTTTATTTGCTCAACGGCATGTGGACTCTTCCCCCATTAGTGATCAAACCTGTGTCCCCTGCATTAGCAGGCGGATTCCTATCCACTGTACCACCAGGGAAAGTCTGAGAACAGCCATCTTGAGTGGCCTGACCATACACCTTCTTTCAGTTCAGTTCAGTTCAGTCACTCAGTTGTATCCAACTCTTTGCAATCCCATGGACTGAAGTACACCAGGCTTCCCTGTCCATCACCAACTCCCAGAGCTTACTCAAACTCATGTCCATCGAGTCGGCGATGCCATCCAACCATCTCATCCTCTGTTGTCCCCTTCTCCTCCTGCCTTCAATCTTTCCCAGCATCAGGGTCTTTTCAAATGAGTCAGTTCTTCCAATCAGGTGGCCAATGTATTGGAGTTTCAGCTTCAACATCAGTCCTTCCAGTGAATATTCAGGACTAATTTCCTTTAGGATGTATTAGTTGGATCTCCTTGCAGACCAAGTGATCTCAAGAGTCTTCTCCAACACCACACAGTTCAAAAATATCAATTCTTTGGCACTCAGCTTTCTTTATAGTCCAACTCACATCCATATATGACTATTGGAAAAACATTAGCTTTGACTAGATGGACCTTTGTTGGCAAAGTAATGTCTCTGCTTTTTAATATGCTGTCTAGGTTGGTCATAACTTTTCTTCCAAGGAGTAAGTGTCTTTTAATTTTGTGGCTGCAGTCACTACCTGCAGTGATTTTGGAGCACCCAAAAATAAAGTCTCCCATTGTTTCCATTGTTTTCCCATCTATTTGCCATGAAGTGATGGAACCGGATGCCATGATCTTAGTTTTCTGAATGTTGAGTTTTAAGCCAACTTTTTCACTCTCCATTTTCACTTTCATCAAGAGGCTCTTTAGTTCTTCTTCACTTTCTGCCATAAGGGTGGTATCATCTGTGTATCTGAGGTTATTGATATTTCTCCCGGCAATCTTGATTCCACATTGTGCTTCCTCCAGCCCAGCGTTTCTCATGATGTACTCTGCATATAAGTTAAATAAGCAGGGTGGCAATATACAACCCTGATGTACTCCTTTCCCTATTTGGAACCTGTCTGTTGTTCCATGTCCAGTTCTAACTGTTGCTTCTTGACCTGCATACAGATTTCTCAGGAGGCAGGTCAGGTGGTCTGGTAATTCCATCTCTTTAAGAATTTTCCACAATTTATTATGATCCACACAGTCAAAGGCTTTGGTGTAGTCAATAAAGCACAAATAGATATTTTTCTTGAATTCTCTTGCTTTTTCGATGATCCAACAGATGTGGGCAATTTGATCTTTGGTTCCTCTGCCTTTTCTAAATCCAGCTTGAACATCTGAAAGATCACAGTTCAAGTACTGTTGAAGCCTGGCTTGGAGAATTTAGAGCATTACCTTGCTAGCTTGTGAGATGAGTGAAATTGTGTGGTAGTTTGAACATTCTTTGGCATTGCCTTTCTTTGGGATTGGAATGAAAACTGACCTTTTCCAGTCCTGTGGCCACTGATGAGTTTTCCAAATTTGCTGGCATATTGAGTGCAGCACTTTCACAGCATTATCTTTTAGGATTTGAGATAGCTCAATCGGAATTCCGTCACCTCCACTAGCTCTGTTCATAGTGATGCTTCCTAAGGCCCACTTGACTTCGCATTCCAGGATGTCTGGCTCTAGGTGAGTGATCACACCATCATGGTTATCTGGGTTATACACCTTCTTAGCCTTTATCTTGTTCTCCCTGGTGTGCTCTTAAGAGGTGGGTTACCACCTTGATGACCCTGTGTGGTTAATTTTATGTGTCAACTTGGACGGGCTATGGTGACCAATTCTTTAGTCAAACACTAGTCTGGATGTTTCTGTGAAGGTATTTTGTAGATGTGACTAATATCTGTACTCAGTTGACTTTAATTAAAAGAGACTGCCCTAGATAATGTGGGTGGACAACCGTCAGTCAATTGAATGCCCTAAGAGCAAAACCTAAGGTTTCCATAGAAGGAATTTTGCCTCAAGACTCAAACAGAAATCCTGCCTCCATTTCCAGCCTGTTAGGCTGCTCTACAAATTCAAACTCAAGGCTACATCGTCAACTCTTACCTGAGTTTCCAGCCTACTGGCCTGTGCTATGGATGTTTCGGAATCACTAGTCCCCACAGTTGCGTGAGCCAGTTCCTTAAAATAAGTCTCTTTGTATATATTCTTTTGGTTCTGCTTCTCTGGAGAACTCTGACTGATACAGACAGACACCCATGTTTCTTTTTCTCACTAGACATTTCTCCTATTTCCAATCTAGAATATCCACCTCCTCCTGAGTGTTCTAAAGGTGCTTAAGACATAATATGTCCTGGACAGAATCTGTTCTCTTTCTACTTAAACCTGTTTCTCCTCCTGCATAGACTGTGCTTGCCACCAGCCATCCCCAACCCAAGCTGAAAACTTGGAATTCAGTATAGACTTCTGTTTTCCCTTTTACCCCTCATATATGCTGAGCCACCAAGTCTTTTATCCATCTACTTAATAAATATATGAATTTGGGACTTCCCTGGTGGTTCAGTGGCTAAGACTCTGCACTACCCATGCAGGGGACTGGGGCTCCATCCTTGATCAGGGAACTAGATCCTACATGCTGCAGCTTAGAATTCACACGCCACAACTAGAGATCCTGCATGCTGCAACGAGGATCGATGATCCTATGAGCCACAACTAACACCCAGGGCAGCCAAATAAATATTAAATAAATATGTGAATTATTCCAATGTGCCAAAACCAGGCTAGTGCTGGGCATAAAGGACAGAGTAAGACACATTTCCTGAGGGTATGGAGATACTAAAACCTTTGTGCATTGTTGTTTTGGTGGTGAGAATACAAGCTAGTATTCCACAGCTGTTATGGAAAACAGTTCGGGGGTTCCTCAATAAAAAAAAAGAAATTATCAGCTGACTCAGAATTGCCACTTTGGGGTATATATCCAAAAGAATTGAGAATAGGGCCTCAAAGAGATATTTGTACACCTATGTTTGTAGGAGCATTATTCACTGTAGCTCAAATGTGTCCATCAACAGGTAAATGGAGAAGCAAAAGGTAGATACAGCGTACAGTAGGATATCACTCAGCCTTCAAAAGGAAATTCTGACATATGCTTCAGTATGGATAAGCCTTGAGGACACCACGCTACAGGAAATAAACCATACAGAAAAGACAAATGCTGTATGATTCTATTTACATGAGATACTTAGAGTAGTCAAAATCATAGAGACAGAAAATAGAATGGTGGTTTCCAGAGCTGGAGGAAGGAGGGAGAGAGGAGTTATTGCTTAATGGGTGAAGAGTTTCAGTCTTACAACATGAAAAGACTTAGAGATGGTTGTTGGGGATGGTTGCATGATATTATGAAGGCATGTAATGCCTCTGAGCTGTACATTTACAGTGATTGATATGGTAAGTTTAATGTTACAAGTGTTTTACCACAATAAAACATTCTTTAAAAAAATGAGAAATAAATTCATTTAATAGTGAACCATCATTTTAATACAAAAAAGACTGTCCTATCAAATACAATTCTTGACAAAGACATCTGTCTCTTTAGAAGTCAAAAAACCTATCTATTGGTTGGACATATTTTTCTTCTCTTTTTCAAGCTTGTTTCCCAGGTAGCTAAAACCTCTCTCATATTTCACTGCCTTGTGAATCAAATGTGTGTGTGTGTGTGTGCTCAGTCATATCTAACTTTTTGTGATCTCATGGACTGTAGCCCACCAGACTCCGCTGTCCATGAGATTTCCCAGGCAGGAATACTGGAGTGGGTTGCATTTGCTACTCCAGGGGATCTTCCTGATCCAGGGATTGAACCTTCATCTCTTGTGTCTCCTGCACGTGCAGGTGGATTCTTTACCACTAGCACCACCTATAAAGTAAAGTAAAGTAAAATAAATTAAGGTAAGGTAAGGTAAGGAATCAAGATTGCCGGGAGAAATATCAATAACCTCAGATATGCAGATGACACCACCCTTATGGCAGAAAGTGAAGAGGAACTCAAAAGCCTCTTGATGAAAGTGAAAATGGTGAGTGAAAAAGTTGGCTTAAAGCTCAACATTCAGAAAACGAAGATCATGGCATCCGGTCCCATCACTTCATGGGAAATATATGGGGAAACAGTGAAAACAGTGTCAGACTTTATTTTTTGGGGCTCCAAAATCACTGCAGATGGTGACTGCAGCCATGAAATTAAAAGACGCTTACTCCTTGGAAGGAAAGTTATGACCAACCTAGACAGCATATTAAAAAGCAGAGACATTACTTTGCCAACAAAGGTCCATCTAGTCAAAGCTTTGGTTTTTCCAGTAGTCATGTATGGATGTGAGAGTTGGACTATAAAGAAAGCTGAGGGCTGAAGAATTGGTGCTTTTGAACTGTGGTGTTGGAGAAGACTCTTCAGAGTCCCTTGGACTGCAAGGAGATCCAACCAGTCCATTCTGAAGGAGATCAGCCCTGGGATTTCTTTGGAAGGAATGATGCTAAAGCTGAAACTCCAGTACTTTGGCCACCTCATGCGAAGAGTTGACTCATTGGAAAAGACTCTGATGCTGGGAGGGATTGGGGGCAGGAAGAGAAGGGGACGACAGAGGATGAGATGGCTGGATGGCATCGCTGACTCGATGGACGTGAGTCTGAGTGAACTCCGGGAGTTGGTGATGGACAGGGAGGCCTGGCGTGCTGCGATTCATGGGGTCGCAAAGAGTCAGACATGACTGAGCGACTGAACTGAACTGAACTGCAGGTAAAGTAAAAAGTAAAGTAAGTAAAGTAAAGTAAAAGTAAAGTAAAGTTCTATGCTTAGTCACTCAGTCGTGTCCGACTCTTTGTGACCCTATGGATTGTAGCCCACCATGCTCCTCCATCCATGGGGTTCTCCAGAGAAGAATACTGGAGTGGGTTGCCATGCCCTCTTCCAGGGGATCTTCCCAACCTAGGGATCAAACCCAGGTCTCCCACATTGTAGGCAAATTCTTTGTTGTCTGAGCCACCAGGGAAGAAGTAAAATAAAGTACTCAGTGACTCTTTGCAACCCCATGGACTGTAGCCCACCAGGCTCCTTTGTCCATGGAATACTCCAGGCAGGAATACTGGAGTGGGTTGCCATTCCCTTCTCCAGGGGATCTTCCTGACCCAGGGATCAAACTTGGGTCTCCTGCTTTGCAGGCAGATTCTTTACTGTCTGAGCCACCACCTGGGAAGCCCTTAAATCAAATAATAAAATGTTATTTAAAAAAAAAAGAAAGACATTTCCTACCCTCAAGAAAACTGTAGACAAAAAAACAGGAAATCACAACACACTGAGATAAGTATTGAGACCGAAGCAACCGGGGTGTTTGGAGAGCCCAGGGAGTCATCAGAGGGGCCTTGGATTCGCTCCTCAACACTCCTCCTGCTTCCCCTTCCCCACTTCTCTGTTTGGTCTCAGCCCCTGGTCTCTTGCCGGAACTATAAATGTCTCCTAACCAGTCTTCCATTTCTCTCAATTCTCTTTCCACACTGATTCCACAATAATATTTTTGAAGCACAAATGAAATTCTATCACTTCCTTATCTAAAATGCCTAATTCCTGTGCAAGCTCCCAAGCCTGGCTCCCCAGTAGGATGTACCCTCCTCCCTGGTCTCTTCCTACTGTGGCCTCCCCTTCCCCCTCCCACCCTAGAACTTTTGGAATTATGGGTAAAGTAGTTCCCTTCATGGACTCTAGGTCTCCAGAATCCAAGCATCTGCTTCCATAGATTGCTTTGCCTGGAGTGGTCTCTCTCTTTCAAGAACACTCATCTTTTTTTTTTTTCCCCTCTTTCTTTTTTATGTTTTAAATTATCAAAGTATAATAACACATTTACAGGAGACTTGGAAAATACAGAACAGTTACACATAGGTTAGTTAGTGTTAGCCATTCAGTAGTATCCAACTGTCTGTGACCCCATGGACTGTAGCCCCCTGGGCTCCTCTGTCCATGGGATTCTCCAGGCAAGAATACTGGAGTGGGTAGCCATATCCTTTTCCAGAGAATCTTTCTGAAATAGTACCAATATATGTTACAATTATTTTTAAGTAGATAAATTAAGACTTTTAGTTTCAGTTTCAACATTAAACACTCAAAAATTAATAGAATGAATATACAGAAAAGTAGAAGATACAGTAGACCTGAAAAGCACCATGAACCAATTCAACATAAGATTTATCCAATTTTCATACAACAGTAGGATACAGATTCTATTCAAGTTCCCATAGACTATAAACTAAGAGACACTGGAACATGTCCAGGGACATAAAACAAGTTGCAAAAATGTCATGGTCTAAAGGCATTGAAATGATACAGAGTCAGAGCACCTTTGTTTTGAGGCCTATCTCCAGTTCCCCTAGGAAGCTTTTCTGAACCTCTGGAGACATCTGATACCTCCCTCAGTGTCTCTGTGAACTTTATATGCATTCCTGACTCAGTTTGTGTCAGTCAGAATGGCCAAGTAACGCCAGAGAGACAAACCATCTGGCAATCCTAGTAGCTTAACATAGTTGTATTTCTCACTGCTACTGCTGCCGCTAAATCGCTTCAGTCATGTCGGACAATGTGCGACCCCATAGACGGCAGCCCACCAGGCTCCCCCGTCCCTGGGATTCTCCAGGCAAGAATTTCTCACTAACGCTACCTAATTGGATCAGTAGTGGGTGGCTCTGATGGTCATAGCTGCTCCGCGTCCAGATTAAAAGAGCTCTGTCAGAAGAGGGCGCTGAGGGTGTCAGGTTGAATTGGCAACGATCACTTCTGCCATGAGGAACAACACACTGAGCTTGTGTTCACACCTCGCTGTTGAAAGCAAGTTCCGTGGTTATGCCTAATTTCAAGAGCACTGAGAGCTTCATCCTGTGTGCCTGGAAGGCAGAAAATGGCAAGATTGGTGTACAGCCTAAGTGACTACCATGGCTGAGCGCGGTGCTGACTGGCGGACATGTCTCTCTCCCCAGGGACATAGAGGAATCCCGAGAGTGTCCCAGGGTCCCCTGCCCTTGAGCAGTTTGTGCTGCAGCAATGCGGAGAGACCAGTAAATCGATGGATTCTCTGCGCTAATGTTACAGTCTAGGGGTGACAGGGGTGTTGGTGGGGAGCCTATGAAGGAAGAACAGAGGGAAGTAGGAGAGGAGGATGGGAAAGGGACGGTCCTGGTTTGAGTTTCCTGAATTCAGAGCCTGAGACAGAGGTAGAGGCAGTCATTTAGGTGATTCCAGAAAGTAGATGTGAGGGAGGGGGAGATTGTGAAGGAGGAAAAATCAACTTAGGAGAGTGACAGGATTCGATTCCACTGAAACATTCTGAGGAGAGAAAGAGAATGTCTCCAGAAATTGTCCACCTGAAGGACATGGAGGCTAGAACTTCTGTCCTCCAATTTCCATTCTTCAACTGATTGCAGGTTGACTCTGGGGCTTAGCTTCCCTGCCTTTCCTACCTGTGAGTGTCCTTTGGGCATTGATGCTACAGAGAAGGCCCAGGTTGGGATGACTGAGCACAAGATGAAACTGAGCTGCAAAGAACTGCACACCTCAGCCACTGCGGAGAACAGGTGGGTGAGGAGGGGCTAGGCTCCGGAAGTGGCTGTTTCAGCAGCCTGATGTTGCTTGAATGAGTGCTTCCTGACAGTTGCTGTGCTAGGCCCTAATTTAACACGTTTTACCCTTGTGTAGTGCAGCAGCCTTATGAGGTAGGGTTTGTGGTAATTTTTAGAAAGACAGGAGCATGTCATCTGGGGAAGGACAAGAGGCGGCTCTGACAGGGTGGGTTTACTTTTTTTTTGTTTTGTTTTACTTTTCTATGGTCATTTTCTAAAGGGCGTTATGAACTCAGAAATGAGATTTTAAAATGCCTACAGAATGGTCCCCAGGGAACTGACTCATGCTAGTAGAACTCACCAAAAACTAAGTGTGCATGGCTCATTTATTAGTTTCAGTGGTAGATGTAATTCACAAGATGATTCAGTGTGTATGTTCCCTGAGTTATGTTTATCAGCCTTTCAGTAAATATTTTTGGCAATGCCTATTCAGTGCCAGGGTCTTGGTGTCTTGTCTGGTCTTCTAATTTCTTTGTTTAATTATAGTCACTTATTAGTCAAAGGGGGTTTAAAAATAGTTTATTTTTAACTTTTTGTTATGGAAATTTTCAAACATACCTAAAGTCGGGAGAATAATATACAGAACTCCCATGTACAGATCATTTGGCTTCAACAGTTTTCAACAGCTTGCCAGCCTTGCTTTATCTGGCTTCCCTGTCCCCCTAGCAATTTTTAAAGCAAATGCCAGATATCATATCAATTCATCTGTAAATACTGCTGTTTGCACACATAACATTAAAAGGCTTTTAAAACAATATCACCATACGGATATAATATACAGCATAAGGAATATGGTTAATAGCATTTAATAACTTTGCCTGGGGACAGATGGTTACTAGACTTATTGTGGTGATCATTTCATAATGTATGCAAATTTTAATCATTATTTGTATGTGGTACACCTGAAGCTAACATAGTATTGTATGTCAACTATATTTCAGTTTAAAAAAAAAAACCACAATGATATCGTGAGGGGTACTCCTACCATTTTGCTTTTTTTTTTTACGTTTATTTTTGCTTTTTTGTTTTCTTTGTAAAGGCCATTTAAAAATATTTGTTTATTTAGGCTGCATCAGATTTTAGTTGCGACATGCAGGCTCTTTTTTTAGATGCTGCACCTGGGATCTAGTTTCCAGGCCAGGGATTGAAACTGGCCCCTTGCATCGGGAATACAGTCATAGCCCCTGGACCACCAGGGAAGTCCCCATTTTAAAATTTCTTTTCAATAGGCCTTCTGACTTTATGTCCCTTATTTCCTGCATTACTGTCTTCCTTTTATTTAGTTGGTTTTTCATAGTGACATGTTTAAATTCTCATTTCCTTTTGTATATATTCTATTGATATACCTTATTTTCTTTGTGGTTACCATGGGGATTACTTTTAATATCCTAAAGTTATAATACGCTAATTTGAATTTATACCAGCTTACCTTCAATAATATATAAAACCTCCTCTCCTTTCTAACTCTGCCCCCACTTCTTTTGATTGTGTATGCCACAACTTTATTAATATGTTTAATACAACTGAGCTGTACACTTAAAATTAGTTAAGATGGTAAATTTTATGTTATGTGTATTTTACCATAATAAAAAGTTAAAAAATAGATTTGATATTGCTGATATTAAAAATGTGAGAATTGTATTGTGATTCAAAGAGTATTGTATTATGTATTATATCTAATACAATATGTATATAATTGTAGTATGTAATATACATAATATAATACATAATTATATTATGATTCAATTATGATACAATACATAATTGTGTTACAATAAAAAGAGTCCTTATCTTATATAGGTACATACTGATGCATACAGTTGGCCTGTATCAACTGTAGTATGATGGCTGGGATTTGTTTAAAAATAATCCCGGGACTTCCCTTGTGGCTCAGTGGATAAAAATCTGCCTGCCAATGCAGGGGACCTGGGTTCGATCTCTGGTCTGGGAAGATTCCGAATGCTGCAGAGCAACTACGCCTGTGCACCACAACTACTGAAGCCCAGGTGCACAGAAGCCCAGGTGCACGGAGCACGTGCTCTGCAACAAGAGAAGCCAGCACAGTGAGACGACAACGCACTGCAACGAAGAGTAGTTCCTGCTCGCCACAACTAGAGAAAGCCCATGCAAAGCAATGAAGACCCCAGTGCAGCCAAAAATAAATAACTAAATAAGTTATATTTTAAAAATCCTGGAAGGAGTGGGAGGGTATACAGAGATGAACCACGATTCTTTTATGATTGACGATTGTTGAAGCTGGGTGATAGGCACATGGAGGTTCATTTTACTATTTTCTCCACTTTTGCATATGTTTGAACTTTTACAAAATAAAGCTTGGAATGTCTAAAGAAAGAGATTGCATCCGGATCACCTGTTAGTGGCCCAGCAGGTGCTTCTTTTGCTGCACGGTTCCATGTAGGCAGACATTCAAGCTGCTTTTTCCTGTAAAAAGCTTTTGTAGGGCTTCTGCTGGAGACAGATTGGAGACACAAAGACGGTGCCAACTCCCTCAGAGACCTCCTGCCTAGTTCCTGAGCCTTCTCCTGGGCTTTTTGTGTTTCCCTCCATCAATTTGAATAGGAACCATTCATACTCAATAAAAAGCTCAGAGAATAATAAAGGGGATTTAATGAAGAGTAAATCTCTGGAAATTCCCTGACAGTCCAGTGGTTAGGACTTGGCACTTTCACTGCTGGGGCCTGGGGTTCAATTCCTGGTTGGGAAACTAAGATCCTACCAGCTGACAGGTGCGGCAAAAAGAAAAAAAAAACACAACTCTTTCCTTTCCCCACACCCCATTTTCCAGCCCCCACCAGTTCTCCCCAGAGGCAGCTTTCCTATCCACTTTCCTGTCAACCTTTCCAGAGAAATTTCACACACATAAAATGCAAATACGGTTGCATTCTCTGTTTCCTTCTTTTTGCATAAATAGTGGCATCCCAGACACACAGTTTTGAATGTCTACTGAGTTAAAATGTATGCGTTATATTACATATAATATCTTGAGACATTCTACTTTGCAGGTACAGACAAACCCCAAGCTTTCAGAGGCAGCAGAGTTTCCATTTTCCAAACCACTGCATACTGCTTGTCAGTCTAGGGACATGGGTGGATCTCAAACTTTTCCTCTTGGTCACAGTGAGTGCTGCAGTGGATGTCTTTGTACCTTACCCTTCCACACCTGTAGGGGAAAGGATCCTCTCATTTTGTCAGTCCTAATTTAATTTTCAGAGGTATCCTTAGGAGCAGGGTGCGATAGGTGATGAAATACGGTGAAGTAAGGTTATGAAACAGCTAATAATTTTTTCAAGCTGAACCTGAGATTCCAGGCTGTCTTCAGGCAAAGACTGACTTCCTTCCCCTATCCTGGGACAGGGGCCAACGGTGGGAGCATGAGGAGCTCTGCTGGGGTATGACCTTTCATCTGTGTCTGGCAGGAAAGCAAGGCATGAATGCCTGTCCTTTTACACTGGAAAGTTCTTTCCCTGTCCCTTGGCAGCACTAGGGGGTGGGGGCAGGAAGCTGACCATTTTTGAACCCCCTGGCTGCCCTTTTTGTGGGAGGGATCTGGTATCCAGGGCATAGATAGATCACCCTCCCTGCACCCCTGGGAAATAGAGGAAAACATTAGAGAGGCATTTTGAAGGAAAGGGCAGAGGAACTGGGCTTCCTCGATGGCTCAGATGGTAAAGAATCTACCTACAATGCAGAAAGACCTGAGTTTGATCCCTGGGTTGGGAAGATCCTCTGGTGGAGGGAATGGTTATCCACTCCAGTACTTTGGCCTGGAGATCCCATGGACAGAAGAGTCTGGCAGGCTACAGCTCATGGGGTCGCAAAGAGTCACACTAGGAACTACAGTTAGTTCTCGCCTCCCACCAAAGCTCAGTGCAGACAGGGGACCAGGGTGGAGGTGATGAGAGAGGAGCCAGGGAGGTTGCAGCCAGAGGCCATCCCACTTCTGCCTTGCATTTTTCTAGATGATCCCTGAGTACACAGGCCTTGATCATCACCTTCTCACCTGGGCTATGCAGGGCAGCCTCCCCAAAGGTGGCAAGAAGTAAAAGCAGGGAGAGTGACATGCACACCGCCTCCCCACCCAAGACTGGGAGGCCCCAGAGGGGTGGGAGGACAGGGGTGAGGTAGCGTCTGTAATGTGGGAGACAGGCACACTGGCAGAGCCCAGGCCAGGCCGTTCCCAGAGGCTGATGTGACCCCTTAGAGAGCTCACGGATAGGCTGTTTGTTTCTTGGGAGGTCTGTGTTCCACCCTTGATTAATTCTCAGGAATTGCTTGTGCAATCGACCGGAGAGGAGAGGAGGTTCAGTGTCCCGACCTAGAGTCTGAACTGGTAGGGTAGCCTCTGGGTGCAGGGGTCTGGAGGATCCTGGGGATGGGGGAGGGGTCAGGGACCAGGCATTACCCTTCTCTGAGGCTCTAAGGATAATTTATGTAAAAGGATTCTCAAGGTCACAGTTGGGCAATTGGTTCAAAGTAAGTAGGTTGGTGCACGCTAGGTCAGGGGTGGTTGTGTATCTAGTGCTCTAACACTAGTGTGTGCTAGAGGAAGGGGGTGGGGTCTGACCCAAAGTAAATATTTTTATTAAACAAGAAATGGAAAAGGACTTTCCTGGTGGTTCAGTAGTTGAGAATCTGTTGGCCAATGCAGGGAACCCGGGTTTGATCCCTGGTCCGGGAAGATTGCACATGCCCTGGGGTAACTAAGCCCGTGCACCGGAACTACTGAGCCTGGGAGCCCAACAAAGAATAGCCCACTCGTTGCAACTAGAGAAAGCAGGCAGAAATTAAGATCCACTGCAGAAAAATAATAAATAAATGTATATATAAAAACAAAGAAATGGAAGGAGTAGAAACCCAAAACAATTTTGGTGCCGATCTAAAGGAACCTGGAGGGACTTCCTTGGTGATCCAGTGGCTGAGACTCATGTTCCCAATGCAGGGGACCTGGGTTCAATCCCTGGTCAGGGAACTGGGTCCCTTATCCTGAGAGCCAACCTGTTGTGGCCAAATAAATATTAAAAAAAAAATTTGGAGTGAGGCTATGGCTAGGGAGAAGGTTCTGCTGGGTGTAATCTGGAGTCTGGGGTGTAACCATCAGTCTTGACCTCACTTGTGGCGCTCATTGTTTCAACAGCTCCTAGGACCCTTCCTCTGGGAAGCATGAGACAATCGTGCACCTAACTAGAAGGCTGTACAGCCTGTGGACAGGTCTTGTAGGAATTTGGAAGACCGAGAGAGCTCCCTGGAAGATATGGGGTTTGAGAGGGATGGAGGCGTTTCAAGAGATAGGGTAGCAAGAGGCAAGCGCTTAGGGGAGAGAGGGCTGGGGAAGATATAGGGCAAGGGGGTGGGGATGGAACTGGGACTTGAGGGAGGTTTGGGCAGCTCAGAAGATGTTAGGAAGAAGCACTAAAGCACAGGGTCTATGAGAGTAGACTCAGGGTACCGTCTTGTTTTGAATCCAGCTTTACTACTTACTGAAAGTGTTAGTTGCTCAGTTGTATCTGACTCTTGTGACCCCATGGACTGTAGCCCGCCAGACTCCTCTGTCCATGGGATTCTCCAGGCAAGAATGCTGGAGTAGTTAGCCATTCCCTTCTCCAGGGGATCTTCCCAAACCAGGGATCGAACCTGGGTCTACCATATTGCAGGCAGATTCTTTACTGTCTGGGCCACCAGGGAAGCTACCACTTAGTACCCCAGCAAGTCTGGGGCAGATCACTTAACCTTTTTTTTTTCCCTATTTTTTTGGCTGCACCCCATGGCATGTGGGATCTTAGTTCGCCGACCAGGGATTGAACCTGTGCTCCCTGAAGTGGAAGCTCGGTGTCTTAACAACTAGACCGAGAGGGAAGTCCCTCATTTAACATTTCTGTGCCTCAGTCTCATTTGTAAAGTGGTAAAGAAGGCAATGGCACCCCACTCCAGTACTCTTGGCTGGAAAATCCCATGGATGGAGGAGTCTGATGGGCTGCAGTCCATGGGGTCGCAACTGAGCGACGTCACTTTCACTTTTCACTTTCATGCATTGGAGAAGGAAATGGCAACCCACTCCAGTGTTCTTGCCTGGAGAATCCCAGGGACGGGGGAGCCTGGTGGGCTGCCATCTATGGGGTCGCACAGAGTCGGACACAACTGAAGTGAGTTAGCAGTAGCAGCAAAGAGGATAATGGTAAAACCTGTGACTTGGGCTTATTGTATAGATTAAGTGAGGTCCTACTTACAAAGGATTTAGAACAGTATGTGGCACATAGCAGTTTCCTGTTAATTTATCTTCTTCTCTTAGAAGCACCCCCAGACAAGGATTCAAGTGTAGAGAGTACATTAGGGAGATGGTTCCAGGAAACATGGGTTGGGGAGTAGGGAGGTAGGAAAGGGAAGGAAAGAAGCCAAGGCAGAATGTGTTATCTATCTAGTGATTTCAAATTGTTGGCAAGTAGTGGTTAGGAACCTTGGAGTTGCTGAATATCAGTATCAGTTATCCCATGGCGGGCGTGAGCAGGCTGGGATATGTATATCCCCACCTCATGCAGTCAGCCTGGGGGCTGCTTTCAGGGGGGTCTTAATTCTTTGGCAATTCCAGTTTTCTATGCATAGATGGGACAGGACACCCAAGAAACCCTCAGACAAAGAGAGAGAGAGCTTGCTGTCATTGGCATGACCTACTAGTGAGACCCAAGGGATGTGAGAGGGGCAATGATGGAGCCGTTACAAACACAAAGTGTCTCATGGGTTTACTTGTTTTGTTTTGTCTGCTCCCCAAAGCATGTGGGATCAGCATGTGGGATCTTAGTTCCCTGATCAAGGACTGAACCACATGCCCTCTGCAGTGGAAGTAACGAGTCTTAATTACAAGACCACCAGGGAAGTTGAGTAATACTGAATCCTCAGCTCAAATCACACAGCAGGCTTCAAACCAGGATAGGTCAGACTCTTTTCCTAAACAAGGGGTTGATCTGGAAGTGGGACTCAGCTCTGCAGTTGTCATGGAAGTCTGAGGGTGGCAGATCCTGGAATATCAAGTCCATGTCTAAGTGTCAGGACTGGACGAGGAGTAGACGGTGGCCAGGCGGAGAGGATACTACAGTAGCTCTGCCTGTCTTAACAACCAGCCACTTTTTCTAGGAAAGTTTCAGTTGTGAGGTTCTGAGCTCCCCATGGGACTAGTAAGGCATCCCGAGAGGCCATCATTTCCTTTTTCTAACCTGTGAATCGCAAATGAGTTGCAGAATATGGACCTTGCTTTCTTGTCTTTGGACCTGGTCTCCTGGAAATAGATATTAGAAGCCTTGGACTGATGAGAAGAAATGTGGACAAGACAGAAGAAGCTGACAGGAATGGAAGGTCTGTCCTTTTAGGCATTATTTACCTCTTTTCTGGGCTTCCCAGTTGCTAGTGATAAAGGACTCACCTGCAAATGTAGGAGATATAAGAGATGGGAAGATCCCCTGGAGAAGGACATGGCAACCCACTCCAATATTCTTTCCTGGAGAATCCCATGGACAGAGGAGCCTGGCAGGCTGTGGTCCTTAGGGTCGTACAGAGTCAGACATGACTGAAGCGGCTTAGCACGCACGCACCTCTTTTCTGTCATCTGGAGTGAACACACAAGTTGCATTTGCGAAGCATTTTTTAAAATCTTTTTTTTTTAAACCACTTCACCAGACACAAGATCTGCTGGTACATTTTAAAAAAAATAATTTTTATTATCTTTTGACCATAGTGTGCAGCATATGGGATCTTTGTTCCCCAAACCAGAGATCAAATCCATGCCCCCTGCAGTGGAAGCGTGGAGTCTTAACCACTGGACTTCCACAGAAGTTTCTTGCCAGGTTTTTAATGGTACAATTAATAGATAAGCCACTTTCATCTAACGGGGTCTACTGAAAGGCTACTTAGAAGCCTAGAGAGGGGAATAAAGATCTGGTGTCTTCAGCCCCGGAGTATCTCAGATCATGGCCCTTCCACACTGGGCTCGGGCCCAAAGAGAACTAGACTAACAAATCAACTCTGGTGGCCCACTCTTTCTTTGTTCACTTTATTTGTCACCATGCAGTGTGATGCTCCCGCAGTTTCCCATCAAAGTTGACCTCCTCTTGCATATTGCTTGTTGTCTTCCCAAATCCATTCTCAGCTTATATAGTATCAGAGTTCTAGCTGAGCTCGTGATAGACAAACCAGAGGCCACATTTCCCAGCCTCCCATTTAACCGAGTTTTGGCCAATGGACTATGAGTGGAAGAGCTGGGTGAATTTCCACGTTGTTACTTGCCCCCTACTTCTTTCATGCACTTCTTTAGAGCTGGAATGCAGACTTGATGGAAATCTGTTTCAAGCACACAGACAAGAACAGTTATCAGTGGTTATGGCAGAGCCATGAGATGGAAGGAGCATGGGGTCCTGAATGATCCTGATGAGCAATCCTGTCCTGCCAGCCAGGGCCACCCTTTCCATATCACCTTGTCTGCTTACAGTGAGGTTCTTATTTGAGAGAGAAGTAAACTTCTATCTTATTTAAGTCACTATATTTTGGATTGTCTTTATTACAACAGTTTATATTATGCCCTGATAAACACATGTCCCTGGGTGTTGCCTTTGGCTCCCATCCTGATTTCTGGCTAAGAATATTGGTTAGGTAAAGGTTTTGTTGCAGAAACAAAAGCTAGAATAACACTGGCTTAAATGGTCTGAGCATGAGTTCTGGGGCACTTATGAGAGCCCTAGAGGACCAGGGGGCAAGATTTCTAGAGCTTTGTTCCTCCCTCATTATCAACATGACTTCCATTTTGTGGTCTAGGGTGGCTGTTCAGATTTCCACTAGCCTGCCTGTATTCCAGCGGGTGGGAAGTAGAAGATAAAAATTGAGGATCACACTCCTTTCTCAAAAGCATACTCCATGGGTCCAGTGAAAAACTTGTGAGCTTTATGACTTAAGAAAGAAGGGAGAGTAGATTCTGATACATTCTGAAGAGTTTATTTAACTCAACAAATACTGAGAGAAACTCATGAAAGAAAGGGCCTTTCTTTTCAAGACAGCTATTATATATGAGCTAGGCGGATGTATCAATATTTTTCTGCCTGGGCTGCCATAAAATAAACAAATAAAAAAAACCCCACAGACTGGGTGGCTTAAACAAAAATTTATCTTCTCATAGTTCCGGAGATCAAGGTGCCACGATGGTCAGTTTCTGGTAATAGCTCTCTTCCTGGTTTGTAGGCAGTTCTTTGCACAAGGGCAGGAGGGATATACGTGTGTGGAGAGAGAGAGAGAAGAAAAGGAGGAAGGGAGAGCAGAAGGAGGGAGGGGGAAAAATTCTCTGGTGTCTCTTTAAGGACTTAAGCCTATTGGATCAGGGTCTCATCCTTATGACCTCATTTAACACACATTACCTCTTTACAGGCCATGTCATCTCCAAATATAGTTACATTGGGGGTAAGGTGTTAAACATACACATTTTTTGGGGAGGGGCTCTAATTCAGTCCATAGCAGCAGCTTTAAGAGGCACCCATAACTCAGTGGTTTAAGTATTCAGAGTGAGGATTCATGATGTCCTGATAATAAACAACCCTCTAATCTTCATTGCCACAGTGGTTTGCAAAATATGGCCCCAAATCTCTCTTATTCCAGTGTGCATGCTTCTTTGCAAGATGATTTTGCCACTCCTCACATCAAGAGGTGAAGTTTCCCCCACTTGTAAACCTGGGATAACCTCGTGATCTGCTGTGACCAATGGGATGTGGTGGAAGTGATGTCTCGTGACTTCTGAGGGTAGGTCTCAAGAGACCTCGCAATGTGTGCTCTGGATCTCTTGTAATGCTGTTCTGAGACTGCCATGCTGTGAGGGGCGATGGGTGATAGGCCACGGGTCCTGCTGTTACCTGCTAAACTCAGCCCTCAGCTGACTGCAGTTGTGAGTGTGAGCCCAGGCCAGAACCATGTGGCCAATCCGCAGAATCATGAGAAACAAGAAATCATTTCTTTAAGCCCCTAAATAACCGGGGGCATCTTTTTCCCTACTGCAGTGGTAATGCAGTGGGTTAACACAACAAGGGTTTATTTTTTTGCTCACATTGCCTATCTGCCAAGGGTCAGCATGGGTTCTGCTCTGGGTGTTACCCAGGGGTCTAGGCTGATAGAGCAATCTTCTCAAACACTGCCATGAAGAGGGAAAGAGCACGAGGAAGACTGCACAGGCTTACAAAACTTCCATCTAGAAGTGAAGTGTTAGTTGCTCAGTCATGTCTGACTCTTTGCAACCCTGTGGACTGTAGCCCGCCAGGCTCCTCTGTCCATGGAATTCTCCAGGCAAGAATAGTGGAGTGGGTAGCCATTCCCTTCTCCAGGGGATCTTCCTGACCCAGGGATCGAACCTAGGTTTCCTGCATTTCAGGCAGATTCTTTACCGTCTGGGCCACCAGGGAATCTAGAAGTGGTACATGTCATTTACAGTCATGTTTCACTGGTCAAAGCAAGTGGATGGGGAAGTTCAAACCTACTACATGATAGAAAGGAGACAAAGCCAGAACATCTCTAATACTTATGACTCTGAAAGTAATTTTTTTCTCTCGTAAAAATCTGAGCAGGTCAGCAGAACTGGTATAACATCAACACAGTGTCAGAGACCCAGGCTCCTCTATCTGTTGACTCTATTATCCCCAGGATATTGCTCTTGAATCACCATCAGGTTCATATTCCCGCCCATGGGAATGGGGGTCGGCATGGGGAGAATTCTCGCCTTTTACTTGGAAGTTACACACATCAGTTGTACTCACATTCTATTGCCAGAATCTTGTCACCAGGACACTAGCTGCAAGGGAAGTTGGAAAACGTAGTCTTTAGCTGGGTGACTGTATGTCCTGCTAAACGTCTCTTACTGTAGGAGGAGGGAGAGCAGGTACTGGGTACAGAGGGAGCACCTGCAGCTCGGTCACAGCAGCAGTTTTGGGACTGCAACACCAGGGGTGTTCCTGCATTCAGTCAATTTTGTCCAAGGAACTGATTTTGTGTATTCACAGTGTTCACTTGTGTACGTGCATTTCTGAGAAGTTATTTGTAAATCAAAAGAGTTTTTATGAACTTAAATGATCACTTCAGAGATGTTTCATCTTCATCTTTGACTAATCTTATTATTATACTTAACCCCACATTCTTCCAGTTCATTCAACTATTGTTTCTCTGTCAGCTCCACCAGTTCCGACGCTGTTGTGCTCCTCTACTCAAAGGAGCTCAAAAAGTGGGATGAGTTTGAAGATGTTTCAGAGGAAAGGAGGCATATCAGTGACTTGAAATTTGCAATGATACACACCTCTTGTCTATAAGGGAATTACTCCTTATAAACCAAGTGATATTAAATGTAGTGTTCTCAGTTCTGAAGACATTCATTATGTTATTAAACAGGTGGTGCCAGTGGTAAAGAACCTGCCTGCCAATGCAGGAGACTTAAGAGATGCGAGTTTGATCCCTGGGGTTCCAAAGAGTCGCACACGACTGAAGCTACTTAGCACGTACCCATTGTTTGATGAATATTAAAGACTTCTGTGGGATGGGGAGGCTAACGCAGTAGCTCAGAGTTACAAAATGCACATTGTAATTAAAAATTTTATTTTTCTTAATGGCTGGTAATTTAATCTTTTTCTTTTGCTTTTAATTTTATTTATTTTTTGGCTGCATCAAGTCTCCACTGAGGCATGTGGGCTCAGTAGTTGTGGTGGCAAGCTTAGTTGCCCTGTGGCATGTGTGATCTTAGTTCCTCCACAAGGGATCGAACCCAAGTCCCCCGCACTGGAAGGCAGATTTTCAACCACTGGACTACCAGGGAAGTCCCATGCACATTGCAATTTAAAGGCACATTCCAAATCTAAAAATATTTTCACTTCTTTGAATAATCAACCCAGATTTATTTTTTATAAGTTAGGGAATTTTTATCTACTGGACTTTCCTTAAAACTGTTCTCAACCTTTTTCTTGTCTCTAAGTGTTGATTTCATTTTTATCCCTAAGGGAAGAAAAAGATGGTGAATCCTCCTAGGCATCAAGAATTTTTAAGACAATTAGTGTAATCCCTTGGGGGCTTATGTTGAAGAAGACAATATTAACCTAGGCTCTGAGGAAGTATTCGTAACATCCACTTGGGAAAACCCAAAAGAAAACCGAAACTTTACTTAAATAAAATGTTTTGCAATCTCAGTTGGTTTGTGTGCTTTGACTATTCATGTAGGAGTGTGTGGGCACGTGTGTCTGAGAGGCAGCGGAGGTGGGGGAGCAGTGGGCATCGCCTGTGGTGCAGATCGACTGACTCTAGGGATGTGTGGAGACTAGGGAGACAGGGCCAACTTTCACCCCCTCAGCTCAGCCCCCA
Organism: Bos indicus; assembly: GCF_029378745.1. NCBI lineage: Eukaryota > Metazoa > Chordata > Mammalia > Artiodactyla > Bovidae > Bos > Bos indicus. Next base: position 29,478,350 of record NC_091782.1, on the reverse strand, counting down.
ATCCCTGATTATGTTCCCCTCTTCCCCACCCCCAACAAGGGAACATTCCCCCTTGCCACTCCCTAGTTTTCTTTCTCTGGCAGCAGATGAAGCAGCTGCTGAGCCAGCTCTGGTTTTCGGGAAGTCAGATGACCTTTTCCCTCTCCTGGTTCTCTGCCTGTCCCTGCCCCTGAGGTAGACACCATGGACCCACTGATGGCCGTACTTTGCCTGCTGCCCCTGTACCCAGGTAGGAGCAGAGGAGAGGAGATGCTGGGGTCCTGTGGGGCTGGGCTGGTGCCACCAGACTGAGTTTCCACGTGTGAAATGGACAGCCCCTTCTGCTTTCCTTTTCTAATCCGTGCCTTCCTTCTCTGCTGCATTTCTGAGTCGTGTTCCCATGCCTGCAGGTTTGGCTACAGCCGCGCTTTCCTGCCCCAAGAACGTGAATATCTCTGGTGGCAGTTTCACCCTCAGCAACGGCTGGAACCCTGGGAGTATCCTCACCTACTCCTGCCCCCTGGGCCATTACCCATACCCCGTGGTGACAAGGCTGTGCAAGAGCAACGGACAGTGGCAAATCCCGAGATCCACTCGGTCGACAAAGGCAATCTGCAAACGTGAGGCTCCCTGCCAGTGGCCTCCCTGGGGACTCCTATTTAGTTTACTCAGCATGGGGCTTAATGTGACTCAAGGGGTGGCAAAGCTCCTTTTCCACAGGGCTTTTCAAAATAGCAAGGAAATGTCTACTGCCCACAGCAAGGCGTTGGAGGCAGGCTATGATGGAGATTGTGGGGTACTAAAGCCAAGGATGATGTTTAGAGGTTTGACAATTTGCCACACGGTACTGACCGTTCAGAACGGATGCTGAATGGTCCTGGCGTCCTCTGTTTTGCCGCATGTCACCCCTCTATTACCCACTCCTGGGACATTGGAGAACACCAAGGGAGGGACTGGGGTGGTCATAGTCCTCATGGGGCTGAGAGAAGTAACTGTTTTTAAATCTATTAGATTGAACTATGTGAAATTGCTAATATTCAACCAATTGTCAAAAGTAGCAATTTTACAGGTATCCACCTAATATTTTGACAAGCAGCTGGCTCTTGCCATGCCTCCAAGCTGAATATCACCCACTTTGGTGTCCAGTCCAGGTGTCATCCCTCCATCCCTGTATTATCATCCCCTTCTCTCCCTCCAGCTGTTCGCTGTCCAGCCCCTGTTTCCTTTGAGAACGGTGTGTACATCCCACGGCTGGGGTCCCACCCAGTGGGCGGCAACCTGAGCTTTGAATGTGAGGATGGCTTCACCCTGCGGGGCTCAGCTGTTCGGCAGTGTCGGCCCAACGGCATGTGGGATGGCGAGACGGCCGTGTGTGACAATGGTGGTGAGTGGCCTGACCCATGGCTGCATGGGGGCAGGGGTCTCCCAGGAGCCCTGGAGCCAGCTATGTGCCCAGGGAGCATGTGTGGGGTCAGGCACCAGGTGTTTCTGGTGCTAAAATCATAATCCTAGGTTTTGGTCAATTGAGGTCTATAGTCGCACATCTCCAGCCTGTTAGGCTCCTGGCTCAAGGAAGTCGGTGCTAAGGTTTGGGTCCAGCATCAAGGCTGCAAATGCTCTGTCTACCTTTTCCCAATGCCTCCAAGCCAGGCTGGTACCTGCTCCCCCTGGGCTGTTGCAGGGAGGATGTGATGAAGGCAATCAAGTGCTGTGCTCAGCTGCCTTGCCTGTGGAGCCAGTCTGAGTTCCAAGCCCAGCTTTGATTTTGACAGCCTTTGGGGAGGTTATTTAACCTCTCTGTGCCTCAGTTTTCACACCTGTAAAATGGAGATGGTGAGAGTACTGACTGCAGGGGGTTGCCATCTGGATCAGATGAGTTGCCTGTGAAACAGCTCCTGGAATCTGCTGACACCACATATACTTTTGTTATGGTCATTACTGCCCTTGTGAAAGATTTAGGGCGGGGGGGTGCTGCTTGACAGAAGTGGGGTTCCTGGGATTCCCTGGAGCTACGTTTGCCTGTAGGTTTTAGGAGCTTCCTAGATCACAATTCTAAATACATAATACAGAGGACTCAGAGGTCACAAGGCGGTAGGACTGTATCCTCACCTGGAGCCCAGCTGCTGGCTTTCCAGTCATAGCCTTGATTCTTTGACAACAGCCATTTATTCAAACATAAATATAATTCACTTGAAAATTGAGGTTGAATCTATCTAAAGTGTACAGATTTTAAGTATTCACCAAAACCAAGTATTCATCATCTCAAGAGGCTCCCTCCTGTCCCCTTCCACAAGGTAACCTTCTCCTGACTTGTATCTCCATAGATTCGTTTAGCTTATTCTTACACCTCATACAAGTGGAATCAGACAGACTGTGCTCTTTCACATCTGGTTTCCTTTATTCCACATTCTGCCTGGGAGATCTATCAATGTTTCCCTGTGTATCAGCAGTTTGTTATTTTTTTTATGCTGTGTAGTTCCATTACATACTACAGTTTATCTATGCACTCTTGTTGGCGAGCATTTGGCTACTTCTAGTTTTTGATTATTGTGAGTAAAGCTCTATGAACACACTTATATGTGACTTTTGGTGCACTAGACACTTATCTCTCGAGTATATTATCTGGGAGTGGAGTTACTGGGTCACAGGTTGGCATCTGTTTTCTTTTAGTAGAGGCTGCAAACAGTTTCTCGATAGATCAGCAGCTCTGGTTGTCCTCTGACACCTGGAATTGCCCATCTTTTTAGTTTTAACAGTTCTGGTGGGTGTGTAGTGATGTCTCACTGTTTGCAAATGTTCTCTGTGGAGGGGTAGGCTCTTTTGGTACTAGCAGAGACCCTGGGTTGGGATTGGGATGTTTTAGGTGGCCATTGAGGCCACAGAGTTCTAAACCTTTCCCCTACTTCAGGTTTTTCCATCTGCACCCCTGGGAAGCACAGGTATGATGTCTCCCAAGGGATAGGCCAAGGGACCCCCAGAGGCTCTTAGGATTTCCAGAGGAGGAAGAGCCTAGGAGAGGGTGGGCCAGCCAGGTCCGGAGTCCGGAGGCTGAGGAGGCGAGTCCCTGTTCACCTCCATCTTCCTTTGTTCTTCGCAGCCAGTCACTGCCCCAACCCGGGCATTTCCGTGGGTGCAGTGCGGACCGGGTCTCGCTTCGGCCTTGGGGACAAGGTCAGATACCGCTGCTCCTCGAATCTGGTGCTGACAGGGTCTGCGGAGCGCGAGTGCCAGGACGACGGGGTCTGGAGTGGGACGGAGGCCATCTGCCGCCGTGAGTAGCAGCTCTGACCCTGCGGACACTGCTGGGCCCCGACCCCCGGGCCCAGCTGACCCCATCGGCTCTCCCCACAGAGCCCTACTCCTACGACTTTCCTGAGGATGTGGCCCCCGCCCTGGGCACCTCCTTCTCCCACTTACTTGCAACCACCAATCCCATCCAGCAGAAGAAGAAACGTGAGTGCTTGAGGCGGGCGTGGCAGAGGCGGGGCGGGAGCAGGGGCGGGGCAAGCTTGGGGGCGGGGCAGGAGCCTCCTGTGGGCTCACTGGGGCTGAGTTGACTAGAGGCGAGGCAGAGGGGTTTGATCGCCTTGGCTAGAGAGCAGGTGAGCGGTGGAGGTCTGAATCTCCCCCCTTTCACATTTCTCCCAGAAAACTTGGGCCGCAAAATACAAATCCAGCGTTCCGGTCACCTGAACCTCTACCTGCTCCTGGACGCCTCTCAGAGTGTGTCCAAAGATGACTTTGAAATCTTCAAGGACAGCGCCTCCCGCATGGTGGACAGGGTCAGGAAATAGGAGCCTGCGGATATCGGCTGCCTTCCTGCACTGTCTCTGTCTCCTTCCCTTCTCAGAATCCCATTTGCAACCCACTTCCTCCAAGAAGTCTTCCCAGATTATACACATGCTATGGATCATGAATTTAGAGGATACTATTTTTCATTCCACAAACACTGTTGGGGTACCTACTATATGTCAACCACTATTCTGGCTCCTGGGAGACCACAAAGATGAACGAGGCTGAGATCCCTCTTTTCAGGAATTCTAGAACAATGATCTTCATGAAGGGGTACCCAAAACAGTCTGTGGGGGTGTGTGTGGCAGAAAAATACTAGTAATCATGTGGAATAACTGTAATTTAACTGAAATGAAGAACTTAATAGTTTCCTTTTAAAATTTCACTCTTTTCCATACATTTTAAAATGTGTACAATATATCTGAACAATGATACACTTTATAAGTATACTTTATAAATATATATACCTATATTGAGGTATGTGCTCAGAATGTTTCTGCTGATGGAATGCATGAACAGAAGAGTTTGGAAACCCCTGGTTTACATTTCTTGCCAGGACTTTGCTTGGGAATTATGCTTTTCACCATAGTTTTTGTAGTTATGTGTTTTCCCTCCCTGCTCCATTGGAAAGAAGGCAGCTTTTGTGCTCCTTAGTTTCTCTCTTCAGATGTAAAGTTAAGTAAGCCACTAAGCCACGAGGCTATAAAATGCTACAGGCAAGTGCCGATAGGTTTGAATTCTTCCTCCATCTTTCACCAGTGGTGTGATCGGGGGCAAGGCAACAAGTCTCAGCACCCTCGTCTATATAATAGGGACCATCACGACCCCTCACATCATTGATATGAGGATTAAATGCAGAGTGAACCTGTCAAACAGAGGAGAGGACCAACAACTGTCAGTTTCCTGGCTTCCTTAAGCAGCCACCTCCCAGGAAGGGATTCTCCATGGGCCTTGACTCTGTCGATCTCTGTCTAGGCTCTCTGTCTCCTCCAGGGCCCATTGCTGGCTCTCTTACCATCTTTTTTTTGGTCTGGGGGCCCTTCACCCTCTCACTTGCCCTTCACAGATCTTCAGCTTTGAGATCAAGGTTAGTGTCGCCATCATCACTTTTGCATCAAAGCCCAAAATCATCATGTCTGTCTTGGAAGACAGATCCCGGGATGTGACTGAAGTGGAGAACAGTCTGAGAAATATCAACTATAAAGGTATGATGCCATCAAATGAAGGTGATGGGAGTGGCAGTAGAGGATGGGCTCTTTGTGCCTGCAGAGATTCTAGACAAGTTCCAGAGAGAGGCCTCTTGGTGGCATTCAGGTCCCAGGGTTCTGGGCCTAAGGTTCCTTAGATTGGGGTGGCTTCCAAGTCAGGCTCATGGTTGGGGAGTTGCAGCTCCTACCAACACCTGGCTTGTTCACATGTGCTATGTGTCCAAAAGCATCGTGCAGGTCTTCAGCTCCTCCCTGAACCACATGGTCTGGTTTTCATAGTCTCCTCATGTCATTATGAAACTACCTGGGTGGTAGGTAGCAGCTGGTTGAAACAATCCACTTTCTTTGGGAACCCCATCTTCAAATCCTGGGCTTTTAGAATGACCTTTAGTGCTGTTGTGCAATAAGCATTTCTAAAGGGAAAGGTTTGAAATATTTGAACGGGCAATGATGCCAAATCTCTAACTGAATATCAAAGGTCTGTCTTTATCAAATCAATTGATAATTGCATTTTCCAGTGTTTGGAGAAAATAAAGTGATTCCCTTCTCCCAGGTGGTAAGTGGAAAGTTTCTAAGACAGCTTTTCATCTTCACATATTCCAGACCATGAAAATGGAACTGGGACCAACATCTACGAGGCCCTCCACGCTGTCTATATAATGATGAATAACCAAATGAATCGGCCCCATATGAACCCAGGGGCCTGGCAGGAAATCCGACATGCCATCATCCTTCTGACAGATGGTAGGTATTGTTGTCTCTGTGAGTGAGCCTGGCACCGTGGAAGGAGCAGCAATGTGGGATCAGAAGACCTGCCTTCTGGTTCTCCCTCTGCCATGTCAGGCCTTGGTTTCTTATTTCTAAAGTAGAAACAATGTTGACGATGATGGTAATGACAACCACGACAATTACTGATAATGGAAGCTGCCCTCTTTTCTGTATATAGTTTATTTGTTTATTTTTTGGCTGCACCGCATGGCATGTGGATCTTAGTTCTCCGACCAGGGATCAAACCTGAACCCCTGGCAGTGGAAGTGCGGAGTCTTAACCGTTGGTCCTCCAGGGAAGTCCCCTTACACAATTTTTACGAAGAGCAATAAGTACTTTGTGTAAAAGTGCTTTATGATCATGTGTTCGTTGTTGCCACCCGGGAGGTCACCTAGAGGGAGTTGGGTGGGACGTGTGCAGCAGTGATGTTGAGGTCCATGGATGAAAGGCAGATTGGATAGTGGATCAGGGCTCTGCCATTTATCTTAATTTTGCCCAAATCACACAGCTCCTCTAGAAGTCAAATTTGGTATCTATAACATGAGGAGACCCACACTTACAGGGGCTGCACGAGAATCAAATGAGATAAAGTATAAAGATGCCCCTGACCCAGCGCTAAAGAATTTCTGTGAAGAATGTATCTCGAAACTCCAGCAGGGAGTGTAAGTGTTGAGGCTCCCAGGATGAATGCCTCCCTACTTCTCCAGGGCTGAGGGGATCATGCTGCATCCATCTTAATGAACAATTCTTTTCCCTCCTTGATCCAGGAAAGTCCAACATGGGCGGCTCTCCCAAGGTGGCTGTTGACAATATCAAAGAAGTCTTGAACATCAACCAGAAGAGGAAAGACTATCTGGGTGAGCCTCTGCCCCCGCCCTGCCACAATCTGTGCTCTTTGCAGAGGACCCAAGGCCCATAGCCAGGAGTTTCAGCATCTTGGCTATATTTCTCTGCATTTCATTTTTTTGGGGGGTTGCACTGTACACAGCATGAGGGATCTTAGTATCTTGACCAGGGATCAAACCCACACCCCCTGCAGTAGAAGCGCAGAGTCTTAACCACTCGACTGCTGGGGAAGTCCTCGGCTGTATTTCTATTGAGACCCCAGGCTGTGTTGTTCTGTATGCAGTCAGCCAAGGATCACACTGAAGAGTTTGTAGTTTCAACCTTGGGTTCATCTTTGACTGGCTGTGACCGTGGGTCATTTCTTTACTTGTAAGGAGGATACAGGACAAGGACCTACCTCAGGCCAGTAAGGGCAAATGCTCAAACATTATCTGGTACAGAGAAACTCACGTCAATGTCGTTTTCATTCACCAGCTTTTGTTCCACAAACCTCTCCAGGAAGAAAAGGTCTGGAATCCTTGTGGGGACTGTCTCTGGCCTTTTCTCCATCAGTGCAGTTAACTAAGGCTTTGGCAGTTGCAGTCTCTAAAACAACAGTTCCTCTAATTCAGATAAACAAAAATTGCTCTCACCTTTGACCAGAAAAGAACTTCAAAGAGAAGTGCTTCAGATAAGGGGTAGCAGCTTGTTTTGAGGTCCCAAGTTTTACTTCCCCCTTGGGTTCTCTCTTTTCTGCTCATGCCACCCACTCCACCTGCCCCTTGAGGGTAAGCAGATTTCTTTGGGAAAACCCTTGCTAAGGAAGGCAAAATCCAAACTTCACTCCCTAACTCCTTAGCATCACTGGGCCAGAGTTAAATGCTTGAAAACACCTTCTTAAAAAGAGGCAGGAACCTCAGGGAAATAGAGAAAACACATTGCTATTGTTCAGTCGCTCAGTTCTGTCCGACTCTTTGCGACACTGTGGACTGCAGCATGCCAGGCTTCTCTGTCCTTCACCATCTCCTGGAGTTTGCTCAAACTCATGTCCATTGAGTTGGTGATGCTATCCAACTATTTCATCCTCTGTTGTCCCCTTCTCCTCCTACCCTCAATCTTTCCCAGCATCGGGGTCTTTTCCAAAGAGTCGGCTCTTTGAATCAAGCTGCCAAAGTATTGGAGCTTCAGGTTCAGTCCTTCCAATGAATATTTAGGACTGATTTCCTTTAGGATTGACTGGTTGGATCTCCTTGCAGTCCCAGGGACTCTCAAGAGTCTTCTCCAACACCACAGTTCAAAAGCATCAATTCTTCAGCGAAAACACATGGGACGTGATAATCGTCCAGCTCCCACTGTAACTGCATAAAAGGACTATGAGGGGTATAAAGGGTGGGAGAAGGCTAGACTTGGTGGCCACCCTGGGGCAGTTCTAACTGGCACCCACACTGGCTCAGAGGTTGGTGTGGATGGTCGTGTGGATCCAGGTCCTCCAATGGGAAGAGGTGGCTTCAAGCCCTTCTCCCAGAGCCAGCATTTTGTAGAGGATGACTAGATCTGAAGCTGCGCCTCCATGCTACATCATGAGTTCTTTTTCATTCATTTATTCATTTAAAAGTCCTCACCGAGAGCCTGTTTTGGGCCAAGCACCACTCTAAGAATACAGCTGTAAACAAACAGAGGAAAATGCCTGTTTCGTGGGGCTGTCGTTCTGGAAGGGGGTGATATATTAGTTTCTTAGGGCTGTGGCAACAAAGGGTACAAATTTGGGTGGCTTGAAACAACAGAGACGTATTCTCTCATGCTCAGGAAGTAGGAAGTCCAAAATCAAGGCATCAACAGGGCCGTGCTCCAGCCAGAACCTCCGAGAATCCTTCCTTACCTTGTCCAACTTCAGGTGGCCCCAGGCATTCCTTAGCTTGGGGTTAAGTCGCTCACTCAGTCGTGTCCGACTCTTTGCGACCCCGTGGACTGTAGCCCACCAGACTCCTCCGTCCATGGGATTCTCCAGGCAAGAATACTGGAGTGGGTTGCCATTTCCTTCTCCAGGGGATTTTCCCGACCCAGGGATCGAACCCAGGTCTCCCACATTGCAGGCAGACACTTTAACCTCTGAGCCACCAGGGAAGACAGGATTACCCAATCTCTGCCTCTCTTCACATCACTGTCTTCCCTGAAGGTATCTCTGTGATGTCACATGGTTCTCCGTGTTGGCATTTGGATTTCCACATTCTTGTAAAGGTGTCAGATTCGTCTTTCCCTCCCTTCCCCCATCCAGCGAGACTTCACTTTAACTGATTGTATCTGCAAGGACACTATTTCCAAATATATATGAGCATATTCACAGGTCCTGGAGGTTAGGACCTGAACATACCTTTCGAGAAGACATAATTCTATCCACTCCAGGCATTACAGAAAATAAATAAGGAAGCCATATGGCACAGTAGAGGGTGACATGCACTGAGGTATAAAGTTAAGCAGAAAAGAAATCGAGATGTCTGCGTCATTGCAGTTTTACACAAGGAGGCCACAGCAGGCCTCCTGCGATGGTGACATTTGAATCAAAGCTTAGAAATGTAAGAGAGTGAGGCATGTGGGAAGCCTGGGGTAGGAATGAACCAGGCAGGGACAAAGCTCGTGCAAAGGCCCTGAGGTGGGAGTGTATTTCAGGAACTTCAAGAGGTTGTGTGACTGGAAGAGACTGAAGGGGAGGAGTGGTAGGAAATGAGGTCAGATAGGTAGTGGAGGAGAGGGGAGGGCATCCCGCTCACGTAGGGCTTCGTGGGACACAGCGAGTTCCCAGCTACAGCTTCCTGTGCTGCGGGATAGCCACTCACTGTGAGATTCTGCTAATTCCCTCCCCCTCAGACATCTATGCCATCGGTGTGGGCAGCCTACACGTGGACTGGAAAGAACTGAATAACCTGGGGTCCAAGAAGGACGGCGAGAGGCACGCCTTCATTCTGAAGGATGTACAGGCGCTGAGCCAGGTCTTCGAGCACATGCTGGGTGAGTGCACTTCCCCCTCTCTGGAGGGGGTGGCCAGTGTGGAGCCGGCTGAGGGTCCCTGGATGGCACCTGCTCACATTGCCCCTCACCGGCCTCCTTCACCATCTGCTCCTCACACCCACAGATGTCTCCCAGCTCACAGACCCCATCTGTGGGGTAGGGAACATGTCTGCCAATGCCTCTGCCCAGGAGAGGACACCCTGGCACGTCACTATTAAGGTACACAGAAAGAGGGATGGGGCTTGGATCCCAGAGGTGCGGCCGTGAGCCAGAGACATAGCAGTCCCTGAGATTACCTGTCCCCCTGCAGCCCAAGAGCCAGGAGACCTGCCGGGGGGCCCTCATCTCCGACCAGTGGGTCCTGACAGCCGCTCACTGCTTCCGCAATGCCGAGGACCGCACGCTGTGGAGGGTCAGTGTGGGTAAGGAAGGGCCCACACCAGATTCCCGATCCCCTGGGCAGAGCTCCCACCCCTTGTTCCCAGCCTCTGGCCCCTTCAGGAGCCCTGGTCCAGCCTAATCTGCTACTTTGTTTCCAGGGGATCCCAACTTTCAGGGGAGCAAAGAATTCCAAATTGAGGAGGCAGTGATCTCCCCAGGCTTCAATGTCTTTTCCAAGAAGAGTCAGGGAATCCCAGAGTTCTATGGCGATGACATTGCTTTGCTAAAGCTGACCCAGAAAGTGAAGATGTCCACCCATGCTAGGTGCAGGGGTCTGGGATGGGAGGGCACCCTCTATAGGGGAGGGTGTCCTGGGGAGCCCTGGAGGAGGGGGCACCAAGGATGGGCCTCTGTGACCCTGGCCCTTCTCCTCAGGCCCATCTGCCTCCCCTGCACGGTGGGGGCCAACCTGGCTCTGCGGAAACTCCCAGGCAGTACCTGCCGAGATCATGGTGAGCGCTGGACTCGGTGCTGGAGGGACTGGCACCAAGGCTTGGGGGGTGATATCGTGGGCTGTGCTGCAGTCCCCAGGTCAGGATGCTGGGTAAAGGGACCAGCACTGACATCCTTGTCCTTGACTGCAGAGAAGGAGCTTCTGAACCAAGTGAGCATTCCCGCTCATTTTGTGGCTTTGAACGGGGATAAGCTGAATATTAATCTCAAGACAGGGTCAGAGGTGAGGGTCTCAGGTTCTGGATGCTGTTGAGGGTGGGGATGGGATTTCTCTCTGTATCCCCTAGCTCTGGCTGCTTTCTACCTCTGACCCCAAGTCATCCCTCCTCCTGGGCCTAGCAAGCCCTGCCCTGGGCTCGCTCACTCCATCCTTGTGTCCTCTTCTGCCCCTCCTGCAGTGGACAAACTGTGTCAAGGTCGTCCTCAAAGACAAAACCACGTTCCCCAACCTGACAGATGTCAGAGAGGTGGTGACAGACCAGTTCCTATGCAGTGGGACCCAGGGGGATGACAGTCCCTGCAAGGGTGAGCCCCTCCTCCGCCCACTTTCCATCCCCAACCCCCACCCTGGAGTCCAGATTGCCCAGGGGAAGGCCACCGATGTCCCTTGTGGCCAGCATGCACGCCCTGATGCAGCGGTGATGGTTGGCAGGATGACAGTCTCTGTCCCTCCTTTCTGGTAGGAGAATCTGGAGGAGCAGTTTTCCTTGAGCGGAGACTCAGGTTTTTTCAGGTGAGAAGGGAGAAGTTTGCAGGACTGGAGTCACGGGATCTTGGCCTTGTTGGGGGATGAGGCAGACCTTTGAAGGACCTAAGGAGGTTGGGGCTGGGACAGGGGAAGCCCCCCACTCCAACCTTTCCCTCTTCTAGGTGGGCCTGGTGAGCTGGGGTCTCTACAACCCCTGTGGCGGCTCCAGTAAGAACTCCCGCAAACCTGCGCCCCATGGCAAGGTCCCGCGAGATTTCCACATCAACCTCTTCCGCCTGCAGCCCTGGCTCAGGCAGCATCTGGAGGGCATCCTGAACTTTGTGCCCCTCTAATCTTGGCCACCGAGCCCTCTGCTGACCTGCCAGGACCTGCTGTCTCTCCAGTCTCCTACCTCTGAATGCCCACCCTCAGCCTCCATGACCCATCTGCACTCCTTGCTTTGAACACATTCCCGCCTCCAGGATTCCAGGGCAGAGGCACATCCACACTAGGGAATCCCCAGCGCTCCTCCCAGCGCTGACCCCACCCTCTGCTGTACTTGGCTCACTCTCCTTCTCCTTACATAGGAAATTACCCAGTTATGAAATTAATAAAAAGCCAGTGATCCCCACATTTGTCTGTGCCTCTGCCTAGGGGCTGGCCTGGGAGGGGAGAAAAAGGCCAGAATAATTCCAGGAACCGCCAAGAAGGCAGGTCAGAGACCTTGCTGGACAAACAGTGGCTGAACTCTGTTCCTTAACAGAGTCAGCAGCAGGGGGTAGGGGGGGGCGGCGCGCAGTGTGGATCTTATATCTAGTCCCCAAGGGGAGGTCTGGGCTTGTTGGACAGGACCAGGGGCGGAGAGGAGGTGTTGACTGGCTGAGTCCTGGACCTTGGGGAGCCAAAGGTGGAGTTTTTGCAGTTTCTGTTTCCTTGATTGGCAGCTCAGTGGGGCCCTCCCCGCTTGGACATTCCGGAAAGTGATGTGGGTAGGGAGGGTGGGGTGAACAGCAGGTGCCAGAACAGGATTGCATAAAAGGCTGGAGGTTGTGGGGGGCAGGGGAAGGGAGTGTGACTAGGCTCAGGTCTAAAGTTTCAGCTTGGCCATCAAGCCAAGCAGACTTGCAGCAGAAGCCAGGAGAGGCCCTCCTGCCCCCCAGCCCCGGGTCACCATGGGGATTGGTCACAACCCCCGACTCTGCCTGGTACCCTTGATCCTGGGCCTCTTGTGTGGAGGTAAGTGAGATCACAGCCCCCCTCCCTCCACTCCTGCTTCCCCCACGATCCGTCCTCGGCCTTGTGAGGCTGGGCCTCACCAACTTTTCTCTTTAGGTGTGGGCATGACGCCATTGCCTGAGGCTGGGCCCCAAAGCCCCTGCTCTCTGGAGGGAGTAGAGATCAAAGGTGGCTCCTTCCGGCTTCTCAAGGCGGGCCAGGTGCTGGAGTACTTGTGTCCTTCTGGCTTCTACCCATACCCCACGCAGATTCGCACCTGCAGATCCACAGGGTCCTGGAGCACCCTGCAGACTCAAGACAGAAAGATTGTCAAGAGGGCTGAATGCAAAGGTTGGAGGGCAGTGAGGATGGGCATGGGCTGGCTGTGGGACGGAGCAGGTGGCAGCCAAGGTCCAGACTTGGATAAGTCTAGGCTTGAGTGGAGACCAGGCAGGCTGACAAGTTGGGCTGAGCACGGGTCAGAGCTGAGCGAGGGTTGGAGGTGGGATGGAGAGAGAAGGAAGGGGAGCTAGACTTTACTAAGCATTTACCCTATGTCAAGCAGTCCCGGTAGTTCAAAGAACACTTAGAAATGGGGAGCGGGGAGCAGCAGTACTCCTTATGGGTGGAGGTTCCTCCAGGGGTTGAAGGTAGTAGCTATTCTGTGAGGCCCAGAAGTGATATTTCTCAGTGACAGGGTCCCTGAGACCAGAAGGGTTATCCTAAAGGGCAGCCCTTCCCTTCCAGTAACTTCTACTTGGTCTCCACCCCCTTGCCCCCAAAGCAATTCGCTGTCCCAGACCACAGGATTTTGAGAATGGGGAGTACTGGCCCCGGGCTGCCTACTACAATTTGAGCGATGAGATCTCTTTCCGCTGCTATGATGGCTACACTCTTCGGGGCTCTGCCAATCGCACCTGCCAAGGGAATGGTCGGTGGGATGGGGAAACGGCCATCTGTGATGATGGAGGTGAGAACCGTCCCCCCTGTCCACAACAGCTCCTTCTCCCTGACCACCCGCAGCCTGAGGAACCAGTGCCACAGCTCTCGGTTCTCTGCCTTGCCCTTTGGGCCCCAGGCTTTGGCCCTCACCAGTGTGTCTTACACTTCTGCAGCGACGTACTGCCCCAACCCGGGCATCCCCCTTGGCACGAGGAAGGTGGGCAGCCAGTACCGCCTTGAAGACCGTGTCACCTACTACTGCAACCGGGGGCTCACTCTACGTGGTTCTGAGCAGCGAACATGCCTGGAAGGTGGCTCTTGGAGTGGAACGGAGCCTTCCTGCCAAGGTGACCCTTATCTGTACCCTCAAGTCAGACCCTGCTCTCCCATCTGCACATCCCCTCAGGAGCGCACTGCCTTCTCTCACTGCCACCATCCAGCTCCTTCCTCCCTTCTCTAAATCTCCCTGAAGAACTTCTAAGCCCTTCCCGCCCCTGAAGCCCACCATCTCGTGTCAGTGTCCCTGACCCTCCCAGACATTTGACCTGCTCTCTGATCTCTCCCAGACTCCTTTATGTACGACACTCCTGCAGAGGTGGCCGAAGCTTTCCTGTCTTCCCTGACAGAGACCATAGAAGGAGTTGATGCCGAGGATGGACATAGCCCAGGTTTGAAGGCAGAGAGGGGAGGCGGGGCAGGGAGTTGGGCATGGGGTGGAGAAGGGGCAGGAGACCTCTTTGTTCTGGAGCCTGAGCCTCTCTGGTGACATCCAGGGGAACAACAGAAGAGAAAGATTGTCCTGGACCCCTCAGGCTCCATGAACATCTACCTGGTATTGGATGGATCAGACAGCGTGGGGGCCCACAACTTCACAGGGGCCAAGAATTGTCTCAGAGATTTCATCGAGAAGGTGGGGCCCCCTCCCCTTGAAGGTGGGAACCTTGAAAGGACCTCACTGCCCTGCCAGGACTAGTTCCCAAATACTCCCAGCCCCTTGGAGCCACAGGGTCCCAGAAAATCTCCAGGTCCTATTGTGTCCTTCTTTCCTTTTACTTGACCTTTAACCTGGACTCCTCCATGACCTCAGGGTGATGAGTCAGTTCTTGAGTCTCTTACTAAGGACTTTCCTATCTGTCTCAGCCCAGCTGCTGAATTCTCCCAACCGTATATTCCTCTTTTGATGCTGTGACCTATTGCTCCCCTCGCCCACAGGTGGCAAGCTATGGGGTGAAGCCAAAATATGGTCTAGTGACATATGCCACAGAACCCAAAGTTTTGATCAGAGTGTCCGACCCAAAGAGCAGCGAAGCAGACTGGGTCACAGACCAGCTCAACCAAATCAACTACGCAGGTCAGAAGTCAGGGAAGGGTGCAAGGTTCACTTTGGGGTCAGAGAGGTCTGAAGTTTCAGGAGTGTCGTGGGGAGGGTGTAGTGAGACCATGTGGTGGGGCAGGGAGGACTACTTTTTAATCCATGGTTGGACAGCAGGGTCATTGGAAAATGGGGTTTGGTGGGAACCCTTTGGAACTGAGAGGGGCACTTTATTGTCAAAGAAAAGACAATGGGGTGACAACTCAAGTTGACAGATGTGGGAACCCAGTTGCCGCTGGACCCCTGGGGTCAAGGACGGGTTGGGAGACCAGGCGAGGTGACGACACCTTCCCTGTTTCCAGATCACAAGTTGAAGGCAGGGACCAATACCAAGAGGGCTCTCCTGGAAGTGTACAACATGATGAGCAGGGAAGTAAACCAGTTCAAAGAGACCTGGAACCGCACGCGCCACGTCATCATCATCATGACTGACGGTAAGAGGGGCTTTTCTCCTGCCTGACTCCCCACCCTCTCAAACCAGCCCGTGGCCCCAAGTCCACATGTAACACTGGACTTGTGGTGGGGGATGGCGTGCTGCTCTTCCTTGTGCCTTTACAAGGAGGGACCCTCCACTCCGTGATCTCTCACTCATGATCTCCTCTCCAACCTGCTCACTCAGCCCTGTATGTCATTCCTTCCAGCCTCTTTGTCTTCCTGGACCCTCTTCCTTCATGTCTCCCCACCCTCACGGTCCGTCTCTCCTGCAGGTTTGCACAACATGGGTGGGGATCCAGTCACTGTCATTCACGATATTCGGTACTTGCTAGACATTGGTAGAAATCGCAAAAACCCCAGGGAGGACTATCTGGGTGAGTTTTACTGCCTAGGACCCAGCACCCCACTTTACTAGCTTCTTGCCTGCGCCAGGGCCAAGACTCTCACTCTGTTTTTTCTCTCTCAGATATCTATGTGTTCGGGGTTGGACCTCTAGTGAACCAAGAGAACATCAATGCTTTGGCTTCCAAGAAGGATAAAGAGAAACACGTGTTCAAACTCCAAGGCATGGAAAACCTGGAGGATGTTTTCGTCCAAATGCTTGGTAGGAAGCTATGGAAGGCTATAAGGAGATGGTCAGGAAACTCAGCTCTCCCCAGACCCCTCAAGGTCACTCATTCTTCCACTCCTCCTAAAGCCCTGGAAAGTCTGGAAGCCCTTTCTTTCCTCCTCTACCTCCAGGTCACTATTCTTGCTTCCTGGTACTTTCCACTCCCTGATCTCAGAATCACGAGTTCTGAAATGATGCCGAGACCTTTCTCAAGTCCCTCCTTTTACAGATATGGAAGCTGGGGCCAACAGAGGTCAAGAAATGGCAAGTTAGCAGGAGTTGGGCCTGAAAATGCCCAGGTCTCTGAGCTTAGTCCCATGATTCCAGTGGTTCCTTGCCTTCCCTTCCCTCTTTTGGGCATCTGCTCCCCACAGACACACTGGCCTCCCTCCGCAAGACAGCTGCCATTTGGAAATGAACTGTCCCAGCTTTTAGCACAATCTCCTTTCTTGTCAGATGAAAGCCGGACACTGGGTCTCTGTGGCATGGTTTGGGAGCACAAGGATGGTACTGCCTACCACAAGCAACCGTGGCAGGCCAAGATCTCGGTCACTGTAAGTGCAGTGTCCTGGTGGTGGGAACTTAGAGGAAGGGAGGTCAGGGTGAAATGAAGGTCGGAGGAAGGGCAAGGCACTCTTGATCAGATTGTGAGATTTGTGAAAGCTGAGCTTTCCCTCTGCTGCTGTCCCCAGCGCCCTTCAAAGGGGCATGAGAGCTGTATGGGTGCTATTGTGTCTGAGTACTTTGTGCTGACGGCTGCACACTGTTTCACTGTGGATGATGAGAAACACTCAATCAAGGTCAGCCTGGGTAAGGATGCAACCCATCAATTCTGAGCTTCTGCGGTGCCCTCTGGGCCACACTGCCTCCAGGGCCCACTTTCCACCTGTCCTCATCGCAGCCCTTCCCTTGCATGCTGGACAAGTTAGGGATGGGGAAGATTTGGGTTAGGGATGACATGCAGGCAGGAGGCTGCCTACACAGATTTCAGTGGTCTAGAGGAACCCCTTCTTGTACTTCAGGAGGACAGAGGAAGGAGTGGGAGGTAAAAGAAATCCTATTTCATCCGAAGTACGACCTCAATGCAAAAAAAGCAAAAGGCATTCCTGAGTTTTATGACTATGACGTGGCCCTCGTCAGGCTCAAGGAAAAGCTCAAGTATGAGACCACCATCAGGTGAGCCATCTGGATTCTGAGAGAAAAGGCTGGGAGAGGCAGAACTGAGACAGTAGCAGGCCCAGGGTTCACGATCCTTGAATTTCCCCATCTCTCCTCAACAGGCCCATTTGTCTCCCCTGCACTGAGGGATCGATTCAAGCCTTGAGGCTTCCAAGGTCAACCACATGCCAGCAACAGAGTAAGAGACATTCAGGGAGAGCAGCTTGTTAAGGGTGAAGTTCTGAGACAAGGAAGGGATGAGGGGGAGGGAGAGCAGGTCATGCCCTGCCCAGCCGCCAGCTCACGGGAAGGAGTGGAGGGCCACTCGATGACAAGCACGAGGCGGGGACGGGAGGGAGAGTGCTGCAATGACCCAGTCTATCCATCTGTAAAGTGCAAGAGCTACTCCCTGCAAAGGACATTGAAGCTCTGTTTGTGTCTGAGTCTAAGAAGACCCTGACTCGGAAGGCAGTCTACATCAAGAATGGGGACAAGGTGAGGAATGTGGGATCCTGAGGTCCTTTAGGCCCCAGTCCTTCCTAAGCAAGCTTTGTTCCTCACACCTCTCTCCACACTTCCCTATCTCACCTACAGAAAGCCAGCTGTGAGAGAGATGCTCTACGTGCCCCAGGTTATGAAAAAGTCAAGGACGTCTCTGAGGTAGTCACCCCCAGGTTCCTCTGCACTGGAGGTGTGGATCCCTACGCTGACCCCAACACTTGCAAAGGTGAGAGAAGGCTCTTTGGTTGTGATGTGAGTTCTGAGGCCTAAGTCTTTTCCTACAGCATCTCCTTCCCTGCAGGTGATTCTGGTGGCCCCCTGATTATTCACAAGAGGAGTCGCTTCATTCAAGTGAGTCTTCTCTTTCCTTTCTCTGGAGAGATGCTGAGTGGTCAGCGTGGGCCCCAAAACAGGAAAGCTCACTGCATGCGGCTGAAAAGAGGTGGGGGGTGGGGCAGAGCCTGCCTCACCTTCAGACTCTTCCTTGAACTGGCCAATTCAGGGCCATGGGTCTGGTCTGTGTGCCAGGGGACAGAACTGAACTGGGTCCCTAGTCCTCCCAGGTCAGGTCACTTCAGATGCAACTGGCAGTAGCTGTGCTTCCTGGGATTAAGGAGTTCTACTAAATGATTCTTGGCAACCCCTCGCTCTCTCCAGGTTGGCGTGATCAGCTGGGGCGTCGTGGATGTTTGCAAGCGGCCACAGCAAGTACCTGGTTATGCTCGAGACTTTCACATCAACCTCTACCAGGTGCTGCCCTGGCTCAAGGAAAAACTCCAAAATGAGGATCTGGGTTTTCTATAAGGGGTTTCCTGCTGGAAAGGGGCATGAGACCAAATTAAAACAGCTGCGACAACACCTGTGTTCAAGATCCTTTTGGGGTAAAGGAGTGGGGAGCGTGCACTAGCCATGTGGTTACAACTGAGATCACATCTAACAGCCGTTTTTAAAGGCTCAACCCCAATCCCAAGTGCTGAAAAACCAGAGGCTGAGGGAGATGGGTGAGCTTCCACCTCAGTGTTTTACTGAGACCAGCGTTGGGGCAGACGAGGCACACGGAATCCAGCTCCATTCCCTAGAAGCCGTCCACAAGGTTTTCCTTGTAGACATCGTCGCTGTAGACAATCTGAGTCCTCTTGTCCCGGTGGCAGCCCTTAGGGCTATTCTGGACAGCTGTGGAGGGAGGAGAAGTTCCGTTAAAGTCTGAGGGAGAGCACCGACCAGACCTGAGGCCCAGAGTTTGGCCACCTCAACTCTAGCCTCTGGCCTTTGGATGCCCAGTTTCCATGCTGCCCTCTGGTGGCCAGGATGGCTTCTCTACCTTTAGCCCCCTTAGGCCTCTGGCTACCAATCCATGGCCCCAGTAAAGAGTGGGCAGTTATCATGGCACACGCAAACACTGTAATGAGTGTTTTGTCCTCAGAAATAACCCAAATGTTATTCTTGACACATGTGAATAATGTTAACCGCCTACTTCCAGTCAGTACACCAAAAATTAGAAAATCTCTATAGACCTTTGCTAACATGCTGGTCCTTCCTGGTTCCTTCTTTAGTATAACGGGTTACTCTGGCTCCGAACTCCCTGTGCCTACTGCTTTACATGGAAACCTACTTCGGGTGAAACGGGTTATTCATTCCATCAGGAGAATTCATTCCAGTGTAACTCTGGCCCTAAGCATTCTCCCTGGAGCTGTCCCTTCCCCTTCCTCTTTCCTCCCTACGCCCCATTCCCAAGGATTCCATTCCTGCCACTCTGGGGCTAGAGGGAACCCCCATGCAAGCCCCCATTGTCTTGGAGCTTTCATCTCAATGCCGTGGATCACTTCCACTTTCTCAAAGCCTCTATCCTTCGGCTGCAACGATCCAGGCCCCTCGGGTCCTGCTCCCAGCTCTCTGACCTCTCCTTTGTCTCCGACGTTGCACACTCAACTTCAGCCTAACATGTCAGGAGGGCTGGGGCCGTATGGGGCATAAGGAACACAGCCCAGCTTCCTCCCATAGCTCCTGACTGTTTATTCCTTACGTCCGGTACTGGCTCATTGCTCCTCTGCATTCAGTCTCCCCTGCAACACTATCGTGTCGTTTCGCAGCAGCCCTATGATACAGGTGACTCCAGTCTACATTTTCAGTCGTTACTGAACACCTGCGTTTCTGATTCCTAACTTCAAAGGCCTATTTTATAAAACCAACTATATTCCATCTCAAAATGAGTAAGGCCGCATGAGGTGCTCACCTTCTTCGCCAACCTGACTCACTCCCACTTTCTTCCTTGTTCCAATCAACGCCTTGGAAATTGTTTCCAATACTTTTGTCTCCTCCTGCTTCTAACTGATAGAAGGCCTGAGGATTCTCCTTCTAATCCCCATAGTTGCCACACAAAACCAGGTCTCTAGCCCCTCTAGGGGACCCAGGGACAGGCAGAAGAACAAAACAGGGTGAGCTGTGGGCAACAGACATGAGAAAGGAAGAATCCCCTTCTTACCCAGGGAGCCCCAGACAGACTTGCCCGTGGCGGCATCCAGCATGGGCTGTTTTCGGGCAATGCTGACTTTGAGCTGTACAGACTCCACTTGGGTCCCGTTGAGCTGGGGCAGAAGAGGGGAGCGGGCAGAGGATGGGGGCAAACATTACAGACAAACCAAAGGAGGGTTTCTAGGAGCTGTCATCCTAAGAATAGACTAAGTAGGGACTTGAGAATATAAGGTTTCCTGCATGAATAGGGAAATACTTTCTTTGTCAAGAGGAAATGATTTCCTCCTGGCTCCCAGTATTTTACAGAGAAAAAATGAGGATGTCAGGAGGGATGGGAAGAACAGATCTGGGAAGTCCCAACCTCAGCAACGGCCTGATCTGCTGACTCCATCTTTTCATAGGTGACGAAGGCACAGCTGGGATGAGAAAACACAGGGTCAGTAGAGGGCCTACGGGCTCCTCAGGACCCAGGCAAACCCAGTGTTACAGGCTGTGGAGACAGGCTAGCTTCCTCCCTCAGGTCTCACACCCCAGGTCCTCCTAGGACAACCCACCGTGGTCCTTACTTTCTGGGTGGGTCCATGGAGAGGTCAATGATGTTTCCAAAGGGAGAGAAGGCCCCACGGAGGAGGGTGGGCGTCATGTCTTCGCCATACACATACAGAGTGTTTCCCTTCCGAGGGGCCCGGCGTTCAGGGAACGAGTCTGACCCTATGGAACACAGGAATCCAGTCATGAGACATAGGCCTAGCTCACCCTCCACTTTAGAGTACCCTTTAGTAGGACGCACCCACACAGTATCTGAAGTCACTTCCCAGTAGCCAAGATCACTCACTGCGGAAAGGGCCCTCTCGGTCGCGCTCCCTGTCCCGGTCTCGATCTCGGTCCCTGTCTCGGTCCCGCTCCCGGTCTCGATCACGGTCTCGGTCCCGCTCCCGGTCTCGCTCTCGATCCCGATCTCGGTCTCTATCTCGGTTCCGCTCACGACTGCGGTCCCGGCTGCGGCTTCGGGGAGGGGAGGCTGAGGAACGGGCACCACCACGTTCTTCGTAGCCCCAGTCGAAGCTTCGAGGGGGGCCATCGCCAGCTCCTGGGCCCTCTGCCTCTTCCCCATCTGGCCCCAGTTCCCGAAGCCGATCACTGGAAGATACAAAGCTGGCGAGCAGCAGACAATGAGGATCAAAGGGGGCTTATACCTCATCTTCCTGGATCCCTCGCAGACTCAACACCCCCTCTGCAGCCCCAGCTCTTCCCACTTCAGTTCCAAACCTCCTAAGGACCCGGGCAAGCCTCTCGTGCCCCCCAAACCCCACCAACTGGGACCCCGATCTTTCTCTAACCTCTCATACAAAGATTTCCTCTGTGGACGTCTGGACGACTGAAAGAGACCAAGAACAGTTAAGACGAGTCTGAGTGGCTGGCATATGGCCTCCAATATGTGGGTTTCTCATTTTTCTCAATCGCCTGCTCCTCAGAGACAGAAAACTGGAAACCATTACCTCCTGCAGGTCGTCGTCAGCAGATACGCTCCTCTGGAACGGTTGGAAAGTGGGGACCGGCCCCTTCTCAGGGTCCTGGGAAGGTGGGAGAGACCTACCTCAGTGGGGGAGCAGGAGGCCGCCTATCGGGGGCGGGGGGCTCCTCTTCACTCGCCCTCCTCTTGGCTCCCCCGGCCTATCTTTGTTTGTTTGTTTGTTTCTCAGTTGACTACGTGTTATTTTACATAAAAGACTTAATACACACTTGAAACATTTAGTTCACTAAAAACATCCTAAACCTGATGATCTTCTCAGCCTTTTCAACTCCTTAGAGAACACAATCCAACAGATCCATTATATGATGGATGAGAGTCACAGAATACATAAAACGGAGGAGAAGCTGGGAGGCATCTAGTTTCTTCATTTTATAGATAAGAAGCCTGAAGCTCAGAATGGCACAGCAACTTGTCCATGACTGAACTGGCATTACTTTCCCCCTACACCTACCTTCATTCCAACTTGGAAGGATGCCCTCTGACGTGAAGGATCCCTTGAACAATCTTTCTGCCTGTGCTCACCTTTAACTTCCCCTCTAGGGTCCGAGAACGCTTGAAGCCTGAGTTCTTGGTCTCAGCCTTGATGGCACTGATGGCTCCTGACTTCACCAGCTGCTTGGCCTGCTCTGTTGCCGTGGCTGTGTCCACCACAGGCTGCTCTGACAGTGCTGAAGTGGCAAGGGAAAGAGGTTTATTATGTTGGCCAGAGGTCAGCCGGTGTGCTTACTTCCAGCCTATCCCCGCCTCCCCCGTCACTCACAGCGTTTGACACCGCCTTGGCTGGCTGTACTGCTGCTACTTTGCTTCTTCAGAGCCAGCAATGCCTTTTTCTGGGAACAAGAGTGAGAAGAGAGGGACTGATGAGGGCCAATCCCTGGCCAGGTCTCCCAAGGCCCTTGGGTGCATCACTCCGGGGATACCTTTCTGAGAGAAAATAATGCAAATGGTGCCCCTGGGGTGGTACACTGCAGCTGTCTTGCCTCTCACATATAGTCTCTCAGATCACATACGCCAGCCATACCTACTCTCTCTAAACCATAGTATCCAGAGGCTTTGCAGAGTCTCATATTTTTCAAGTTGAAAACAAGGAACTCAACCACAGACCATGGTCCCCGGATATACACTGCAGTTTAGTATAAGCCTCCATGCCTTCTTAGGGGCTTCATCCATCCACCCCTACATGTTTAATAAGAACACACCAATGCTTTGAAACAGAGATTTGCAAAAGAAAGAGACACAGATCCTCCTCTTGAGCTCATCAGAGGCTGAGAAAGAAGATGACCAGACTGAACTGTCAAGACTGTGCAGACTGGAGCTGAAAGCAAGTAAGATTTTTCTGATGCAGATGGTTATAAACCGGGCCCTGAGTAGGATCTACATAACGCAGGCTGAGAGGAAAAGGCATTTTAGACAAAGAAAACAGGGTGGCAGAGATGCAGAGATAAGAAGGTTTTGAGAATGCATGCTTTGGGACCAAGGAATAGTTCTATAGGAAGAAAGGTCAGATTAAAGCTTTTTATAGGCAATGTGAAACCACTGTGTTTTGAAAAAAGAAGGGCAGTGTTTAGTGTTTTCAATGCACCGTTTTAACAGGAGTGAAAAAGTCTGTCCAAGAAAAGAAACTTGTTGAGAATCCATTATAACAGTCAAAGTGAGCATCAGCAAAGACTTGATCTAGGAAATACATAGGAAAAAGAAAACAGAAATTACTTTAAAAGAAAAATGAAGACTTGGCAAACGTTTGGCTACACAAATGGTGCAGGAGACAGAGATGAGATATTCATCTCAAACAAATTGAAGAAGTGAATGCAGACAGTCCTATTTGGAAGACCAAGTTTAGTACAGACAAGACAACAGCTTCAGTTGTTATCAGTAAGACACTAGACGGCATTGGAAAAACCAAGCTTGGGATCACCAGTTCTTAAGATGGTACTAAAAGCCATGGGAAAGGAAGACAACTCCATGGCAGACCACACAGGAAAGAGAGAAAAGCAAGTACACACTTGGGGGAGTCCATCTCTGAAGTGACACTGAGAGATGACAGGCCTCCAGGTATAAGCTAGAGGAATCCCCACCCCCCATCCCCTCACACTCACCCCAGGTGTTCTCAGTGTAGAGTCTTTGAAAGTTTGGGCCATGCCCACACACACTCCCTCACCTTTTTCTTGAGTTTGTTGAATTTCTTCTGCAGAGCCTCCTCCTCCTCGCTCAGTCCGGGGGGTATCACCAACATGGTGGCTCCTGGTTCGGGGGCAGGGCCCAAGACATCTTTCTCCACTGTCACCGCCCAGAGTTCACACGCCGTCCACACTGATCCCGATCCCACCCCTTCAGGCCTGCCTACTCCTATCTTTTGCCTCTCCCTACCCCTTGCTTAAACCAGGCTGCCGTCCAAACCCCAGCTCGTCGGGATCAACCAGCATTCCCTTCTGTCTTCAGGAATCACGGATACCAGCGCCTTGGGGCACCATGTGGCCCAGGAAGGGATAAATACCCGCTCTGTCGCCAAGACGATGGCACCAGACCCCCCTATCTCGCTGGAGTTAGTATGGAATTGCGGGGTCCGAAAAGCAGAGGAAGCAGTGGAACGCGCGCAGCGCTCTCAGAGCAACGAAAGGGGCAAGAAGACAGAAGGAGCTCGGAAAAAGGGGGGCGAAGGCTGAGGAGAAGGCCTTACCTGAGGGGGCGGCAACCGGGGCCCCACGGTCTCGGGCGGCGCCCGCGCGGGCAGCGGATCCCGGGCTCAGAGCGATGACGTAGCGAGGGGCGGAGAACGCGGTAACCAAGGCGGCCCGCGCCGCACACACTTCCGCCCGGCCTCCGACCAGTTTGGGTCAGCCCCTAAGTAGCTCTTGTCCCCGCCCCCAGGCCCTGGTGTGCCGGAAGTCGCTTCTACTTCCGCCGGTTCCAGCTCCTCCCTACGTTTCTCCGCTGCCCGGCAGCTGCTGTGGCTCCAGGATGATGGAGACGGAGCGACTCGGTGAGGGGGAGGGGGTGGAAAGACGGAGGAGACAGCGAGTGACCCTTAACCCCTGACCTGTGACCTTTCCTCCGTAGTGCTACCTCCCCCAGATCCCCTGGACCTGCCCCTTCGGGCCGTAGAGCTGGGATGCACTGGGCGCTGGGAGTTGCTGAATGTGCCTGGGGCTCCAGAGAGCACCGTGAGTGCCATTTCACCCTAACCTTGACTCTGTTGAGCTTAAAACCTCCTTCATCGTCCTCCCAGTAGGATCTAAGCTGACTCGGCTGTCCTGTCTCTGGATACTTGTCATCCGAGCCTAGACTGGTGCTGGACAGACTCCAACCCAATGGACCTGCAGTGGGTCAGAGCCCATAAGAAGACAGAGCAGGGAGCCCCGGGGAAACCTTAGTTCTGAGAACTGCTCTTTCAAACTGCTGTTTTCTCCCTGGAGTCCTGTTCTGTCTCCAAGCACCAGGGCTCTTGGTGACTGAGATGCTACCCTTTGAACACCTGGCTCTTCATCTTTAGGCCTGGGACCCCCTTTTCCTAAAACTAGAGATTCTCAAATATCAGTGTGCCTCATGATTAGTGGAAAATCCCATGGACAAAAGAGCCTGGCGGGCCACAATCCATGGGTTCGAACACAACTGAGTGTGCGCACACACACACACGCACAGACACACACACACAATTGGTGGGGGAGCTTTTGAAAAATACTAGTTCTTAGGTCCATAGATTCAGAAATCCAAAATCTGTATTACTAATCAGAACCCTAGGTAATTCAGTTGCAGACCATTTGTTCTGTAAAACAGAATAGCCTTTGGAAAATAGTGCTTCAGCCTGATTGTCCTAGTCTGGGACGTCTATCATGTCTGATCTAAATACAAGTCGCGTCACCTTCTCTTTTGTGTCTTACTCTCTTCCCTTACCTCGTGCCTTTGTTCCAGCTTCCCCACGGCCTCCCTCCCTGTGCCCCAGATCTGCAGCAGGAAGCAGAGCGGTTGTTTCTGTCATCTCCAGCCTGGCTGCCTCTGCATGGTGTGGAGCACTCAGCCCGGTGAGGGGTCTAGAAGGGCCTGGGCTTGGCAGGTGGGTCCCTGAAGGAAGCTGGGACAGGGGAGAAAGAAGACCTGAACATTGCTTTGCTTCTGTCCAGGAAATGGCAGAGGAAGATGGATCCTTGGTCTCTCCTGGCCACACTGGGGGCCCCAGTCCCCTCCGACCTACAGGCCCAAAGACACCCAACCACAGGCCAGATACTAGGCTACAAGGAGGTAAGTGGTCGTGGGCCACCAGAAGCAGAGTCAGGAGAAGGTGGGGTCAGAGGCAAATTCAGCCTCACTGGCGCTCTGTTCTCTTGCCTCAGGTCCTGCTAGAGAATACAAACCTGTCGTCCACAACCTCCTTGTCTCTTCGCCGGCCACCAGCGCCCATCTCCCAGTCCCTGTGGGGGAATCCAACACAGTACCCTTTCTGGCCAGGTGTTGCTTGTGGAAATGGGATGGGAGGGGAGGGAGCCCTTAGTCTCCACCCCTCTCATGTCACTCCCACCCCATGAATCCTATTTATCCAACCTCTCCCCAGGTGGAATGGATGAGCCCAGTATAACAGATCTGAGCACTCGTGAGGAGGCTGAGGAGGAGATAGACTTTGAGAAAGGTGAGGTGGTGCCAGGAGGGACCGTGGGAGGTAGGGCTCTGTGCCTGGGGCCTGAGAAAGAGGGGCCAAGTCCTGTCACTGGGTCCTTGCTACCTCTTCCGTTCCCTTGAGCAAATTAGGAAAAGGTACCTCTTTCATAACAACCTTTACTGTCATCTGTTGGAGGACTGTCACAAAAAACTTCAACTACAGAGTGTATGCTGTGAACAGCATCCTGCAGGTTAATGTAACGTATGACTTGTACAGAAGTGTGTGAGAGCCCTGATTCTCTCTGTCCCCGTCCTCCAGACCTCCTTACTCTTCCACCTGGCTTCAAGAAAGGCGTGGACTTTGCACCAAAGGGTGAGTTTTAGTTTTGAGACGGGGCTGTAGGGGAGACAGTGCCCTTCTTCTTCAGAACGGAGGTGGATCCAACCAGGTCTCCATTTTTGCCTTGCTCCTAGGTCACTCAGCTCCAGCTGCCGGGTTGCTCAGCCTCAGCCGTCTGCTGGAGCCCTTGGATTTGGGTGGGGGCGATGAGGATGAGAGTGAGGCAGTGGGACAGCCTGGCGGTCCCAGACAGGACACTGTTTCAGCCTCTCCTGGCAGTGTTCCTCTGGCCCGAGCAAGCAGCTTGGAGGACCTAGTGTTGAAGGTTGGTGGTTCTGGGTGGTTGAGGCAGGAAAGAAAGGCCTTGTCCCAGACAGGGTGGGCTGGCCTGGTTGGTTCCCCGGGGAAGACTGGAGCGTCTTCTGGGAGAGGTGGTAACAGAGAGCTTTCTGGCTGTATGTTTATCAGGCCTACACCCCTCTCCTTCTCCAGGAAGCGGCCACAACTGTAGCCCCCCCAGAACCTCCCAAGCCCCCACCTCAGGAGCAGTGGGCCATTCCTGTGGATGTTACCTCCCCTGTTGGTGATTTCTACCGCCTCATTCCCCAGCCAGCCTTCCAGGTAGCGTGGCCCAGGCCTCAGGTGCTCCCCCACCTCCTCCAGCCCACTCCCTTGTCTCCTCTCCCCACTGGAGGCCAGGTGCCTTCAGTGGACGGAGGTCTTGGCCTTCTTCCCCTTCCCTGGAGGCCCCATGAGGTGGAGGCAGGAAGACCCCTGTCCCTTCTGTGCTCCCATCTGTTTCTCTCTCCCACAGTGGGCCTTTGAGCCAGATGTGTTTCAGAAACAGGCCATCCTGCACTTGGAGCGGCACGACTCAGTCTTCGTCGCGGCTCACACATCCGCGGGGAAGACGGTTGTGGCTGAATATGCCATCGCGCTTGCCCAGAAACACATGACGCGGTACAGGCCCCTCACCAGCCCTGTTCTCTCCTGTGTCCTTTCTGTGTCTCTTCTCTTCTCCACCTCCCTGCCTCATCCTTTAGATGAGAGGTTCAGGGAAAAACTGAGGTAGGGTTTCAGAGGGAAACAGGATGTGGGGAGAGAAAAATGAGCAGCATTCGTTGGGGAAGGGATTGGGGGACGGGATTTTTCCAGAGTAATTCCATGAAGGGGAACGTGAGGGGAGTTTGGGTAAAGAAGTGGGGGTTGGGGGGGCGCCTCAGCTCTGCGGCGTGCCGCTGGCAAGGGTCAGGGTGGGAGAGGAGGTGCTGACAAGGAGCCTGTGTGGAGGGCCTGGCTGACTTTGTGCCCTCCTCCCAGCACCATCTATACTTCGCCCATCAAGGCTCTGAGCAACCAGAAGTTCCGGGACTTCCGAAACACGTTTGGGGACGTGGGGCTGCTCACCGGGGATGTGCAGCTGCACCCAGAAGCCTCGTGCCTCATTATGACAACGGAGATCCTTCGGTGAGAGGCGGGCATTCAGCATGGGGCGGGTTTTTGGTCAGGAAGGTGAGGCCGCTTTGGAGAGCACTCTGGCTGAGGTGAGGGTGGAGATAGGAGCTGCTGAGGAGTCAGCCTGGGGCCTTTCTCCTCCAGCTCCATGCTGTACAGTGGCTCGGACGTCATCCGGGACCTGGAGTGGGTTATCTTTGATGAGGTTCACTATATCAATGATGCTGAGGTAAGGGGACAGGGTCCCCAGGTCCTGGCAGTCCTCTCCTGTGGGGTAGGTTCAGCAGGTCGGTGTTCCATACGGCCTGGGAACTTCACTGCCTTCTTTGTCCCTTCTCATGGAACCTTGTGCCACTTCCCTGGGCAGAAGGGCAGCTCCCTCCAAGCTGCTGGTGACTTGTCCTCCCTTCCTGTGTGCAGCGCGGGGTCGTGTGGGAGGAGGTACTCATCATGCTGCCTGACCACGTGTCCATCATCCTTCTGAGTGCTACTGTTCCCAATGCCCTTGAGTTTGCTGACTGGATTGGGTAAGACACTGGATTGGGTAAGACGTGTCCCGGGGTGCTTGAGTGAAGGGTGCCGTAGCATCCCTCAGTTCAGGTGGGGGTGTAGACTATCCCAGTGAGGGAGGGGTCAGAGCTTGGGGGTCGGGAGGAGAAAGGGGTGCGGCTGGGGAACACGTCCAGCCTGGGAGGTTGTGGGATCCCACCTGGGCTGAGATCACTTTGCATGTTCAGAGACGGGGTGACAGGGACAGCCTTCCAATCTGGCTCCCAGAAAACCAGGGCGAGGCCAGGGCGGGGAAGATGGCGGGCACGTGGGTTCCTTCCCGCGCTCCCAGCCCTGATCTTCTGTCATGCCCCCCATCCCCTGCTCAGACGGCTGAAGCGTCGCCAGATCTACGTGATCAGCACTGTCGCTCGCCCAGTGCCCCTGGAGCACTATCTCTTCACCGGGAACAGCCCCAAGACCCAGGGGGAGCTCTTCCTGTTGCTGGACTCCCGTGGCGCCTTCCACACAAAGGGGTAAGCCTGGGATATGGGGAGAGTCAGGGCTGGGCCCAACGGGGGGTGACTGACGGCTGCCCTGCCCTGCCCCAGGTACTATGCGGCTGTGGAGGCCAAGAAGGAGCGGATGAGCAAGCATGCCCAGACCTTTGGGGCCAAGCAGCCCACGCATCAGGGGGGGCCTGCCCAGGTGAGAACTGGCCGGTTTTGTACCTGTCACCCCTTCTTTCTCCTGAGTCCTTTCTTTCCTCGTCCTCCCAGGGTTTGGAGTGGAGCTTTGAGCACTGCCCGATTTGACTCTGCTTCACATCCCCCCACTTTGGCCCCCATTTGTTCAAGGACTCCATCTCCACTCCCTTCTCCCCGCCTCCTCAGGACCGCGGTGTGTACCTGTCCCTCCTGGCCTCCCTCCGCACCCGTGCACAGCTGCCCGTGGTGGTGTTCACCTTCTCCCGGGGCCGCTGTGACGAGCAGGCCTCAGGCCTCACCTCCCTCGACCTGACGACAAGTTCAGAGAAGAGTGAGATTCACCTCTTCCTACAGCGCTGCCTTGCCCGTCTCCGCGGTTCTGACCGCCAGCTGCCCCAGGTGGGGAGGGGGATTTGGAGACGGTGGGGATCAGGTGTTCACCGCCCCATCCCTGACCCTGGGCCTCGGCCCCCACAGGTTCTGCACATGTCGGAGCTCCTGCACCGTGGCCTGGGTGTGCACCACAGCGGCATCCTGCCCATCCTCAAGGAGATTGTGGAGATGCTCTTCAGCCGCGGCCTGGTCAAGGTGCTCGTGCTGGTGGGAGAGGGACTCCCCAAAGCATTTATCACCTTCTTGGAGGGGAGTGGGCAGCACAGTGCATCAGCTGAGAACTTGGGCTCTGGATCCAGACTGCCTGAGTGGAAATCCAGGTCCACTGTTTACTCACTGTGTGACCCTGGGCAAGGTACTTAACCTCCCTGAACTGTAAGTTTCACATATTGAAATGGGGGTACATAAAGTATGAATAGGGGCTTTCCCAGTGGCTCAGCGGCAAAGAATCTGTGTGCAATGCAGGCGCCACAAGAGACACAGGTTTCATCCCTGGGTTGGGAAGATACCTTGGAGGAGGGCATGGCAACCCACTCCAGTATTCTTACCCGGAGAATCCCATGGACTGAGGAGCCTGGCAGGCTATAGTCAGACATGACTGAAGTGACTTAACACACACGCACACAAGGTGTGAACAGGCAGTATTCAGAAGAGAAAACTAAAAAGCCAATAAACTTATGGAGGTCATTAGTCATCAGAAAAATGCAAACTGAAATACAAGATAGGACTTTACAGTAATTAAAACTGGTAAAATTTAGGAAAGTAGGCAATGCCACGTGTTGCCTGAGATGTAGGAGATGAAAGGATTACAGGAACCCTTGTACAGGTGTGGCCAGTCTGAAGTGTACCTGGTGCTCTTGAGGCAAAGACAAGTCTGTGCCTACTCTTTGTCCCTAAATTCCGCTCCTGAGTGCAAATCACAATGAAGTTCTCACCCTGGTCGGTGAGGGAACACGTCTGCTCTTCCTCTGTGGGCTCTTGTCTGGTGGCAGGGCGTTGGTGGCACCAGGGGCCCTTTCCCTGGGAGAGCAGGTAGGCAGCTATATGCCACGCACTCCACAAGGTGTTCTGTGGCAGGTTGGAGGCAACGGATTAGATATAATCACAGGAACACGGATGGATGTTGAAAATACTACATGGAAGAGAAGAAAACAGAAGGAGATATGTGTCGCCTTTACTTCAAACTGTATTACACACTCAAAAAACATATTTTAAAAAACACATTCACATGAAAAGATAGATTAAAGATAGACAGAGGGGAGACGGGAGTGGGCTGTGGGGGCGAAAGGAAAGAAATAGGTAGCTAAATAAAACAATAGTACCTACTCTGTAGATTTGCCTTGAGAGTCACCTGAGGTCTCATGAGTTAACCGTCTGGGACTATGTATAGTGGTCTTAGCCTTGGCTACAAAGTGAGGTGGGCTCGGCCAGGGCTGGGCCACAGCTGTGTTTAGCCCCTTAGCTGATCCTCTCTTTCCCTCCCCATCTCAGGTCTTGTTTGCCACGGAGACCTTCGCCATGGGTGTAAATATGCCGGCCCGGACAGTGGTATTTGACTCCATGCGCAAGCACGATGGCTGCACCTTCCGGGACCTACTCCCTGGGGAGTATGTGCAGATGGCGGGCCGGGCGGGCCGGAGGGGCCTGGACCCCACAGGCACGGTCATCCTGCTCTGCAAGGGCCGCGTGCCCGAGATGGCAGACCTGCACCGCATGATGATGGTGAGCCGGGGCACCTCGAGGCCAGCTCTGGGCACCTGCTGCATCCTCTGTGCCCACCCTCCTCCCCTCTCCTCTCTCTCTCCTTTCCTTTGGTCTGGGAGAAGCCAGGGGAGGAGCGAGCCAATCTGAGGATGAGGCTGGATCTTGTCTTCTCTAGTCTTTTCACTGTGAATATGGAGCTAGGTGGGACCTTGGAGAGTCTGTTTATTTAGTCTCGCTCCCTTGTTGTGCAGAGGTGAGCAGGCAGTTTGTCTAGGGCCCCGAGGTTGTGAGGCTGGGACTACAGCTGCTTGGAGTAGAACAGCCGAGCAGCAGGTCTCCCCCCAAACCCCGAGCCTCACTGGCGTCTCTGGCCTGGCCCAGGGGAAGCCATCCCAGCTGCAGTCCCAGTTCCGCCTCACGTACACCATGATCCTCAACTTGCTGCGGGTGGATGCTCTCAGGGTGGAGGACATGATGAAGAGGAGCTTCTCAGAGTTTCCATCTCGCAAGGACAGCAAGGTGAGGAAGTGGGTGTGCCCAGGTTGCCCTGCAGGATATGGGACAAGGGAAGCCAGGCTAGGACGAGGTGGGCCTCTGGAAGCCAGTGGGTGAAAGTGGAGAGAGCTGGCCCGGAGACTCTGGCTTCACGCCCACCCTGGCTTCTCCCAGGCCCATGAACAGGCTCTGGCTGAACTGACCAAGAAGTTGGGAGCTTTGGAAGAGCCCGAGGTGACTGGCCAGCTCGTTGACTTGCCTGAGTACTACAGCTGGGGGGAGGAACTGACTGAGACCCGGAGCCAGATCCAGGTGAGCGCCTGTGAGTGTTGGGGGCGGGGTGATGGACGGGGAGGAAGAGACTGGGACGCTCTGGGTATACCTGAACCTCGTCCCAGCATCTCTGTGACACTTCTTATCCCCTTTCTTCTCGTCCGTGCTCTTTAGCACCGCATCATAGAGTCTGTGAATGGGCTGAAATCTCTCTCAGCGGGAAGGGTGGTGGTTGTGAAGAATCAGGAGCATCACAACGCACTGGGTGTGATCCTTCAGGTGAGGGCGGTGGGAATCTGGACTCCAAGGCCAGAGGGAGCAGCCAGCCCCATCTCCATCTTCCCCACTTGGCGAGGAGCCATTTGTACTCAGCAGTGCTCTCATTTTTCCCTCTAGCTCTCTTTTCCTTCCCATCCCCACCACTTCATGCTCGTCTCCTTGTCCTCTCCCCAGGCCCTGCCCCCGAAGTCTGCTCTGATTGCTTGACTTGGTTACCAGTCTATATGGCTGCCCCATGCTCCCTGCCTGAACTGGGGGATCTGGTCTCTTCTTGGATGTCCACTTCTCACACTGCCCTGTCCTGGCCTCCCCACATCCTCTAGGTCTCTTCGAACTCCACCAGCAGAGTATTCACAGCCCTGGTCTTGTGTGACAAGCCCGTGTCTGAGGACCCACGGGAGAGGGGGCCAGCCTCCCCAGATGTGCCCTACCCAGACGACCTCGTGGGATTCAAGCTGTTCCTGCCTGAGGGTGAGAGTGGACGGATGCCCAGGCTCTTGCCAACAGCATGGCTGAGGTGCCCGGTCTGACCCTGCTCTCCCCTCTTCTCAGGGCCCTGTGACCACACTGTGGCCAAGCTCCAGCCAGGAGACGTGGCCGCCATCACCACCAAGGTGCTCCGGCTGAATGGGGACAAGATCTTGGAGGACTTCAGCAAGCGGCAGCAACCAAAATTCAAGTCAGAGATGCTGGGGAGGGACCACGTGGGAGTGGCGGGGAGGTGTGGTCAGGGAGGCTCCCCCAGTCCTAGGGGGGTTCCACAGGAAGAGAAGCCTCTACCCCAGGTCTAAGACCAGCTCCATTCTCAGGAAGGATCCGCCCTCTGCAGCCGTGACCACTGCTGTCCAGGAACTGCTACGACTGGCTCAGGCGCACCCCACAGGACCCCCCACCCTCGACCCTGTCAATGACCTGCAACTCAAGGATGTGTCTGTGGTCGAGGGGGGGCTCCGGGCCCGGAAGCTGGAGGAGCTGATCCGGGGGGCTCAGTGTGTGCACAGTCCCCGTTTCCCTGCCCAGGTTGGTCCCTGGATGTGAGCTTCCCAGCTGGAAGGGACGGCTTTCCCTCTCATCCCCTGCAGACTGGCTGCCCCCGTCCCAGTCCTGGTCCTCAGCTCCCCTGCTGAGGTCAGGGAGGAGCCTCACGAGCCCTTGCCCTTGGCTCCTCGCAGTACCTGAAGCTGCGGGAGCGGATGCAGATCCAGAAGGAGATGGAGCGGCTGCGCTTCCTGCTGTCGGACCAGTCGCTGCTGCTGCTCCCGGAGTACCACCAGCGAGTAGAGGTGCGGGGGCAGGGCTGGGCTGGTGGGCTGGCGGGGAAGCTGTCTGCTGGCTCCCAACACCCACCATCCTTGCAGGTGCTGCGAACCCTGGGGTATGTGGACGAGGCAGGCACAGTGAAGCTGGCCGGGCGGGTGGCTTGTGCCATGAGCAGCCACGAGCTGCTCCTCACCGAGCTCATGTTCGACAACGCACTGAGCACCCTGCGGCCTGAGGAGATCGCTGCCCTGCTCTCCGGCCTGGTCTGCCAGAGCCCCGGGGACCCTGGTGATCAGCTCCCCAGCACCCTCAAACAGGTATGGGGATGACGTCCAGGACCCCTCCCTTCCTCGGCCATGGCATTCCCAGTCCGTGCCCACATGTTCCCCAGGTGCCCTCTGAGTGTCCCTAAGAGCTGGAATGGTTTCTCCTTTCATCCCGGCCTCCTTTCTGGAGCAGGAAGGCAGGGCTTAGAGCCTTTGCTCTCCGTCTGCAGGGGGTGGAACGGGTCCGGACTGTGGCCAAGCGGATTGGTGAGGTCCAGGCGGCCTGTGGTTTGAACCAGACCGTGGAGGAATTTGTTGGGGAGCTGAATTTCGGGCTGGTTGAGGTTGTGTACGAGTGGGCCCGGGGCATGGTGAGTAGCTGGGGTTTGGGGCCTTTGTGGACAGCCAGCTAGGGAGAGGCTGTCGGGGTCCATCGTATTCATTCCCCACCCCGCTTCCCCCATAGCCCTTCTCTGAGTTGGCAGGGCTCTCAGGGACCCCTGAGGGCCTGGTGGTCCGCTGCATCCAACGCCTGGCCGAGATGTGTCGCTCGCTTCGGGGGGCAGCCCGCCTGGTGGGCGAACCTGTGCTAGGTGCCAAGATGGAGACGGCAGCCACCCTGTTACGGAGGGACATCGTCTTTGCTGCCAGCCTCTACACCCAGTGACCGGCCCCTGGCTACAATGTAACAATAAACTGCAAACCCCCTGTGTGAACCTGAGGTGTTGGGCAGGGTTGACTCAGCTCAAAAGACACAGCAGGGAGAGCCACCTGGAAATACGCCTTTATCTGTGCACACAGAAATAGGACCAGCCCCTGTGAAGCATCAGTCCTTGGGGGAGGGTGTCTTGGGCGGTGATGGGAGGTCCTGGGTCACAGCTTCCACGTACCATGGAGGCAGGAAGGCATGGGGTGCATCTCGGTGTTCAGACACTGTGACAGGGCCGCCGGGCTCCCAGGAGAAGAGGTAGACGAGCCTGGGGGGCAGATAGAGTCCTGAATTGAGGGCTGGAGGCTGAGTTTCTGGGCCCCAGAGGGGAGGGGCAGAGCTGAATGCCTCACCTGGGGTCATCCTGAACTACTGTGTTCTGGGCGAAACTAAGGAAGGCAGCACAGAAGTTCATGCACACGGAGGGGTTCCAGCCATCACGGTCGTTCTGCAGAGAGCCCAGGAGGAGGCAGAAGGCCGGTGGTGAGGGTGGAAGAAGGGGAAGGTGGGCTGCAGGTCCCTGGACAATGGACCTGTGGTGTTGGCGCAGGGGGATGCAGGTGGGAACTCATTGCCTTACCCTGACGTATTCAAACATCTCCATGGTAGGAAAGGTCTTCAGGGAACAGACAAAACCCTCCGGGTTACGGAAGCCAGCAACAACATTTGGGACGCCTGGCAGGAACGACTGGGCCCACCATTTCAGGAGCTTGTGTCTGTCAGGAAAGGCAAGGGGGTCAGTGGGACCCCTCCTCCACCCTCCAGCCTCCTCCTTCCCCAAGTTTCTTTCCAAGCTTTTCATACAAGGTTCTCATCCTGTCCACCCCTGTCCTGAACCTGTAGAAGCTCTTCCATTGGCCAGGGCTGTGCATCTCCTTGGAGGTCTTGAGCTCCACATAGCAGGTGGGGGGCTGTGTGGATGGGGCCTGGGGGTCTGTGCAGTCCACCTCCCCGGAAAAAAGAAGAGGGTGGTTTCCCAGGTGGCTGCGTAGCACAGAGCAGAAGGCCACGTTGGTGTTAACTTCCCCAGAAGGATCTGGGGAGACTCCGGGTTTGTCTGCACAAGGAGAGAAACAGCAGCAAGGGCTGGGGGCTCTCGATCTCTGGGGATAGGGGAGGGGGCAGAATCAGGGCAACTCTCACCTGCACACATGTACTGCTCAAATTTGTACCCCATGTACATAAGCTCCCGGAGAAGCGGTGGCCGGGTAAGCCTCTGAACCCGAGCAGCCGGCGTCTCTACCTCACTCAAGTAGAGCGTCCCCTGGAACCGGGAGGCTGCCAGCTGCCAGCCTTCCTGCCGCTCATATGGTGTTGTCAGCAGTTTTGTCAGGTGCCCCCGCCACGTCACTATGGCCCCTGCCAGCCAGCCTGGACCCCTGAGGAGGAGGAGTTAGGGGCTGAAGGTCTGACACCTGCATTAGCGCAGATGGCTTCTCCAAAGAATAGGGTAAGATAAGGACTCACTCCAGCTTTGGCTCTCCCAGTTTTAGAGAGTGAGTGCAGGTCTCTAGGGCTACTGTGTGGTATGCTTTGCTCACCCCTCTAGCTGGCCTCGGTGCTCCAGGAGCCAGCGTAGCAGGTGGTCCAGCCTTTCTTGGACCTCTTCGTCCCGGGGCTGGTATCGATCAGGGTATCCGTCTCTGAGGTCAAAGTTGGGGCTTTGACCATTGGTGGGAGGTGGGCTGTAGTACCGCAAAGCGCGAGCATCTCCATGGTACTGGCGCTGTGCATCCAGAGAGAAGCAGCCCAATTCGGAAGGGCGCCGGTAGAAAGGAAAGGGCCCAGAGTAGAGGGCAGGGTCTGTGGGCAGGGAGGGCGCTGGGCGGGGGAGCTTGTTCCGAGGCTCAGCGACCTCTATCTTTCCAGCTTCTCTCTTGGTCCCTCTGGACTCCATGAGGTCCTGAGAGGGGACAAGGAAGTTCCCCCTTTAAAAAGAAGGGCTGGAGAAGAGGGACTTCGAGTCAGGACTAAGCGAGCCTGGCCTTGAAACGTGCAAGCCCCGTGTCCTCAAACAACCCCACCAGGTGCGCATGCTACCTTTTCCCTTGACCTATATACCCCCTACCCCCAGTAGCTCCAAACCCAGAGTGGTTAGGAAGGATGCTTGGGCTCAGGTCAAGGATCTGGTTACCTCAAATCCTGCCAACCTCGACTTCCACCTTCTCAGGGCTATGACGTCATGGCAGGTACATCACATGTCAAAGGGATGCGAGGGCAGTTTTCCCCCCTCTCGATGACGCAATCATTCAGCGACAGAGGCGGCCTAACCCCTAGGTGGCGGGAGGGGGCTGTGCGCTTTACACCGAGGGAGATCCCAGCGTGGCCACCCGCGCCCCTCCGCAGCGCCCAAGCGTCCCCGGACGTGAGCGCTCTCAGAGGAAGCCAATCAGCAGCGGACGTGGGGCCTCGGCCAATGAGGATGGCGCTGGTGTTGGCATTGGCACCGTCCCCGCTAGCAAGGGGCGGAGGGATGACTAGTCGGCTCTTCTGTCGTCAGCACTTCAGCCTACGAAGCTCGGGCTGATTGGTTTCCGAGGAGGGACGCCCAGGGAGCCCGTACGTCACTGCCCTGTGCCGGAAGACTATTTTCGTGGTCTCTTTCCTCAACAGCTTTCTACTTCTTCCCCGCCGCGAAAAGATCCCGGGATATGAGCCGGAAGAGGCATCGCCTGGTCCCGGAGACGTTTGGGTTGAAGAGGCGGCGGGAACTAGGGGATGTAGAGGCAGATCCTTTGCGGGGCGAGTCAGGTAACCATGGCAACCCCGGGGCGAGGCTAAAGACCCCAGCTGGCAGCAGCCTCACCTCTGGTAACCCTGTATGTTGAGACAACAGCGCCCCAGTGTGGTACCCCCGCTTCCCCCGCCTCAGTTCACGTCGCAGTGACTCGGTCTCTCCGCCCAGGATCTGCGCGAGAGGCAGTCGCAGAGATAGTGCGGCTGTTCCCGCGAGTCCTGTTTGAGGATGCGCTACCCCCCATCGCGCTGAGGAGCCAGGTGTACAGCCTCGTACCGGACCGAACCGTGGCTGACCGGCAGCTGGTGAGGAGCGTCAGAGCGACCAACGGGAATGCGCTTTCGTGCCTCGCGGGCACTTCCGAGGGTCTCCCCATAACTCACTCAGTCCACCAGCTGTTCAGCCATTCAGCAAGCGCTGGGTCTTTCTGGGCCGGGCTTTCAGTGCCAGGCACTGCGGTGCCGAGGAGAATGCTACAGACCCTCAGGGAATAGCATGCCAAATGATGAAGGTGGAAGAGCGAAGCTTTTGGGGAAACTGAGTCACCGGGCGTGGTTCGTGATGGGAATGTAGGCAGACGTCAGATTAGGGCAGGCCTTGTACACCAGCGTCGTTTCCGTTTTACAAAGAAGGCAATGAGCTGGTAGAGAATGTTAAAACAAGAGAGGGAGTGGTGTGTTGCACGGATTGGAGGCAGTGTCATGAGGTGGGGAGATCAATTAGGAAGATACTGCAGCTGAGAACTGGTGAAGGCCTAAATTAGGGCAGTGTAGTAAGGAGGGAGAGGATGGATGAGGGATGTGGAGCGAGAAAGAAGGACTTCAAGATAGCTCTCGGATTTTCTGGACGACTGAGTGGTTGGTGGAGTGAACAGAGTAGGAAAACATTGAATAGTTGGGGGCAGATGATGTGTTTATTTTGTACAAGTTGAGTTGGAGGTGTTTGTGGAGCATCCGGAGGCAAATGTGCAGCAGACAGTTGGATGAGGGTTTGGAGAAAATTCTGGGCCACTGATACAGCACTGGAAGCCATCGAGATGTGAGTAGTGGTTCAGTCTGTGGATGTGGGTGAAATTGGTAGTAAGAGGGAGGAGTGGGTTTTAACCTTTTTATAAACTTTAGAAGATAATGAAAGCCATGGCTCTCCAGAAAAAAAGGCATATATGCCACTGTATGTGTATATATGTATATATGTATATATGGTGTATGTACAATTTGAGAGGAAGGGGGTTGTTTCACAGATTCTCTGAGGCCAAAGGTTAAGGACCCCAGGTTTGCAGTGACAGATAATAGAGCCACATCCCCAGTGCTAGGAGATACCAACATTTAAGGCCGTGTTTCTCAAAGTATGTCCTGAGTTCCACTAGATTACCTGGACTGCTTATTCAAAACTACAGGTTCTGGGAATCTCTCAGTGAGGATGAATTAAGCTTTCTTGAGGAGGAACTGGAAATCTATATTTTAAAGCTACTTCCTCAAGTATTCGTAATGTGTGCTAAAATTTGAAGTTCAAGGACTTCCTGGGAGTCCAGTGGTTAAGACATTTCCACTGCTGCGGTGGGGAGCACAGGTTAAATCCCTGGTCGGGCAACTAAGATCCTGCATAACTCGATGTATGGCCAAAAAAAAAATTGAGGTCCACTGATACGGTGGGGGTGGGGGAGGAGAAGGAGGCGTCTGTGAAAAAGCTGTTAGAAGAATTAACAGAGATGAGAGGAACCCAGGAAGAGCTATATTGAGAAAGTGGCAATTTTCAAGAGGGTGGAGTAGTTGGCAGTGTTAAAACCTATGATTCAAGACAGTGGTCTGTGATGTGGTCAAGTAAAATAATAGCCAATTGGATTTTGCAATTGGCAACTTGTTAGGAAGAAAAAAGGGAAGAAAAGGAAGATGGGGACTAGCTCCAGTCTCTTAAGGAAGCAAATCAGAACCACTCCTTATAAAGTATTTGTTGTTTTTAACCTCCTGGTGTTAGCCTAAATTTTAGAAAAACTTTAAAAATTCCACAAAAGAAAATATGAATTTAACTCAGTCGTGTCCGACTCTTTGTGACCCCGTGGACTGTAGCCCACCAGGCTCCTCTGTCCATGGGATTCTCCAGGCAAGAATACTGGAGTGGGTTGCCATTTCCTTCTCCAGGGGATCTTCCCAACCCAGGGATCAAACCCAGGTCTCCAGCATTGCAGGCAGATGCTTTATCCTCTGAGCCACCAGGGAAGCCACAAAGAAAATATAAACACATATAATTTAAAGAATGTTTATAAAGCAAATACCCACTTAACCATCACCCAAGTCAGACTGCAGAACATAGCCAACAGCCCACATTCAGCCAAAATGCCTTATGTCCCTGGGAAGCAACATACCTGACTGGTTTGATAATTGTTCCCTTCGTTTTCTTTATACCATCTATGTGTTTATCGTAAACAACATAGCTTAGTTACCTACTTTTCAACTTGATGTAAATAAAATCATACCATATGTATTTATTTACATCTTGTTTCATTAGATGATTATTTTTGAGATTCATTGGGGCTTCCCAGGTGGCCCAGTGGTAAGGAATCTCCTGCCAATGCAGGAGACCGAAGAGACGCAGGTTGGATCCCTGGATTGGGAAGATCTCCTGGAGTAGGAAATGGCAACCTACTCCAGTATTCTTGCCTGGAAAATTCCATGGACATTGGAGCCTGGTGGGCTACAGTCCATGGGGTTCCAAAGAGTTGGACATGACTGAGTGACTGAGAATGCGCACACGTGTGTGTGCACACACATAGGCACGCACATGTTTTAAAATTCATTTTCATAGATTTCTATTTTGTGAATATATCCCACTTTGTCCATTCTAGTGGAAGAAATTGTATTGTTTTAAGAATTTGTCAGTTTCATCTAAAATTTCACATTTATTGACAAAGTTTGTAATCTCACTTTATTTTCTGTAGAATCTATAGTGATGATCCTTTTTTTTTGTTGTTCTTTATATTGGTTATCTGTGCTTTTTCTAGGTTCCTGTTTCCGCCTTTCTGTCTTGGTCAGTCTCACTAAGGTTTATCAATTTTAGTAGTCTTTCAAAGAATTAACTTTTAGCTTTGTTGCTCTTTCTTGCATGCATGTTTTCCATTTCATTCATGTTTCCTCTCTACTGCTATGCTTATTTTACTTTTTTTCCTTCATTGATTTTCATCCTCTATTCTTTTCTAATAGATGCATGTCAGGCTGTAGTCTCCCCCTATATATATCATCTGTCAAAGTGAAACTGAAGTGGCTCAGTCGTGTCTGACTCTTAGTGACCCCATGGACTGCAGCCCACCAGGCTCCTCCGTCCATGGGATTTCCCAGGCAAGTGTACTGGAGTGGGGTGCCATTGCCTTCTCCAGGGGATCTTCCTAACCCAGGGATGGAACCCGGGTCTCCCGCACTGCAGGCAGGCGCTTTACCATCTGAGCCACCAGGGAAGCCCTTGGTCA
The DNA here is from genome assembly GCF_029378745.1 of Bos indicus. NCBI lineage: Eukaryota > Metazoa > Chordata > Mammalia > Artiodactyla > Bovidae > Bos > Bos indicus. The sequence continues at coordinate 29,437,794 of NC_091782.1, read as the reverse complement.
ATCATCTGTCAAGTTTGGGTATATATTTCCATTATCATTTATTTCAAAATATCTTCTAATTTCCTTTGTGATTTTTTTTCTTTGACTTACTGGGTTGATTAGAAATGTATGTCTACTTCCTAAACATTTTCTAGTTACCTTGATAATGATTTCTGGCATAAATGATATTATTATGGCCAGAGATCATACACAATATGATTTCAGTCATTTGGAAGCTTATTGAGACATGCTTTGTGCTATATAGTCAGTTTTACGAAATATTCTATGTATGTATATTTGAAAAAATATGTATTATTCAATTACTAATTTCTTAGTAACTTAAGTTATTACTGAAATCTTTTATTTCCTCACTGATTGCTATTTTGTCTGTTCTATGAGTTTATGTGAGTTGGATTAATGTACTTTTGTGATTGTGGCTGTTATTGTCTCTTCAGATACTTCCCACACCTTATTATCTCTTTTCTTTTCTTCTGGGACTCCAATTAAACACATATTGGGCCTTCTGTTTGAATCCTTTGTCTCTTAGTCTCTTGTCCTCATTTTTAATCTTTTTGATTGTCTTTATTATGTTCTTGTTATTATTATTATTTTTTAAATCTGTCTTGTAGATTAGTAGATTTTTATTTTGGAGAAGGAAATGGCAACCCACTCCAGTATTCTTGCCTGGAGAATCCCAGGGATGGGGGAGCCTGGTGGGCTGCCATCTATGGGGTCGCACAGAGTCGGACACAACTGAAGTGACTTAGCAGCAGCAGCAGCAGCAGCAGCAGCAGCTTTTTATTTAGCTGTGCCATAATCTGCTGACTCCCAGAGTTTACTCAAACTCATGTCCATTGAGTCGATGATGCCATCCAACCATCTCATCCCCTGTCATCCCCTTCTCCTGCCCTCAGTCTTTCCCAGCATCAGGGTCTTTTCAAATGAGTCAGCTCTTTGCATTAGGTAGCTAAAGTATTGGAGTTTCAGCTTCAACATCAATCCTTCCAATGAACACCCAGGACTGATTTCCTTTAGGATTTATTGGTTGGATCTCCTTGCAGTCTAAGGGACTCTCAAGAGTCTTCTTCAACACCACAGTTCAAAAGTATCAATTCTTTGGCACTCAGCTTTCTTTATAGTCCAACTCACATCCATATATGACTATTGGAAAAACCTTAGCTTTGACTAGATGGACCTTTGTTGGCAAAGTAATGTCTCTGCTTTTTAATATGCTGTCTATGTTGGTCATAACTTTCCTTCCAAGGAGCATGTGTCTTTCAATTTCATGGCTGCAGTCACCATCTGCAGTGATTTTGGAGTCCCCCAAAATAAAGTCTGCCACTGTTTCCCCATCTATTTGCCATAAAGTGATGGGACCAGATGCCATGATCTTCGTTTTCTGAATGTTGAGCTTTAAGCCAACTTTTTCACTCTCCTCTTTTCACTTTCATCAAGAGTTCTTCTTCACTTTCTGCCATAAGGGCGAATCATCTGCATATCTGAGGTTATTGATATTTCTCCTAGCAATCTTCACTTTCTGCCATAAGGGTGGTATCATCTGCATATCTGAGGTTATTGATATTTCTCCCAGAAATCTTGATTCCAGCTTGTACTTCATTGGTGATGGACATGGAGGCCTGGGGTCTCAAAGAGTTGGACACGACTAAGCGACTGAACTGAACTGAATCTACTGAATCCATCCGTTGATTTCTTAACTGCACCTGCTTTATTTTTGAGTTCTGGAATTTCTATTAGTACATGAATGTCTTTCAAATCCATTATGTCAGTTTTTATAATTTCCTGCCGAAATTTTCCATTCTAGCTTTTATTTATTTCAGCATTACAAGCATACTTAAAAAAAATAGTCTATTTTTGATAAGTTTGCTGTAACATATATTTTTAGGTTTGTTTCTATTGTCTGTTTCTTTTGAATTTTGTTTTCCTATATTAGTTTGGTAATTCCTTATTATCTTATGAGCGCTTTAATGCTTAAACAGCTTTTAAAATAACATTTTATGCAGCATTTTACCTAATTTTCAGTGAGTGAGTTGGTCTTGCTATATTCCTGGAAACAGAAGTTCTAGTTTATTTTTATTTGTTTGAAACATTTTATCCCATATTCCTCTCCACCTTCCCCATCCAAAATCTCAACTGTTAATTCCTTGAGGGGAGAGCCCATTAATCACTGCTTTATCTAAGTGTCTGCCTATGATTGGTCTTAGAAAATATGTCATGATTTTTTTAATGTTGTTTTTTTTTTTTATTCAGCAGACATTTAAAAATATTTAGTATTTATTTGGCTATTTTGAGTCTTAGTTGCAGCATGCGGGGTCCTTAACTTGCTGTATGCAAACTCTTAGTTGTGGCATGTGGGATCTAGGTCCCCAATCAGGGATTGAACCGGGGTCTCTTGCACTGGGAGCATGGACTCTTAGCCACTGGACCACCAGGGAAGCCCCTGTGTTGACTGTTTAACAGATAACTCCTGAGGTGGCTGGGTGAAAGACTAATTGAAAAAGACTGTTTGGCGATCCACCTAATTCTCTCCCCATAGTTTTTCCTTTACTTAAAGAAGAACTCCCCAATACTTGGACACAGAATGTCCCTGCTCAGTGTGTCCAGGGTATAGCAGAGCATCTTCCCCTGATATCCTTTTCATTCTCATGTCTATGGAGGCAGAAGGCACTGCAAGAGCAGGGGGAGATCAGGATTGTCCAGCTAGGCTTCGACTTGGACGCCCAAGGAATCATGTTCACCGAGGACTACAGGACCAGAGTGAGTGTGACTGTGTGTGGATCATGGGGGCCAGGGTAGGGGGTGCAGGAAAACTAGGGAGTGGGAATAAAAAGAAAAGAGACAACCCCCCCCCCCCGCCCCCACCTCACATCTCACAGACAGGGCACAGGGCTCTGATAAAATATTAATATGAGGGAGAGGAAGAAGAGGAGGAGAAGTATGAGATGTAGAAGGCCCTGAGCAGCAGGCAAAACATAGGAAGAGAAATGTGATCCTGGGGACAGAGGTCGGTGGAGGGTTAGGTGGGGCCAGACCACGTCTCTCATCTCTGGTTCCAGGTCCTCAAAGCTTGTGATGGCCGCCCATATGCTGCCGCAGTACAGAAGTTTCTGGCTTCCGTGCTTCCAGCCTGTGGTGACCTTAGCTTCCAGCAAGACCAAATGACACAGACCTTTGGCTTCAGGGACCCAGAGATCACGTGAGACCTGGGGGAACCAAAAAAATCAGGCATCCGGCCCCTCCCCTCCTCCCTCCAGTCCCATCCAGCCTTGTTCTCTTTCTTTTGAGGAACCTGTTAAAAAGGCAGATTCTTTTTTTTTTTTTTTTTTAAATAAAATGACCTAAGTTTGTGCTTCTTCCCCAGGAGGAGAGGCCTGTCTTATCTGAGGCCTTGGAAACAGCCCTGGACTAAAATTCAGGAGATATGGGTGGCTAATCAAATGTAGAGGCCTGGCAGGAGCCATAAATGCCCGGTGGGAATCAGCATTCACATTCAAAAGAAAAACAGCTAGGCAAAGGCTAAAGCAAAGTATCGTTTCAGGAGGGTGGGTCTGACTCGGGATCCCTACTTTGTAATCCATGATATACCTGAACGCATTAGATAAACTTCAGTAAGATTTGGGAAGAGCTATGGTGAGGTATGGGGCTTCCCTGGTGGCTCAGTGGTAAAGAATTGCCTGCCAATGCAGGAGACGCGGGTTCAGTCCCTGGGTTGGGAAGATCTGCTGGAGAAGGAAATGGCAACCCACTCTAGTATTCTTGCCTGGAGAATCCCATGGACAGAGGAGCCTGGCCGGCAGCAGTCTGTGAGGTCGCCATGGAGTTGGACATGGCCTAGCAACTAAAGAACAAACAGTGGTGAGGTATGTGTAGGTAACGGCAGGAGCTCCGGAGAAAGGCCTCTGTGTCTCCCTTGGTGGTGGGACTGAGAGTGGTCAAGGGGGCTTCAGAGAGGAGGAGCAGTTTTAGTGAACATGCAATAATAACAGTCATGTCTGGCTCTCTGCAACCCCGTGGACTGTAGCTTGCCAGGCTCCTCTATCCATGGAATTTTCCAGGCAAGAATAAGCCATTCCCTTCTCCAGGGGATCTTCCCTACCCAAGGACTGAACCTGAGTCTCCTGCATTGCAGGTAGATTCTTTACCGTCTGAGCCACCAGGTAACAGGAAAAGAGAGAGTGGACGGAAGGCGGTCAGGTGGGAGAATGGCAGGCAAGATCATGGGGCACTGAGCAGCACGGTCTGAGCAGAGAACTGCCCCAGGCTGGACTCCTGTTGTCCAGTCCCTTGGCCTAGGTGCCCAGGCCTCTGGAGACTTAGTGTCCAGCGTTAGTGGGCGGGGAGGAGAGAGAGCTCTCAGAGTCAACACTTCATCTCCACTCTCTTAGGCAGCTGGTCAAAGCTGGGGTGCTCACTGTCCGAGATGCTGGAAGTTGGTGGCTCGCAGTGCCTGGAGCTGGGAGGTTCATCAAATATTTTGTTAAAGGTACACTCTCTGCAGCCCAGGCCCGCAGCCCCTCAAGAACACTCTTTGGTGCCTCCTCAGGCCTCCAGGCCTTATTCATCTTTCCCCTCTCCCATGCCACCTCTCCCCCAGGACGGCAGGCTGTCCTCAGCATGGTCCGGAAGGCCAAGTACCGGGAGCTACTCCTTTCAGAGCTCCTGGGCCGGCGGGCAGCTGCCTCGGTGCGACTCGGCCTCGCCTACCACGTACATGACCTCATTGGGGCCCAGCTGGTGGACTGGTGAGTCTTGCGCCCCAGCCTCTGGAAGATGACAGAGCAATGACCTCAGGTTGGATTTCCTCCCTCCTTGTGCTTCCCTCATTAGCAAAGCCCAGCCCCTCTCCTGTCTTCTGGAACCTGGGAACATATCCAGCCAAGTTCTGAGTTCTCTGGAACTCAGGAACCCAGCTCCAGCCTTGTCTTTCTCTTGCACAGTGTCTCCACCACTTCTGGAACCCTCCTCCGCCTGCCAGAGACCTGAGGACTCTCTTCATCATTGCACACCTCCCCAGGGTGGGGATTGAGGGGCCCAGGAGGGCTGCCCGCCCTGGCTCAGGCAGGGTCACCTTGGGAAGGCTCGGGAGCCAGGATGAGTGCTGGGCTTGCTGCTGTGCCGAGGGTCAGATGTGACTGCCGCTGTTGACCTGGGCTGCGTCCCAGTGGAGGGGTTTGGGCTGTGCTTCTCTGCCCTTTCACGAAAGTGGAGCCAGAAACCTTGCCAAGGCCATGGCTGCTGTCTTTCATGCAGCAAGGTGCTGCCACTATTCTGTCTGGGGTGGGAAGGAGGGGTCACTGGGTAAGCTGTCAAAGTTGGACAGAGTTTTTCTTCCTATATGTTGGGCTGAAACTGGCAAATAAAGTACTTCTGATGTTTTGTGGATGTCTTTTGTTTCATGAGACATGTGAGTTCGGGCATCTCGTTTAGGGGCAGAGGTAAAGCCAAAGTGGGGCCAGGGCTTTACCTTGTTGATCAGAGAGGAACAAGGGACACTGAGGTCAGTTCCCCTGTGGGACGGTGAGAATGTGTCTGATTTCCTAAATGACAGAATTTTTGTCAGAGCCTGCAAAAAGCTAGTGTAGTTCAGTTTTTGTGGGAGTTAGTATAAGAGGTTTCCCAGGTGGCTCAGTGGTAAAGAATCCGCCTGCCGGTTCCGGAGACTGGGTCAGGAAGATCCCCTGCAGGAGGAAATGGCAACCCACTCCAGTACTCTCGCTGGGGAAATCCCATGGACAGAGGAGCCTGGTGGGCTATAGTCCCTGGCATCAAAGAGTTGGACACAACTGAAGCAACCAAGCATGCATGAACACATAGTAAGAGACAGGTTCCTTAGTATCTTCTTTTGTGGGACCAAGAAAGGAGCCATGTGTCTGAACCATTTGCTGAGCCACGTGGGGCCCTGCTGGGCAGATGTGTGTGTGTGCACGCTATATGCACAGGCACACAGACCCAGGCAGCAGTGCTGGTGCCCAGGGCATTGGGATGAGAGGGTTAACAGGGAAGGACTCAGTTGAGTCCATGATTCCCTCAAGAGACCCAGGTGTCTGGGGTGCCCCCTCCCAGTTCTGGGCCTGGGGCCAGTTGCAGTTCTTGCTTGTCACGTGGTTTCCCGGCTTATCTGGGCCAGGGGAGGAGCAAGGCTCTGAGTCAAAACTCTGCTCCAAGCCCTGGGTTAACCAGAAAGGAGCAGGCGGGTCTGAACCCCTCAGGTCCTCCAGCCATGAGGCTCCTCTGGGGGCTGATCTGGGCATCTTGCTTCTTCGCCTTGTCTCTGCAGAAGCCCAGGTCCTGGAGGCAGGATGCGGAGAGCTTGAACAGGGCCAAGGCTGGCGAGGGGAGAGTGGGCTCAGAGGGTCCTGATTCGGGGGGAGGGCTGGAGGCTGGCTGTTGACTCGCACCTGTTCTTCCCAGGTTGCTCCTGTTTTCTCCTTCTGTGGTTCGCATAGGGGTCCCCCTGTCTGTGGCCGTGAAACTCCAGGATGCTCCTTCAGGACAGGTGGTGAGAGGATCCGTGTTCCTGAGGAACCCATCCCATGTTAATGAGCTCTGCTCCCCGAAGGTGGATTTCAGCCTCAGCTCAGACAGAGACTTCATACTCCTCAACGTCCCGGTAAAGGCCTACTCCCTCCTGGTGCCACCCAGCGCCCCACCTCCTGTTCTCCTCTGTCTTCTTGGAAACATCTTTGTCTTCTCATCCCCCTGCTCCCTTCCTCCCCTCCCAGCCCTGTGTTCCTCTGTGTGTCAGTCTGTCTTTCCCCTTCTGCTCTGTCTCTCACCCACTCCCTCTCTCTCTCTTCCAGATCCCCCAGGCACAGGCCAGGATCTGTTTCCTCCATCTCCGCAGAGTCCCCGAGGTGCAGCTGATGGTGCAGTCCTCATGGCTAAGGGACTCTCTGTCCAAACAGACAGACATGCAGGGTGTCAACCTGTTGTTCTCCTCTCGCCGGGGGCACCTCTTTCTGCAGACGGACCAGCCCGTTTATAACCCTGGCCAGCGGGGTGAGTTGGCGCCAGGGCCTCCACCTTTCATGCCTTCCCAGCCACTTGAATGAGATAACCTGAAGCCCCTCACAGGAAGGCTGCTTTGCAAACATTTGTTCTCCTTCCCTTCGCTTTCTGGGAGGGGGTCCGGGGTCCAGGGCCCACCCTCCCATGGCTCCTGCTCACCTCCTCATCCTCCATTTCCAGTTCGCTACCGAGTCTTTGCTCTGGATCAGAAGATGCGCCCGGCCACTGACATCCTCACGGTCACGGTGGAGGTGAGCCCCCGACCTCTGAGCTTCCTAAGGGGCCAGGGCTGCTGAACTGGCCTGTGGCTGTGACCACTTCACTCCCATTGCAGAACTCTCAAGGCTTCCGCGTGCAGAAAAGGGAAGTGTTTGCTCCCTTCTCCATCTTCCAGGACAGCTTTTTGATTCCAGACATCTCAGAGTGAGCATTTCCTCCCAGGGACTGCTCCCACCGACAATTCTTTAATTCCCACTTCCCTGAGCTAGCCAACTACAGCACATGGTCCAGTTCTGAGCTCCCTCAGCCCCTGGATCACCCCATAATCTCTTCCTAGGGAGCTGGGTCACTGGCTGTCAGTGGGCCTCTTGCACGAGTGGGCTGAGTCTCTCCCTTGTCTGTCCTCAGGCCAGGAACATGGAAAATTTCAGCCCGATTCTCAGACAGCCTGGATTCCAATAGCAGCACCCAGTTTGAGGTGAAGAAATACGGTGAGAGCTGGAGATGGCAAGGACAAGTGCCTCTTTTCTGCAAGGAGGAAGGGGTGGAGCAGAGGTGGGGGGTGCAGGGCCAGGGAAGGGAGGTGCGGCTGCCACAACCCCAAGGAGAGGATAATATTTTAATGGTCCTTTCACGAGAGTCTGATCTGCCCTCCCTTTGCCTTGGGTCAGTTCTCCCCAACTTTGAGGTGAAGATCATTCCTGAAAACCCCTACATCCTGACAACACCTGGCTTTCTTAGTGACATCCAAGTGATCATCCAGGCCAGGTAACTCCCCCTCGCACATGGTCCCTCACACTGGGCCTGATCCCAGGATGCCCCATGCAGCGTGAATGTGCTGTGGAACCCCACTTCCCTCCCTTGCCCCAGGCCTCAGCCCCTTATCCGAATCTCTCCTTGGTGGCAGGTACATCTACGGGAAGCCAGTGCAGGGGGTGGCATACGTGCGCTTTGGGCTCCTGGGTGAGGATGGTGAAAAGACTTTCCTGCGGGGCCTGGAGAGTCAGACCAAGGTAGGAAGGAGGGTTGAGGTGCGTGAGGTGGGTGAGGAGAGTGAGGCGGCGTGAGGAGGTGAGGTGGGAGACTCGAGTCTCATTCTCTGTCCTGTCTTCTTTGCCCCAGCTGGTGGATGGCCAGTGCCAAATTTCCCTGCAAAAGGCTGAGTTTCAGGGTGTGCTGGAGAAGCTTAATATTAGCACTGATGACCTCCCAGGGCTGCGCCTGTATGTTGCAGCAGCTGTTATTGAGTCTCCAGGTGAGTAGCTTCCCCTGATTATAACCCTGCACCCTCACCTCTGACCTCCGAGCTGACCCTCTGTTCTCTAGCACCAACACCACCCTGCTTCATCTCAGCTGGGACACAAAGCCAGGAAAGACCCAGAGGCTGTATCTCTACAGCTCCATTTCTGGGCTTTTTCTTCAGAAGGGGTCCTTCCACCATCTCAATGTATTATTTTTTACCCGCCCACCCAGCCATCCCTCCATCCATCCATGCATCCCTCAATCAATCCACCCATCACTGCATCCATCCACCCAACCATCCATCTAATCACCCATCCATCTATCCATCCACCTATCCATCCATCTCTCCCTCCGTCCATCGCACATCCCTCCATCCCTCCATGCATCCATGCATCCATCCATCCAGCCTTCCAGCCACCCATGTCCTGCTTCCATCCATCTATCCACCATCCATACATCTATCAGCAGAGCTGTGTTATACACCATCGGTGTAATATGTCCTGTGGTGGCCTCAAGAAACATAGAGATGAACAGAAGGCAGTTTGTGCCCTGAAGAGTTCAGCCTTGGTGGAGGGAAAAACTAGAGCACCCCTTCCCCGCCCCCAGCCCTCCTTTTCCTCTCTTCCCAGGTTTCTGTGTCCACCTCTCTCCATCCTGTATCTTGCAGGAGGAGAGATGGAGGAGGCAGAGCTCACGTCCTGGCGTTTCGTGTCATCTCCCTTCTCCCTGGATCTAAGCAAAACCAAGCAGCAGCTTATACCTGGGATGCCCTTCCTGCTGCAGGTTTCTTCTGGAAGGGGGAGGATGAGCAGTGGGCGCCGGAGGTGGTGGGCAGGAGGGGGCCGCGTCTCACTGACTGCACTCTTCCCTCTGCCCCTCCCTCATCTCCCTAGGCCCTGGTCCGTGACATGTCAGGCTCCCCAGCCTCTGGCATTCCCGTCAAAGTGTCTGCCAAGTTGTTTTCTGGATTGACTTCTAAAAACCAGGACTTTGAACAGAACACAGATGGGAGCGGCCAAGTCATCGTCTCCATTGGTGTTCCTCGGACCATCTCAGAAGTGCAGCTCTCAGTAGGACCCCACCCTCACGGGAGTGGGTGGTCTAAGAGAGAAGGTTCCCAGGCTGGTGGGTAGAGGGGGGGAAGCTGGGTGCCTGTGCCCTTTCCATTGACCCTGTGACCTCTGCCCTCTCTCCAGGTGTCTGCAGGCTCCCCCTACCCTGCAGTAGGCAGTCTCACTGTGAAAGCGCCCCTGTCCAGAAGCTCTGGGTTTCTGTCCATTGAGTGGCAGAATCCGCGACCTCTTAAAGTCGGAGAGACCCTTAAGCTAAACCTGCAAGCCGTGGGCATCAGTGGGAGCTTCTCCTACTTCTACTACATGGTGCGCATGAGGGGCCACAGGGGGGACAGGGTGGGAGGGTCTCAAGAGGAAGGAGCCCTCAGGGTGGGTGGTAGCCTCAGGGCATGGGATGGGCAGTGAGGAGCACCCTGCTGTCCTCCAGATCGTGTCCCGGGGCCAGATCGTGTCTGTACATCGAGAGCCCAGGAGCCACCTGACCTCCATCTCCGTGTTTGTGGACCATCACCTGGTGCCCTCCTTCCACCTCGTGGCCTTCTACTATCACGGGGGCGTCCCGGTGGCCAACTCCCTGCGAGTGGACGTCCAGGCTGGAGGCTGTGAGGGGAAGGTAACTAGCATCGGAAGAGATGGGGTGTGTGCGTGTGCTGGGAGGATTAAGAGAGAAGACTGCATGACTGCAAATGGGGTGATTTAGTTTGGGGTGCACTGAGGATGCACAAGACTGAACGAGTTCTTCGCACCCCGACTGCCCCCCACCTGCCACCTCTGCCAGCTGGAGCTGAACGTGGACAGTTCCAAGGCGTATCGTCCTGGGGACACTGTGAAACTCAACCTGAAAACAGAGTCTCGAGCCCTGGTGGCCCTGGGAGCTGTGGACACGGCTCTGTATGCTGTGGGTGGCAAGTCCCACAAACCCCTCGACATGGTCAAGGTTGGTCAAGTCCTCTCTCTGATCTTCCCTTCCCTCCGAGGCTCATCTTCCTGCTGCCCGACCCCATGCCAGCCACTAGAACTCACTCAGCTGGACTGCTGCCACTCCTCCCTTGAGCTTTGGCCTCGGTTGCTTCTGTTTCCGCTCTCTGTGTCTCTCTTGTACTTGTGTGGACCCTGCCCTCTCATCTACAGCTGAGTATGCGATCGTGGCCACAGCCACTCTTGTCTCTGCAGCATCTCTGCCTTTTCTGGCCAGGTCTTCGAAGCTATGAACAGCTATGACCTTGGCTGTGGTCCTGGCGGTGGAGACACTGCCCCTCAAGTGTTCAAAGCAGCTGGTCTGGCCTTTTCTGATGGAGACCATCAGACTGAAATCAGAAAGAGTGAGGACAGAGGAGGAAGGGGAGTGGGTGGTGGGAGGATAAGGAGGAAGGAGGGGCCTGAAGGGGAAAGACAGGAAGAGGAGGGCTGGGAAGGGCTGGGCTGGGAGGGGAGACTCAGAGGGGAGGGGGAGGCCCTGCACCCTCCTGCTGACTGCAGTCCTGCTCTCTACCAGGTCTGAGCTGTCCCAAGGAGTCAAAGTCTAGGAAAAAGAGAAATGTGAACTTCCAAAAGGCGATTCATGAGAAACGTGAGTTGAGGGTGCCCATGTAATTCTCTAGGGCTTCCCTGGTGGCTCAGATGGTAAAGAATCTGCCTGCAATGCACGAGACCCGGGTTCAATCTCTGGGTTGGAAAGATCCCCTGAAGAAGGGAATAGCTACCGGCTCCATTATTCTTGCCTGGAGAATTCCATGGACAGAGGAGCCTGGTGGGCTACAGTCTATGGGTCTCAGAGTTGGACACACCTGAGCGACTAAGGCATATGCAGTTCTCCACTTGGGCCCGAGGCTTGGGATGCAGGTCTGCCTGTTGGCTCCTCTGCTCCCGATTGAGCCCGTGCATGGCGTCTGGGCTAGTAATCCAGACACCACAGTTCTGAGGTGGAAGGGAGGCCGGGAGGTGCTCTGCTTTGACCACCCTCAAGTTCCCGGTCTCTCGGGGTGAGTCCTGGTGCATCTAGAGGTCGGCTGGGGATGAGGCGTGCCTCAGGCTCACCCTCACCTGGTCCTGCAGTGGGCCAGTACACTTCCCCCGTCGCCAAGCGCTGCTGCCAGGACGGGCTGACGCGGCTGCCCATGGCCCGCACCTGTGAGCAGCGGGCGGCCCGGGTGCAGCAGCCGGCCTGCCGCGAGCCCTTCCTGTCCTGCTGCCAGTTTGCCGAGAGCCTGCGCAAGAAGGCCCGGACCAGGGGCCAGGTGGGCCTGGCCCGAGGTGAGGGGCTGGGTGTCCGGGGCACTGGCCGGGGCCCCTGGAGGGTCAGGACGGCCCCCTCCTCACCGCCCTCCACGGTGTGCCCCCGCAGCCATGGAGCTCCTGCAGGAGGAGGACCTGATCGAAGAGGATGACATCCCCGTGCGCAGCTTCTTCCCCGAGAACTGGCTTTGGAAAGTGGAAGAAGTGGACCGCTTCTCCCAGTGAGGGCGCGCGTGGGGCCTGGCCTTGTCTCTGGGCAGTGTCGGGGTCCTGCCCAGCGTGGGACCCAGCTTCTCACCTTTCCCACTGCAGATTGCGACTGCTGCTCCCGGACTCTCTGACCACGTGGGAGATCCACGGCGTGAGCCTGTCCAAAACCACAGGTGCCGTCACCCTGCCTGGGCCCTGGGCCTCCCTTTTCCAGGCTCCCTGGTCTGAGGCTCCCTGCTTGGTGCTTAGCTCTTGGTACAGGAAGGAGGGGCAGAGACCTGGAGATGTCTGCATGCCGAGCATGGGGCCTGAAGCCAGAGAGCAGCGGCAGGCAGGGGATGGGTTGGAAGTGGGGGGACCAGGGGCGGGCGTTGCCCTTCACTGCTGGGGTCCCCTGGGTGTGATCCCCCCAGGCTTCTCATATGTGCCCTTGATCCATCAGGCTTGTGTGTGGCCACCCCGGCCCGACTCCGAGTGTTCCGTGAATTCCACATGCACCTCCGCCTGCCGGTCTCTGTCCGCCGCTTTGAGCAGCTCGAGCTGCGGCCTGTCCTCTACAACTACCTGGATAGCGATCTGACTGTGAGGCCCCTTGGCGGCTGTGCGCACGGTGGTGGCGGGGGACTGGGGCAGGTGAGGGTGGGGAGCCTAACTGGGCTGGGACCCTGGCCCTCCCCGTCTTCCTGCCCCCAGGTGAGCGTCCACGTGTCCCCAGTGGAGGGGCTGTGCCTGGCCGGGGGTGGAGGGCTCGCCCAGCAGGTGCAGGTGCCCGCGGGCTCTGCCCGGCCCGTTGGCTTCTCTGTGGTGCCCATCGCAGCTGCTGCCGTGTCCCTGAAGGTGGTGGCTCGAGGATCCTTTGATTTCCCTGTGGGGGACGCAATATCTAAGATTCTACAAGTCGAGGTGAATGGCACACCCCTGAATCTAGGTCCCCAGCTCCCAGATTCATCCCCTGCTCTGGCCCTCTCCCTGAAACAGGGCTGAGGCCACCCCCCAAACCCAATGCTTTGGTCCATTGCACTTTCCACAATCCTGGCCCCACTGTGTCCCTGAAGTTCCAACTGCAAGTCCTGAGAAGTGTGCGCTGGGAGGGGCAAGCTGTAGCCTGTGTGATCTCTCACAGCTCCGTTTCCCCTCCACAGAGAGAAGGGGCCCTTCACAGGGAGGAGATGGTCTATGAACTCAACCCCCTGGGTGAGTGACCTCCACTCACAGACAGCAGTGTCCTGGGGTGGGAGGGGACAGAGGGCGTGGGCAGCAGGACAGACCGCTGACTCCCCTCATCTTCCCAGATCCCCGAGGCCGGACCTTGGAAATTCCTGGCAACTCTGATCCCAATATTATCCCTGAAGGAGATTTCAAGAGTTTCGTCAGAGTCACAGGTGGGCGTGTCCTCCAGTCCCTTCCCGGGTGCCTCTCTTGGATTCATGGGAAACCTGGGAATTTCTGTTTGATCCCGAGATTCCATGACCCTCCCACCCTGGCCCCCTGACCTGCTCTCTGACCCTCCATCGTGTCCCTCCCCATAGCCTCGGATCCACTGGAAGCACTGGGCTCTGAGGGGGCCTTGTCACCAGGAGGCCTGGCATCCCTCCTGAGGCTTCCCCAAGGCTGCGCGGAACAAACCATGACCCTGTTGGCTCCAACACTGGCTGCTTCCCGCTACCTGGACAAGACAGAGCAGTGGAGCATGCTGCCCCCTGAGACCAAGGACCGCGCCGTGGATCTCATCCAGAAAGGTTCTGAGTGTAGCGACTAGCAGGACTGGGGGCCAGGGGAGGGCAATTAATGGAAGCTGGGCAGCCCGGGTGGTCAGGGCAGGGAAGAGAGATGTGGTCCCCAGTGGAAATGGGGAGCATGGCCTGACCACAGCAGTAGGGGAGTGGGTGTGACCTCAGCCGCCTTAACTCTCCAAGGCTACACACGGATCCAGGAGTTTCGAAAAAGAGATGGTTCCTACGGGGCTTGGTTACATCGGGACAGTAGCACCTGGTGAGTTTGGGGGAGTGTCCTGGGTGTATGGAAGGGGCCAGGGCTGGTGGGGGCAGAGCCAGCTACTATGGGAGGGTAAATAGCCAGGAGCCACCAGGAGTGGGCCTCCCCTTTATAGGGACCAGTGGCTATCCCTAGCAATGCCTTCGTCTCCTCTAGGCTCACGGCCTTTGTGCTGAAGATACTGAGTTTGGCCCAGGATCAGGTGGGCGGCTCTGCTGAAAAGCTGCAGGAGACAGCCACGTGGCTGCTGTCGCAGCAACGGGATGATGGCTCATTCCACGACCCCTGTCCTGTTATCCACAGGGAAATGCAGGTATGGGGCTGGGAGGCTGGGCCAAGGGCATAGGAGGGAAGAGTAGCCCTGCCCCTCCCCACTCGTGGTTGGTGCCTCCTTTTCTGCCCACTTCAACCAGGGAGGCTTAGTGGGAAGCGATGAGACTGTGGCGCTCACCGCCTTCGTGGTCATCGCCCTTCACCACGGGCTGGCGGTCCTCCCAGACAAGAATTCTGAGCAGTTGAGGAGAGTGGTAAGGCAGCTATGTGTCTGCCCTTCGCTGATCCGCTTTCCCCTCAGGAGCCCAGTGCACAGACCTTCCCTCCAATTTCTTCCAGGAAAATTCCATCTCAAGAGCAAACACCTTCTTGGGGGCGAAAGCAACCTCTGGGCTCCTGGGCTCCCACGCCTCCGCCATCACGGCCTACGCCCTGTCGCTGACCGAGGCCCCCGAGGACCTGCGGAGAGTTGCCCACAACAACCTCATGGCCATGGCCAAGGACATCGGTGGTGAGGGGGTCCTGGCAGTGGTCCTGAGGCTTGGGAGAGCTTGAGACCCCTGAGCATGTCCAAAAGGAGAAACGGAATGAATGGAGGCCCTCGGGGGGAATCAGAGCATCAGCAGGGGTTACTGGGAAATTAGGAGAGATAAAGGGGGAGTGTCAAAGGGTCAGATGACTAAGATCCTCCCCTGTTCACCTGTGGGTCTCCTTTCACTCCAGATAAGCTGTACTGGGGCTCAGTCACCACTTCTCCAAGCAACGTCCTGTCACCCACTCCGGCTCCACATAGCCCAGCAGACCCCATTCCCCAGGCTCCAGCCATGTCGATTGAAACCACGGCCTACGGCCTGCTACACCTGCTGCTATGGGAGGGCAAGGCTGAGTTGGCCGACCAGGCTGCATCCTGGCTGACCCGCCAGGGCAGCTTCCAAGGGGGATTCCGCAGCACCCAGGTAGGGGCTGTCCTGGGATTCTAGGGTGGCTGGTCCTGAGATCGAGTACCTGAGTCCCGGCCCGCTTTCCCCAGGACACTGTTGTGGCTCTGGACGCCCTGTCTGCGTACTGGATTGCATCCTACACCGCCGAGGAGAAGGGGCTCAACGTGACCCTGAGCTCCTTGGGCCGCAGTGGGCTCAAGTCCCACGTGTTGCAGCTGACCAACCACCAAGTCCACAGGCTGGAGGAGGAGCTGCAGGTGAACCGTGCCCTCACCTGGGTGACCGGGACACCTGGGCCTCCCTCGGCCAGGCCAGAAGCCATCCCCTTTTCCTCACCCCTGCTGAATCCCTATGGCCCCTCTTTCTGATAACTGTGGGAAGACTTACTGGCTCTGTGAGCTGTATCAAGTCACCCAACCTCTGAGATTCATTGATCTGATCTGAAAAACATGCAGAGTCACAGAGGGTTTAGGAGATGGTGGAGAAAGAATGTGGGTGAAGGTAGAAAGTGTTGAGAAGAGAGGTGGGGAGAGGAGGTGGAGTTATTTTGGTGGAGGAGGTAAGTTGAAGCAACAGTGTGCCCTTCTGACATCTCTTTCCCTTTTGTGCTTGTGAAAGTTTTCCCTGGGAAGCAAGATTAACGTGGAGGTGAGAGGAAACAGCAAAGGAACCTTGAAGGTGAGAGCTGGTGGCACTGGGCAGGCAGGCCCATCAGGGTGAAGCCGGGGTGTTGAGTGGGAGACCTGCGGGCAGAGCTCATGGTCTGGGAAGGAGGAAGAGGCCCCTGGGTTGTGGTTGCCTGTGCTCTGTCCTGGGCAGGTGCCCCTCACTCTGCTCTGCAGTCTTTCTGGGCACCTGTGGTCTCCTTCAGCCCTCAGTGCTGATGCTCAAACACTTGGCCCCTCAAGCCAAGTGTCTCCCCTGAGCTCTGAGCATCTTTGACGTGGTTGAGCCCCAAACCTTCTCTTCCTCTGTGTCTCTTGTCTGGCTGACAGAGTCCATCCCTGCAGAAGCACAGCTGCCACTCCGGGGGCCATCTTAGCGGCCCCTACCATGCTAAGGCTTGCCTTATGACCCGGGAGACTTCTCTGTCTTCGTCCCAGACACGCCCACCTCCCTAGTAACTCCGCCTCTGCTTTCACTCCAGCCCAGCCCACCTCCCCAGTAACTCCTCCTCTGCTTTCTCCCAGATTCCCACCGACCTCCCCGGTAACTCCTTCTCCGCTTTCTCTCCAGACCAGCCCACCTCCCCAGTAACTCGGCTTCTGCTTTCACTCCAGCTCAGCCCACCTCCCCAGTAACTCCTCCTGTTCTTTCCCCAGATTCCCACCGACCTCCCCGGTAACTCCTTCTCCGCTTTCTCTCCAGACCAGCCCACCTCCCCAGTAACTCCGCCTCAGCTTTCTCGCTAGCACCGCCCACCTCCCCAGTAACTCCGCCTCAGCTTTCTCCATAGCACCGGCCATCTACCCAGTAACTCCGCCTCTGTCTTCGCCTCAGCCCCGCCCACCTCCCCAGCTGGAAAGATCCTCCTAGGTACACACATCTAGCTTTGAATGACCTTCAGGATCTTCTCGTCCCACATGACAAACTCATTTTCCTCTTTCAAGCCTAGGCCAGGCGCATTTCCTGAACTTTCCATTAAAGCCTCTCCGGTGCTTCTGTACAATGCTTGCCCCCATGCCAGGACCCTGCACCCCCTACTCACCCAACACCTGAGTCCATTTGTATTTCTGGACAGGTCCAGGGGCAGGATGGGAAAGGGCAGAAGGCCTCAAAGCTCTTAGCCCAGGAGCTAAGGGATCCAGAGCCCTTCCATGTGGCTCTGCAGAGAGGTCTGTGGCCCTAAGTGTCCGCATGTCCTCTTCCCACCCCCTGATGAACCAGGTCCTTCGCAGCTACAACGTCATGGACATGACGAACACGACCTGCCAGGATCTTCAGATTGAAGTGACGGTCATGGGCCACGTCGAGTACACGAGTGAGTGTTGGGGTCACAGGCTGTGGGTCTCTGAGAGGGTGGTGCCAGGGCTGAGCCACAGTGCTGTCCCCTCGCAGTGGAGGCGGAGGAGGACTACGAGGACTACGAGTATGAGGACTTGCTAGCCGGGGATGACCCCGAGGCCCACTCCCGGCCCGTGACACCCCTGCAGCTATTTGACGGTCGGAGGAACCGCCGGAGGAGGGAGGCCCCCAAGGCAGCTGAGGAGCGAGAATCCAGGGTGCAGTACACTGTGTGCATCTGGTGAGCCCTGGGGTGGCCCTGGGCGTGTGGGTGCTGCCGGGCTGGGAGAGGGAGGCAGGGCCGAGGTTGGGGCTGGGTGTCTGCAGCCTGGCACCAGGTGGGGGGCGACCCAGACAACAGGCACATGTCTCCACAGGCGGACTGGCAAGGTGGGGCTGTCAGGCATGGCCATTGCGGACATCACCCTCCTGAGTGGATTCCACGCCCTGCGGGCTGACCTGGAGAAGGTGTGACCAGCCACCCAGAGGGGCCGCCTGTGCCCCAGGAGCCCTGCCCCATCCCCGCAGCAGCCCCAGCTGCTGAGCCCTGTCACGTGCAGGCGGCCGGGGGCTTTCTCCTTGTGACTCCCGGCTCCCGTTCCCCACAGCTGACCTCCCTCTCCGACCGTTACGTGAGCCACTTTGAGACCGAGGGTCCCCACGTCCTGCTGTACTTCGACTCGGTGAGCAAGGAGGGTGACAGAGGGGCGCACAGCTGGCACTGGGTTTCCTGAGCTCGTGTTAGGAGGATTCCCAGGAGGCAGGTGTATCAGCAGCTACTGCTCTGGGAGAGACCTTGTGGAGTGAGCAGGGAGACAGGACAGGAGGAGGTCAGAGCCTTGGCCAGGGAGGTTCCCCGCTGCCTGCAGGGGGCGGGGCTGAGCCCCTTCGGTGGCTTTGGGCCCAGTGCCAGTCAGCCGGGGAGGGCTTGAGAGAGTGCCTTTCTTAAATTTGAATTTATTCATCGTGAGGGACGGCTTTTTGTTGTTGAATTTCCTGTTTTGATATTCAAGTGTGTTTTGTTTTTGTTTTTATAATGATGGTGGACCCAGAAGAGTTGTTTTTCTTTCCCATGGCCAAATTTGACTAACACACAGTTATCAACTCTCTGATGGCCCTCCAAAATTTTTTTGAATATTTATTGTAACCTTTGGAGAGAAATGTGAAAAAGGCGTGTTAATACTGTGATACCATTCGCCATGTGTCTGTGGGTCAGGGAGGCCCTCCCTGCCCACTGTGTGCAGAGGGGACAGACCCTGTTGGCTAGAGAAGCCAGGCAGAGGAGTCTGGTTGAAGAAAATGAGGAAGATGTCAAGTCAGGGAGCTCACCGTGCAGCTTAGGAAGGAAACTCGTGTGCGATACCAGGCTGGACTGGAGCAGCGTGGCCATGAGGAGAGGGATCAGGGCCTACACGAGTGGCGGGTCAGAGAGGACGGCAGAGGGCTAGCACTTGGTGGTACCTAGGAGACAAGTGAGGCCTTAGTTGTATCAGTGAAGCTATGGAGGGGGTGAGTGGGTTTGGAGGGCAGGCAGTGGGAATTGGGAGAGTTTAATACATCCTGTAAAAATCCCAATACAAGAATCAGGCTGAACATTTGGTTCAGGAGCCACGCGCCTGCAGTTTGGGGAGCGGTGAGACTGCCCCAGGAGAGCACAGAGAAGGGGAAGGGCCTGCGCTGGGGCCTGTGCCTCTGTGAGGGACCAGCAGGAAGGTCAGAAATGACCAGGTCAGAATCAGGGGTGGTCTGGAAGCTAGCCCTGAGGGTAGGGAGAGGTTTGTGAAGATGTGTCCATGAAGTGAGCCTCTGTGAAGCCGCTCAGGGCCCCGGAGATGGGTGAGGTCACCATGTGGGCAGTGAAGTCAGCAGAGACCTTGGGGAGCAGTTTTTAGAAATCCCGAGGCTGGAAGGTAACAAATGGTGAAGGACACGGAAGATAAGATCGACCGGAACCAAACAGGCAAGCAAATCCATCATAGCGGTCTGCAGGGCCCAGAGGTGGGTCCCTGACTTCCCTCCACCCATCACCCGCCATGGCAGGTCCCCACCTCCCGGGAGTGTGTGGGCTTTGGAGCTGTGCAGGAGGTGCCCGTGGGGCTGGTACAGCCGGCCAGTGCCATCCTGTATGACTACTACAACCCTGGTGAGACGTCGGGGACTCTCGGGAGGGTGGGGATAGGTGGCAGTGAGGGTGGTAAGGGAGTCCTGTGGGTCCATGGGACTGGGGAGGCAAGGAGAGGCGAGTGCCCTAATGAACGCCCCTCTCTGCTTTTCTCTAGAGCACAAGTGTTCTGTGTTTTATGGGGCACCACGTAAGAGCAAACTCTTGTCCACGTTGTGCTCTGCGGATGTCTGCCAGTGTGCTGAGGGTGAGACACTGGGCCGGGGATCAGGGGTGGGAAGGCGGCGTGGCTGGGGCCTACACGGTCTCACCTGGGCCCCTGACTTCAGGGAAGTGCCCTCGACAGCGCCGGGCCCTGGAGCGAGGGCAGCAGGACGTGGAGGGTTACCGGATGAAATTCGCCTGCTACTCTCCCCGAGTGGACTACGGTCAGTCTTCCCGCCCGGGCCCTGGCCCTGGCCCTGGCCCTGGCCCTGACCCCCCCCTCAAGGTCTCTTAGATTTGGCCTGCGCCTCTCAGGCCCATGGGCAGCCTTGTCACTCTGCACTGACCTCCCATCCTCTTAGCCTCGGGATAACTAACCTTCCCTCCCTTCTCCTAAACCCCCCACAGGCTTCCAGGTTAAGGTTCTCCGAGAAGACAGCAGGGCTGCTTTCCGCCTCTTTGAGACCCGTATCACCCAAGTCCTGCATTTCAGTAAGAGGGGGACAATAAGTGGGCAGGGCCGGGGGGCATACTGGGGAGCTGAGGTCTGGCTTTGGGGCCTTGGTGCCTGGAGGAGTGAAACTGCAGCCAGTCCGAGCTCAAAGCCCCTCAGCCTCTTCGAAGCCCTGGGCTTGTCCACAGACAGGAATGCAGTCCCACCTGCCCGCTGGGAGTGGTGAGGGTCAAATGGAGGCTCAGCGCAAAGCCCCCCGGCCCCCTGCTGTCCCACCCCTCCTCTTCCCCTCGAATGACTCTGTGGACCTTCACCCCTCAGCCAAGGATGCCAGGGCCACCGCTGATCAGACCAGAAACTTCCTGGTCCGAGCCTCTTGCCGCCTTCAGTTGGAACCTGGGAAAGAATATCTGATCATGGGTCTGGATGGGGCCACTTACGACCTCAAGGGAGAGTGAGTTCTTGGGACCCCTCAGTCTTCTTCTCTGCCCACGCCTCTCAAGGGAAATTGTCCCCTGTACCCTCAGAAGCCAGGTGCCTCAAGGTCTGCCTCTGACCCTCCGCTGACCCCTGCTCACTGCCCCTTTGCCTGCAGCCCCCAGTACTTGCTGGACTCGAACAGCTGGATTGAGGAGATGCCCTCTGAGCGCATGTGCCAGAGCACCCGCCATCGGACACCCTGTGCCCAGCTCAACAGCTTCCTCCAGGAGTATGGCACACAGGGCTGCCAGGTGTGAGGGTGCTCTCCCAGCTTCCCCAGGATGACCCAGAGCTGCGAAAGATGGTGCCTGGACTCCTGCTGTGCTGGGTACCCTGAACAGAGCCCTAGGCAAAACCAGGGACTCAATAAAAGCCTTTGGCAGCAAAGTGTCTGTGTGTATCTCCAGGACTGAGACCAACGTCCCTACCACCTGCTCCAGGTTCTCAGGGGCCCAGGCCAGGGTTGGCATCATCTAAGGCTCTCAGAGCCTGGGTGACCCTTGCAGTGTCCAGCTCTGCCTGAATCCCCTCCTCCCTCAGGCGACCCCTTGGGAGCTTGGTGCCACATAGTGACCATGGTGGGCAGCTGACCCTGCGCTCTGAGGATCCCATGTCCGCACTAAAACCTCCCTTTTACTCTGCCCGCAGGGCACTCCTGTGCCTGGCAGCCTGTCACCGGGGCCTCAGGCTGGGGGCTGCACCCCAGGCACCTCAGCCCTTCTGCTTCGTGAACAGCTCCCCAGCCACGTGTCCCCCACTGTGGTCATGCACGCGGCACTTCTAGGGTCTTGCTTCTAACCGAGACCTGCTCTGTTGAAAGCCTGTTTGACACTGGATCCCTTTATCAGTATTACGTAACTTTCCCAGAAATGTGCAATCATCAGGTCTCATGATACCTTCATCCAGATACTGATTTCAAACAGACCGAAAGGCCGACTTTGGTGTTTCTTAATACTCTGAGGGAACTGCTGTTCCCCAGGGTCAGCCCTCCCCACCTGCCTGCCTAGCTCTCCCCCATTATGGCAGCACCTCTTGGGTCTTCAGGGCCAACCTAGAAATTCATCTAGAGGAATGTGCTGAGGTCATTTTTGAGGGAAACTGAGCTAATTAAGCAGCCTGCCATTCAATCATTCAACAGGAATTGTGGACCTCTCACTCCATGCCCTGCTCCAGATCCCCATCTTCTGTGAATGGTGTGAGGTCAGGGAGCTGCAGGGTTCTGTGGGGCCTCTGACCAGTCTGGGTGCATGTGAGAAGTGGGCCGGGGAGGCTTCCTGGAGGAGGTGACCTGTAAGTTGGACTCGGCAGGCTGAAAAGTCAAGCAAAGGGAGTAGGAGTAGATGAGGGTATTTGAGGCAGAAGAAAGAACATAAAAGGCCCCAAGGCTGGAGGCAGGACAGCACTTCTGGGGGCATTGCATATCATTTATCTTGTTTGGAATTAGGATTTGGAGGTGGTATGGAAGAGACGGAGTTGGCAAGGTACACGGGTGTCCGTTATGAAGCGGTGTTCACAAGCAGGTCAGCAGTCCAGGTCACTCTCCATTCGAACAGAGTCCCCTCCCATTCCATGAAACTTTGAGTAATTCTGACCTGGGAATTCCCTGGTGGCCCAGTGACTATGACTTTGCGCTACCAGTGCAAGGGGTCCAGTTTGATCCCTGGTCAGGGAACTAATTCCTACATGCCACAAATAAGAGCCTCAACTGAAAAAAAAAAAAATCCTGCATGCTGCAACTGCAGATCTAAGATTCCCAATGCTGCAACTAAGATCATGCGTAACCAAATAAGTTAATATTTTTTTACAAAAGCGTTCTGACCTTCCTCAGTGTTTCAGAGGCTTCTTAGGGCTATTGTCTACATGGCCTGGTCATTGCCCATCAGATGTCTCCTGAAATCCGGTCAGCATGGTGGTGGCATAAAGCCACGTACGAGAGTCAAATTTTCAGCTTTAGTTGTGGCAAGACACGATCTAAGGCCTGAGGTCAACTAAGAAGAAGGAGCTGGCTGTTGCTGCCCAATCCCAGAAATCCCATGTTTTCTCCCTTCCAGTCCTGGGCCTGGGTCCAGGCTGAGCTGAACCTCTCCCATCAGGTCCCAGCAGTGAACTCTTTAGGATAGTTGGCACCACAGCTGGGATCCTGACCCAGGCTCTCTGGTGGCAGAGTCTTGCTCTGATTAAAGCTCTGAGGTCAGCTGGCAGAGAAAGGGTGGGATATTGGGGGATGTGTAGGCTCAGTTCAGCTCTAAGCTCTCTCCCCACCTCCTCGGTGCCCCAGCCTCCCACCGAGTCCTGCCACCCCTCTTTAGCATGACCTCTCCTGTAAGTCCTTCAACTGCCCCCTCACCTGAAACAGTGGCCCCTGATAGCCCTACTTAGTCCACTGGGACCCCACCCCTCATGGCAACAGCTCCCTGAAGAGGGCTGGGCCCCTGATCCCAGCTGTGGCTATCAAGTTCCTTCCTGAGGACTTTGGAATCGATGGGGGCATGTTTGATCACGCCATTACAGCCTTTTTGTCCTGGGGCTAGACCCGTATTCTGTGGAGTCTAACCTTGAAAGCAGTTCTGTGCCGCCTGCACCTGGGAGCACAAGCAGCTTGACTGCAGACAGAGAGGAGGGAGGGGACTTCCCTGGTGGTCCAGTGGTTAAGAATCCACCTGCCAATGAAAAAAACGGGTTGGATCCCTGGTCTGGGAAGATCACATGCCGTGAAGCAACCAGGCCTGTGGGCCCCCACGACTGAGCCCGAGTTCTAGAGCCCATGAGCCTCAATTGCTGAAGCCCACATGCCTGGGTGTCACAACTAGAGAGTACCCTCTGCTCGCCGCAATTAGAGAAAGCGCAGGCATGGCAATACAGGCCCAGTGCAGCCAAGATTAATAAACAAACGAAAGAGGAGGAACGAAGAGTGAGGAAGCAGCCACGTCTCTAGGGCTCTTTAGTTCACAATTCCTGGCTTTCCAAGGCCAGAAGTTCCCTTCTACTTGCCTGCTCTTGGATTCTGTGAGATATCCCTCTATTTGTAGAACAATTCTTACTTTTGGCTCAAACTAGCTCAAGTGGGTCTCTCTTCATTGCAACCAAAGATCGTCAGGTAGAGGGTAAGAGCTCCAAACTGGGGAAACATTTAATTCTTCATCTTCAAGTTTTGAGAATAAAAAGAGGCAATATTACTGATGACACTTGGACTATAGGTATAAACTGGGATAACACATGCAAACCGGGACATGTGGTTCCCCTATCTGTAAGTTAAAAGAAAAACACACAGATCATTCTCATCTCATTTTGTGCTTCAAAGGCCATCTGGGAGGGCATATTAGGCGTGGGTTGTCATTCTTCTCTCTGAGACAAACCCGTGGCAGGAAGCTGGTCCAAGGTGGTGGTGGGGGTGGGATGGGGTGGAGGTGGGAGAGGGCTCATGGACACGTTTTCCTGAACGGTTGACAGAAAGCTGATTCTGGCTGTTGAAGAAGGTCAGGGTTGTGTTTCCTTTCCTTCTTGATAGATGAATGGGAAAAGGCCTGCTCTTTGATATTGGATTTTCCAAGGCCAAGAGATTCGATGCCATTCCAGGAATGTACTGTTTTGTGGGCGGGACAGTGGGCAAGGACCTGAGGGAAGGAGTCGAGGGAGGCTTCAGAACAGCTCAAGTAGCCAGATGGCTGGAGGTGTGGAGAGCTATAAGTGGCGGGGCCGGGGCCTCTGCCTGGGTCTCCAGCCATGGTCCTCGCAGGGCTGCTGCTGCTGCTCACCCTGCTAGCTGGCGCTCACCTGCTATGGGGCCGGTGGAAGCTCAGAAACCTCCACCTCCCACCTCTGGTCCCCGGCTTCCTGCACCTGCTGCAGCCCAACCTCCCCATCCATCTGCTGAGCCTGACTCAGAAACTCGGGCCTGTCTACAGGCTTCGCCTTGGGCTGCAAGGTGAGGGTCTGCCTCCTTCCTGGCCCACAACAGTGAGGAGGGTTGGGGGTGTGCTTTCCTGCTGACTTCCTGCTTTTCCTACCACTCCCCGCGCCAGAGGTGGTGGTGCTGAACTCCAAGAGGACCATTGAGGAGGCTATGATCAGGAAGTGGGTGGACTTTGCCGGCAGACCCCAGATACCATCCTGTAAGGGGTTGCTTGAGGGGAGAAGCAGGGCTTTGGGAGGCAGGGGAGGTTCAGGCCTGTGGCTTCCTTGGTCAAGTCGACCCTCCCACCCCCAACCCCTACTCGCAGACAAGCTGGTGTCTCAGTGCTGCCAGGACATCTCTCTGGGGGACTACTCTCTGCTCTGGAAGGCCCACAAGAAACTCACCCGCTCAGCCTTGCTGCTGGGCACCCGCAGCTCCATGGAGCCCTGGGTGGACCAGCTGACCCAGGAGTTCTGCGAGGTGAGCCTGGACTCCCACAGTTAGCCCAGGTCAGCTTCACCCTCCTGGAAGGCCCTCTATTTTTTTTCCACTTATATTACCCAAAGCATGTGGCATCTAGTTCCCTCACCAAGGATCGAACCTGTGCCCCCTGCATTAGGAGCAGAGAATTTAGCCTCTCGACCACCAGGGACGTCCCAGGTCCCTCCCTATTTAGTTCATGCTCTTTCTCTTCAGCGCATGAGAGTCCAGGCCGGTGCCCCCGTGACCATCCAGAAGGAATTCTCTCTGCTTACCTGCAGCATCATCTGTTACCTCACTTTTGGAAACAAGGTCAAGGCTCTCTTGCCCTCCCATATGCCTGCCCCCCTCCCCCCACCCCCCGAAACCCCTCCCTGATCCTCTCCTGGTTCTGCACTGAAAGGATGTCCTTCTTTTCTGGCAGGAGGACACCTTAGTACATGCCTTTCACGACTGTGTTCAGGACTTGATGAAGACCTGGGACCACTGGTCCATCCAGATTTTGGACATGGTTCCTTTTCTCAGGGTGAGGAGGCGCAGCCCCAACATGCCTGGTCCTGGGAGAAAGGGTGGGGATGGGGAACAGGCTTCCTTGCCAGCAGCTACACCTTCTTACTCTCTGCCCCAGTTCTTCCCCAACCCTGGGCTCTGGAGGCTGAAGCAGGCCATAGAGAACAGGGACCACATGGTGGAGAAGCAGCTGACGCGCCACAAGGTGGGAATCGTGCGTGGACCGGGGTCCTCCTCGGTTGGCAGCGGTGACGCTACTGGCCAGAGCCAGGCAGCTTCTGGGCCATCCCTGCGGTCCTGGACCCATGGCACCCTCTAAACACTCTCCCCAAGCCAGGTACTCAGGCCAGCTGGTCCTCCCCTCCCCAGGAGAGCATGGTGGCCGGCCAGTGGAGGGATATGACGGACTACATGCTCCAGGGGGTAGGGAGGCAAAGAGTAGAAGAGGGCCCAGGACAGCTCCTGGAAGGACACGTGCACATGTCTGTGGTGGACCTTTTCATCGGGGGCACTGAAACCACGGCGAGCACCCTCTCCTGGGCTGTGGCGTTCCTACTTCACCACCCCGAGGTATGCCCTGGAGGAGGCAAAGGGATCCTTCCTGGCAGCCTGGCCAGGGTGGCGGGAACCTAGCTCACTGGTGGCGATGCAGGCTGTGTTGTGGGGGGTAGGACTGGGTGGGTCAGTGGGGTTTGCCTGGGTTCTTCTACTCGGCACATAGTTTCATGTGAGTTCCTCCAGGGAATGGTGGAAGTCTGGGCTTCCCTAGTGGCTAAGACCGTAAAGAATCTGCCTGCAATGTGGGAGAGTCAGGTTCGACCCCTGGCTCAGGAAGATGCCCTGAAGAAGGGAATGGCAACTCACTTTAGTACTCTTGCCTGGAGAATTCCATGGACAGAAGAGTCTGGAGGGTTACAGCCCATGGGCTCTCAGAGAGTCGGATACGACTGAGTGACTAGTGTATGCGTGCACGCACACACACACACAGACACACACAATGGAGGCTGGCAGCTGAGGGCTGGCCAGTGACAGGACTTGGGCTCCATTTCTCAGATTCAGCAATACCTTCAGGAGGAAATGGATCGCGAGCTGGGCCCCAGAGCCTTGAACCCTGGAGTCACATGAAAGGATGGCGCTCACCGGCCCTTGCTAAAGGCCACCATTGCAGAGGTGCTGCCCCTGGCCTTGCCACATGGCACCACGGCCTAGCAGGTGACTCCGGAGGCCTAGGGATGAACGGCCAAGGCCCCAGCAGGGTCCAGTGGGCCTCTCACTTAACCCTAACCCTCAGCATCTTCAGCTACGACATCCTTGAGGGCATGGTCGTTATCCTTAACCTCTAAGGTGCCCACCTGGACAGGACCGTCTGGGAGCAGCCGCACGAGTTCTGGCCGGGTGCGTGGCGGGGCGGGTGCCTGCGGTGGTGGGTGGCAGTGCAGCGGGCGGCCCATGAGCCCGGTCGGTCCTTCCGCCCGCCCGCAGACCGCTTCCTGGAGCCGGCGCGAACCCCAGCGCGCTGGCATTTGGCTGCGGGGCGCGCGTGTGCCTGGGCGAGTCGCTGGCGCGCCTGGAGCTCTTCGTGGTGCTCCTGCGACTGCTGCAGGCCTTCACGCTGCTGCCGCCGCCCGTGGGCGCCCTGCCGTCGCTGCAGC
Organism: Bos indicus; assembly: GCF_029378745.1. Taxonomy (NCBI): domain Eukaryota; kingdom Metazoa; phylum Chordata; class Mammalia; order Artiodactyla; family Bovidae; genus Bos; species Bos indicus. The sequence continues at coordinate 29,410,800 of NC_091782.1, read as the reverse complement.
CGGATCCCTACTGCGGTGTCAACCTCAAGGTCCAGCCTTTCCAGGTGCGGCTGCAGCCCCGGGGGGTGGAGGCCGGGGCCTGGGAGAGCGCCAGTGCCCAGTGATGGGGGAGGAGTGGGTGGGAGGACTCGGCCAGTCACGTGCCTCGGTGTCTTCTTTTATTGCTCCCGTACAAACCGCTGCCCTCCCCGCTGTAAACATGGTGCTGTGAGATCAACGGTGAGGGGTCTCACGCCCACCACACTGGCAGAAGGCTGCTAGCACAACATGGAGAAGAGTTCGCTTTTACGTGGTGCCCCATAAAACACAGAGCTTTTGTGCTCTGGAGAAAAGCAGAGGGGTGTTAGGGAACTTGCCCTCTCTCTGTCTCCCAGGAGATGGATCCACAGGACTCCCTTGCCACTCCTCACTGCCACCTACCCCAACCTTCCAGAGTGTCCCCAACGCCTCACCAGGGTTGTTGTAGTCACACAGGATGGCCCTGGCCGGCGGTACCAGCCCCACGGGCACCTCCTGCACAGCTCCAAAGCCTATGTACTCCTGGGAGGTGGGGACCTGGCATGGGGGGAGATGGGAGGCAGGGAAGTCAGGGACCCACTTCTGGGCCCTGAGCTTTCATAGACCGCTGTGATGGATTTGCTTGGCCTGTTTGGTTCCGGTCGATCTTATCTTCAGTGTCCTTTATGTTTTTTTACCTTCCAGCCTCAGGATTTCTAAAAACTGCTCCTCAAGGTCTCTGCTGACTTCACTGCTCACATGGTGACCTCACCCCAGTCTCTTGTCCTGGCACCTTCACAGAGGCTCACTTCATGGACACATTCTTCACGAAGCTCTCCCTACCCTCAGGGCTAGCTTCCAGACCACCCCGATTCTGACCTGCTCATTTCTTACCTTCCTGCTTCGTCCCTCCCAGAGACACAGGCCCCAGCGCAGGCCCTTCCCCTTCTCTGTGCTCCCCAGGGTAGTCTCATCATTCCCCAAACTCTGCAGGTGGGCAGCTTCTCCCAAATGTTCAGCCTTTTTCTTGTATTGGGACTTTTACAGGATGTATTAAACTCTCCCGATTCCGTCTGCCTGCCCTCCAAACCCACTCACCCTCTCAATAGCCTCAATGATACAACTAAGGCCTCCCTTTTCTGCTTGGTAACAGCAAGTGCTAGCCCTCTGCTTGCCTTCTATGACTCCACCGCTCATGTCTAGGCCAAGATCCTTCTCCTCATGCCCACACTGGTCCAGTTCAGCCTGGTATCCCACGTGAGTTTCCTTCTTAAGCTGCACGGTGAGCTCCCTGACTTGACATCTTCCTCATTTTCCACTGTGTTCAACCAGACTCCTCTGCCTGGCTTCTCAAGCTAACAGGGTTTTTCCCCTCTGCACACACTGCGCAGGGAGGGTCTCCCTGACGCACAAATACCTGGCCAGTTGTATCTCAGTCTTAACACGCCTGACGAATGGTATCACAGTATTAACACGTCTTTTTCACATTTTTCTCTGAGAGGTTACAGTAAATGTTCAAAAAACTTTTTTGAGGGCCATCAGAGGGTTGATAACTATGTGTTAGTCAAAGGTGGCCATGGGAAAAACAACAACAACAACAATTCATCTAAAATCACCATCATTTCAAAAAAGACAAAATACACATTTATATAGAAAAAGAAAGAGAAGGTCAATGAAAAAGAAGCAGTCCCTCAAGTTGAATACATTCAGCTTTATGAAAGGCGCTCTCTCAAGCCCTCCCCGGCTGACTGGCACTGGGCCCAAAGCCACCGAAGGGGCTCAGCCCCGCCTCCCTGCAGGCAGCGGGGAACCTCCCTGGCCAAGCCTCTGACCCCCTCCTGTCCTGCCTTCCTGCTCACTCCACAAGGTCTCTCCCAGAGCAGTAGCTGCTGATACACCTGCCTTCTGGGAATCCTCCTAACACGAGCTCAGGAAACCCAGTGCCAGCTGTGCGCCCCTCTGTCACCCTCCTTGCTCACCGAGTCGAAGTACAGCAGGACGTGGGGACCCTCGGTCTCAAAGTGGCTCACGTAACGGTCGGAGAGGGAGGCCAGCTGTGGGGAACGGGAGCCGGGAGTCACAAGGAGAAAGCCCCCGGCCGCCTGCACGTGACAGGGCTCAGCAGCTGGGGCTGCTGCGGGGATGGGACAGGGCTCCTGGGGCACAGGCGGCCCCTCTGGGTGGCTGGTCACACCGTCTCCAGGTCAGCCCGCAGGGCGTGGAATCCACTCAGGAGGGTGATGTCCGCAATGGCCATGCCTGACAGCCCCACCTTCGCAGACTTGCCTGTGGAGACACGTGCCTGTTGTCTGGGTCCCCCTGCCTGGTTCACTGGATGCACCCTGGGTTCCAGTTCGTTGGCCGCCTTGGCAGCCTCTGTCTTACAGTAGTTCCTCCACCTGTCAAACAGATTTAGAGGTGTCATGGGCCGGGAGTGGGCCTCGGGGTCATCCCCGGCTGGAGAGTCCTCCTACTTTAGTCCTCGTAGTCCTCCTCCGCCTCTACTGCGAGGGGACAGCACTGTGGCTCAGCCCTGGCACCACCCCCTCAGAGACCCACAGCCTGTGACCCCAACACTCACTCGTGTACTCGACGTGGCCCATGACCGTCACTTCAATCTGAAGACCCTGGCGGGTCGTGTTCGTCATGTCCATGACATTGTAGTTGCAAAGGACCTGGCTCAACAAGGGGTGGGAAGGGGACATGGGACCTTTGGGGCCACAGACCTCTCTCCAGAGCCACATGGAAGGCTCTGGACCCCTTAGCTCCTGGGCTAAGAGCTTCGAGGCCCTCTGCCCATTCCCATCCACCTCCCAGACCAGTCCAAAAATACAAAGGAGCCGAGGTGTTGGGTGAGAAAGAGAGCGGAGCAGGGTCCTGGCATGGGGGCAGGCACTGTACACATGCACTGAAGAAGCTACAGAGAAAAGTTCAGGAATGGCTGCCAGGAGAAGCTTGGAGGAGGAGAATGAGTGTGTCATGGGGGACAAGAAGCACCTGAAGGACATTCAGGGCCAGGAGATGTGTATAGATGCAAGGACCTGTCCTGCTGGGGAGGTGGGCATGGCTGGGGTGAAAGCAGACGAGGAGGTACTGGGGTCATGAGGACAGGCTTAGGATGGAGCAGGGGGCACTAAGATGGCCTCTGCAGTGGCAGCTGGGCTCCTGTATGGAAGGGACACTGTCAGTCAGACAAGGAGACACAGGAGGAGGAAGGGGTTTGGGGCTCAACCATGTCTAAGGTGCTGTGGGACACAGGGGCTCAGAGCTCAGGGGAGACACTTGGCTTGAGGGGCCAAGTGTTTGAGCATCAGCACTGAGGGCTGAAGGGGACCACAGGTGCCCAGAAAGAGGGCAGAGCAGAGTGAGGGGCACCTGCCCAGGACAGAGCACAGGCAACCGCAACCCAGGGGCCTCTTCCTCCTTCCCAGACCATGAGCTCTGCCCGCAGGTCTCCCACTCAACACCCCGGCTTCACCCTGATGGGCCTGCCTGCCCAGTGCCACTAGCTCTCACCTTCAAGGTTCCTTTGCTGTTTCCTCTCACCTCCACGTTAATCTTGCTTCCCAGGGAAAACTTTCACAAGCACAAAAGGGAAAGAGATGTCAGAAGGGCACACTGTTGCTTCAACTTACCTCCTCCACCAAAATAACTCCACCTCCTCTCCCCACCTCTCTTCTCAACACTTTCTACTTTCACCTGCATTCTCTCTCCACCATCTCCTAAACCCTCTGTAGATTCTGCATGGATCATTTTTAGATCAGATCAATGAAGCTCAGAGGTTGGGTGACTTGCTACAGCTCACAGAGCCAGTAAATCTCCCCACAGACTTATCAGTCTGTTATCAGAAAGAGGGGCCATAGGGATTCAGCAGGGGTGAGGAAGAGGGGATGGCTTCTGGCCTGGCCGAGGGAGGCCCAGGTGTCCCAGTCACCCAGGTGAGGGCACGGTTCACCTGCAGCTCCTCCTCCAGCCTGTGGACTTGGTGGTTGGTCAGCTGCAACACGTGGGACTTGAGCCCACTGCGGCCCAAGGAGCTCAGGGTCACGTTGAGCCCCTTCTCCTCGGCGGTGTGGGATGCAATCCAGTACGCAGACAGGGCGTCCAGAGCCACAACAGTGTCCTGGGGTAAATGGGCCGGGACTCAGGTACTCGGGCTCAGGACCAGCCACCCTAGAACCCCGGGACAGCCCCTACCTGGGTGCTGCGGAATCCCCCTTGGAAGCTGCCCTGGCGGGTCAGCCAGGATGCAGCCTGGTCGGCCAACTCATCCTTGCCCTCCCATAGCAGCAGGTGTAGCAGGCCGTAGGCCGTGGTTTCAATCCACAGGGCCGGAGCCTGGGGAATGGGGTCTGCTGGGCTACGTGGAGCCAGAGTGGGTGACAGGACGTTGCTTGGAGAAGTGGTGACTGAGCCCCAGTACAGCTTATCTGGAGTGAAAGGAGACCCACAGGTGAACAGGGGAGGATCTTAGTCATCTGACCCTTTGACGCCCCCCCTTTATCTCTCCTAATTTCCCAGTAACCCCTGCTTATGCTCTGATTCCCTCCGAGGGCCTCCATTCATTCCGTTTCTCCCTTTGGACATGCTCAGGGGTCTCGCTCTCCCAAGCCTCAGGTTCACTGCCAGGACCCCCTCACCACCGATGTCCTGGGCCATGGCCATGAGGTTGTTGTGGGCAACTCTCCGCAGGTCCTCGAGGGCCTCGGTCAGCGACAGGGCGTAGGCCGTGATGGCGGAGGCGTGGGAGCCCAGGAGCCCAGAGGTTACTTTCGCACCCAAGAAGGTGTTTACTCTTGAGAAGGAATTTTCCTGGAGAAAGTTGGGGGAGGATCTGTGGACTGGGCTTCTGAGAGGAAAGGGATCAGCGAAGGGCAGACACATAGCTGCCTTACCACTCTACTCAAGTGCTCAGAATGCTTGTCTGGGAGGACCGCCAGCCTGTGGTGAAGGGCGATGACCACAAGGGCCGTGAGCGCCACAGTCTCATCGCTTCCCACTAAGCCTCCCTGGTTGAAGTGGGCAGAAAAGGAGGCACCAACCACGAGTGGGGAGGGGCAGGGCTACTCTTCCCTCCTATGCCCTTGGCCCAGCCTCCCAGCCCCATACCTGCATTTCCCTGTGGATAACAGGACAGGGGTCGTGGAATGAGCCATCATCCCGTTGCTGCGACAGCAGCCACGTGGCTGTCTCCTGCAGCTTTTCAGCAGAGCCGCCCACCTGATCCTGGGCCAAACTCAGTATCTTCAGCACAAAGGCCGTGAGCCTAGAGGAGACGAAGGCATTGCTAGGGATAGCCACTGGTCCCGGTAAAGGGGAGGCCCCACTCCTGGTGGCTCCTGGCTATTTACCCTCCCATAGTAGCTGGCTCTGCCCCCACCAGCCCTGGCCCCTTCCATACACCCAGGACACTCCCCCAAACTCACCAGGTGCTACTGTCCCGATGTAACCAAGCCCCGTAGGAACCATCTCTTTTTCGAAACTCCTGGATCCACGTGTAGCCTTGGAGGGGAGAGGCAGCTGAGATCACACCCACTTCCCTACTGCTGTGGCCAGGCTACGCTCAACATTTCCACTGGGGACCGAATCTCTCTTCCCTGCTCTGACCACCCGGGCTGCCCAGCTTCCATTAATTGCCCTCCCCTGGCCCCCAGTCCTGCTAGTCGCTGCACTCAGAACCTTTCTGGATGAGATTCACAGCGTGGTCCTTGGTCTCAGGGGCAGCATGCTCCACTGCTCAGTCTTGTCCAGGTAGCGGGAAGCAGCCAGTGTTGGAGCCAACAGGGTCATGGTTTGTTCCGCGCAGCCTTGGGGAAGCCTCAGGAGGGAGGCCAGGCCTCCCGGTGACAAGGCCCCCTCAGAGCCCAACGCTTCCAGTGGATCCGAGGCTATGGGGAGGGACACGATGGAGGGTCAGAGAGCAGGTCAGGGGGCCAGGGTCGGAGGGTCATGGAGTCTCAGGATCAAACAGAAATTCCCAGGTTTCCCATGAATCCAAGAGAAGCCCCTGGGAAGGGACTGGAGGACATGCCCACCTGTGACTCTGACGAAACTCTTGAAATCTCCTTCAGGGATAATATTGGGATCAGAGTTGCCAGGAATTTCCAAGGTCGGGCCTCGGGGGTCTGGGAAGATGAGGGGAGTCAGCGGTCTGTCCTGCTGCCCACGCCCTCTGTCCCCTCCCACCCCAGGACACTGCTGTCTGTGAGTGGAGGTCACTCACCCAGGGGTTGAGTTCATAGACTATTTCCTCCCTGTGAAGGGCCCCTTCTCTCTGTGGAGGGGAAACGGAGCTGTGAGAGGCTAGAGCCTGCCCCTCCCAGCGCACACTCCTCAGGACTTGCAGTTGGAACTTCAGGGACACAGTGGGGCCAGGATTGTGGAAAGTGCAATGGACAAAAGCATTGGGTTTGGGGGGTGGCCTCAGCCCTGTTGCAGGGAGAGGGCCAGAGCAGGGGATGAATCTGGGAGCTGGGGACCTAGATTCAGGGGTGTGCCATTCACCTCGACTTGTAGAATCTTAGATATTGCGTCCCCCACAGGGAAATCAAAGGATCCTCGAGCCATCACCTTCAGGGACACGGCAGCAGCTGCGATGGGCACCACAGAGAAGCCAACGGGCCGGGCAGAGCCCGCGGGCACCTGCACCTGCTGGGCGAGCCCTCCACCCCCGGCCAGGCACAGCCCCTCCACTGTGGACACGTGGACGCTCACCTGGGGTCAGGAAGACGGGGAGGGCCAGGGTCCCAGCCCAGTTAGGCTCCCCACCCTCACCTGCCCCAGTCCCCCGCCACCACCCTGCGCGCAGCCGCCAAGGGGCCTCATGGTCAGATCGCTATCCAGGTAGTTGTAGAGGACAGGCCGCAGCTCGAGCTGCTCAAAGCGGCGGACAGAGACCGGCAGGCGGAGGTGCATGTGGAATTCACGGAACACTCGGAGTCGGGCCGGGGTGGCCACACACAAGCCTGATATAGAGTGGGCACAATTGAAAGGCCTGGAGGCATCACACCCAGGGGACCCCAGCAGTGAGGGGCAGGGCCTGCCCCTGGTCCCCCCACTTCCCACCCATCCCCTGCCTGCCATTGCTCTCTGGCTTCAGTCCCCATGCTTGGCATGCAGACATCTCCAGGTCTCTGCCCTTCCTTCCTGTACCAAGAGCTAAGGACCAAGCAGGGAGCCTCGACCAGGGAGCCTGGAAAAGGGAGGCCCAGGGCCCCAGCAGGGTGACGGCACCTGTGGTTTTGGACAGGCTCACGCCGTGAATCTCCCACATGGTCAGAGAGTCCGGGAGCAGCAGTCGCAATCTGCAGTGGGAAAGGTGAGAAGCTGGGTCCCACGCTGGGCAGGACCCCGACACAGCCCAGAGACAAGGCCAGGCCCCATGCGCGCCCTCACTGGGAGAAGCGGTCCACTTCTTCCACTTTCCAAAGCCAGTTCTCGGGGAAGAAGCTGCGCACGGGGATGTCATCCTCTTCGATCAGGTCCTCCTCCTGCAGGAGCTCCATGGCTTTGGGGGCACACGGTGGAGGGTGGTGAGGAGGGGGCCGTCCTGACCCTCCAGGGGCCCCAGCCAGTGCCCCAGCCACACCCAGCCCCTCACCTCGGGCCAGGCCCACCTGGCCCCTGGTCCGGGCCTTCTTGCGCAGGCTCTTGGCATACTGGCAGCAGGACAGGAAGTGCTCGCAGCAGGCCGGCTGCTGCACCCGGGCCGCCCGCTGCTCACAGGTGCGCGCCATGGGCAGCCGTGTCAGCCCGTCCTGGCAGCAGCGCTTGGCGCCGGGGGAAGTGTACTGGCCCACTGCAGGACCAGGTGAGGGTGAGCGTGAGGCATGCCTTATCCCCGACCCGACCTCTAGATGTACCAGGACTCACCCCGAGAGACCAGGAACTTGAGGGTGGTCAAAGCAGAGCACTTCCCCCACTCCCTTTCACCTCAGAACTGTGGTGTCTGGATTACTAGCCCGGACGCCATGCACGGGCTCAATCGGGAGCAGAGGACCCAACAGGCAGACCTGCATCCCGAGCCTCGGGCCCAAGTGGAGAACTGCATATGCCTTAGTTGCTCAGGTGTGTCCAACTCTGAGACCCATAGACTGTAGCCCACCAGGCTCCTCTGTCCATGGAATTCTCCAGGCAAGAATACTGGAGCTGGTAGCCATTCCCTTCTTCAGGGGATTTTTCCAACCCACGGATCGACCCTGCGTCTCGTGCATTGCAGACAGATTCTTTACCATCTGAGCCACCAGGGAAGCCCTAGAGAATTACATGGGCACCCTCAACTCACGTTTCTCATGAATCACCTTTTGGAAGTTCACATTTCTCTTTTTCCTAGACTTTGACTCCTTGGGACAGCTCAGACCTGGTAGAGAGCAGGACTGCAGTCAGCAGGAGGATGCAGGGCCTCCCCCTCCCCTCTGAGTCTCCCCTCCCAGCCCAGCCCTTCCCACCCCTCCCCTTCCTGTCTTTCCCCTTCAGGCCCCTCCTTCCTCCTTATCCTCCCACCACCCACTCCCCTTCCTCCTCTGTCCTCACTCTTTCTGATTTCAGTCCGATGGTCTCCATCAGAAAAGGCCAGACCAGCTGCTTTGAACACTTGAGGGGCAGTGTCTCCACCGCCGGGACCACAGCCAAGGTCATAGCTGTTCATAGCTTCGAAGACCTGGCCAGAAAAGGCAGAGATGCTGCAGAGACAAGAGTGGCTGTGGCCACGATCGCATACTCAGCTGCAGGTTAGAGGGCAGGGTCCACACAAGTACGAGAGAGACACAGAGACCGGAAACAGAGGCCACCGGGGCCAAGGCTCAAGGGAGGAGTGGCAGCAGTCCAGCTGAGTGAGTTCTAGTGCCTGCCTGGAGTCGGGCAGCAGGAGGATGAACCTGGGAGGGAAGGGAGGATCAGAGAGAGGACCTGACCAACCTTGACCATGTCGAGGGGTTTGTGGGACTTGCCACCCACAGCATACAGAGCCGTGTCCACAGCTCCCAGGGCCACCAGGGCTCGAGACTCTGTTTTCAGGTTGAGTTTCACAGTGTCCCCAGGACGATATGCCTTGGAACTGTCCACGTTCAGCTCCAGCTGGCAGAGGTGGCAGGTGGGGGGCAGTCGAGGTGGGGAGAACTCGTTCAGTCTTGTGCATCCTCAGTGCACCCCAAACTAAATCACCCCGTTTGCAGTCATGCAGTCTTCTCTCTTAATCCTCCCAGCACACGCACACACCCCATCTCTTCCGATGCCAGTTATCTTCCCCTTACAGCCTCCAGCCTGGACGTCCACTCGCAGGGAGTTGGCCACCGGGACACCCCCGTGATAGTAGAAGGCCACGAGGTGGAAGGAGGGCACCAGGTGATGGTCCACAAACATGGAGATGGAGGTCAGGTGGCTCCTGGGCTCTCGATGTACAGACACGATCTGGCCCCGGGACACAATCTGGAGGAGAGCAGGGTGCTTCTCACTGCCCATCCCATGCCCTGAGGCCACCACCCACCCTGAGGGCTCCTTCCTCTTGAGACCCTCCCACCCTGTCCCCCCTGTGGCCCCTAATACGCACCATGTAGTAGAAGTAGGAGAAGCTCCCACTGATGCCCACGGCTCGCAGGTTTAGGTTAAGGGTCTCTCCGACTTTAAGAGGTCGCGGATTCTGCCACTCAATGGACAAAAATCCAGAGCTTCTGGACACCGGTGCTTTCACAGTGAGACTGCCTACCGCAGGGTAGGGGGAGCCTGCAGACACCTGGAGAGAGGGCAGAGGTCGCAGGATCAATGGAAAGGGCACAGGCATCCAGCTTCCCCCCCTCTACCTGCCACCCTGGGAACGTTCTCTCCTAGCTCCCCCACTCCCATGAGGGTGGGGTCCTACCGAGAGCTGCACTTCTGAGATGGTCCGAGGAACACCAATGGAGACGATGACTTGGCCGCTCCCATCTGTGTTCTGTTCAAAGTCCCGGTTTTTAGAAGTCAATCCAGAAAACAACTTGGAAGACACTTTGACGGGAATGCCAGAGGCTGGGGAGCCTGACATGTCACGGACCAGGGCCTAGGGAGATGAGGGAGGGGCAGAGGGAAGAGTGCAGTCAGTGAGACGCGGCCCCCTCCTGCCCACCACCTCTGGCGCCCACTGCTCATCCTCCCCCTTCCAGAAGAAACCTGCAGCAGGAAGGGGACCCCAGGTATAAGCTGCTGCTTGGTTTTGCTTAGATCCAGGGAGAAGGGAGATGACACGAAACGCCAGGATGTGAGCTCTGCCTCCTCCATCTCTCCTCCTGCAAGATACAGAGTGGAGAGAGGTGGACACAGAAACCTGGGAAGAGAGGAAAAGGAGGGCTGGGGGCGGGGAAGGGGTGCTCTAGTGTTTCCCTCCACCAAGGCTGAACTTTTCAGGGCACAAACTGCCGTCTGTTCATCTCTATGTGTTTTGAGGTCAACAGAGAAGGGATGGATGGATGGATGGTTGGATAGAGACATAAGTGGATGGAAAAATAGTTTGTCAAATAGATGGATGGATGGGTGGATCCATAGATGTTTGTGTGATGGATAGATGTTTGGCTGGGTGGATGGCCAGATTGATAGGTGGATAATAAATGTATGAGTGAATGAATAGCTGGATAGGCAGATGATGGGTGGATGGCAGGATGGGTGAATGAATGAATGGATGGATAGGTGGATGGTAGGGTGATGGATGGATAGATGAGGATTGGATGGATGGGTGGATGGATGGGTGAAAAAAACAATATGGAGATGGTGGAAGTTCGCCCTTTCCCAGAAAAAGCCCAGAAATGCAGTTGTAGAGAGACGATCTTCTGCATCTTTCCTGACTTTGTGTCCCAGTTGAAGGTAAGCAAGGTGATGTTGGTGCTAGAGAACAGAGGGTCAGCTCGGAGGTCAGAGGTGAGGGTCCAGGGTTATAATCAGGGGAAACCACTCACCTGGAGACTCAATAACGGCTGCTGCAACATAACAGGCGCAGCCCTGGGAGGTCATCAGTGCTAATATTAAGCTTCTCCAGCACACCCTGAAACTCAGCCTTTTGCAGGGAAATTTGGCACTGGCCATCCACCAGCTGGGGCAAAGAAGACAGGACAGAGAATGAGACTCGAGTCTCCCACCTCACCTCCTCACGCCGCCTCACTCTCCTCACCCACCTCACGCACCTCAACCCTCCTTCCTACCGTGGTCTGACTCTCCAGGCCCCGCAGGAAAGTCTTTTCACCGTCCTCACCCAGGAGCCCAAAGCGCACATATGCCACCCCCTGCACTGGCTTCCCGTAGATGTACCTGCCACGGAGGAGAGATTCGGACGAGGGGCTGAGGGCTGGGGCAAGGGAGGGAAGTGGGGTTCCACAGCACATTCATGCTGCATGGGGCATCCTGGGATCAGGCCCAGTGTGAGGGACCATGTGCGAGGGGGAGTTACCTGGCCTGGATGATCATTTGGATGTCACTAAGAAAGCCAGGTGTTGTCAGGATGTAGGGGTTTTCAGGAATGATCTTCACCTCAAAGTTGGGGAGAACTGACCCAAGGCAAAGGGAGGGCAGATCAGACTCTCGTGAAAGGACCCTTAAAATATTTCCCTCCCCTCGGGGTTGTGGCAGCCGCGTCTCTCTTCCCTGGCCCTGCACCCCCCACCTCTGCTCCACCCCTTCCTCCTTGCAGACAAGGAGCACTTGTCCCTCCCGTCTCTAGCTCTCACCATATTTCTTCACCTTACTGGGTGCTGCTATTGGAATCCAGGCTATCTGAGAATCGGGCTGAGATTTTTCACATCGCTGGCCTCAGGATAGACAAAGGAGAGGCTCAGCTCACTATTGTGAAAGGTCTGCGGACAGCCAGTCACCAAACTCCCTAGGAGGAGACTGGAGGGTGAACCAGGGGCTGAGGAAGCTCAGTATCGGACCATGTGCTGTAGGTGGACAGCTCGGGGGAGGTTTTGGCATGTCCCAGGGAGGAGATGCTCACTCTGATATGTCTAGGATCACAAAGTTGTCCTGAAAGATGGAGGAGGGAGAAAACACTTCCCTTTTCTACACATGGAAGCCTTGAGAGTTCTGCAATGGGAGTGAAGTGGTCACGATCAGAGGCCAGTTCAGCAGCCCAGGCCCATAGGAAGGTCAGAGGGCGGCGGCTCACCTCCACCATGACCGTGAGGATGTCAGTGGCCGGGCGCATCTTCTGATCCAGAGCAAAGACTCGGTAGCGAACTGGAAATGGAGGATGAGGAGGTGAGCAGGAGCCATGGGAGGATGGGCCCTGGACCCCAGACCCCCTCCCAGAAAGTGAAGGGAAGGAGAACAAATGTTTGCAAAGCAGCCTTCCTGTGAGGGGCTTCAGGTTATCTCACTCAAGTGGCTGGGAAGGCATGAAAGGTGGAGGCCCTGGCGCCAACTCACCCTGCTGGCCAGGGTTATAAACGGGCTGGTCCGTCTGCAGAAAGAGGTGCCCCCGGCGAGAGGAGAACAACAGGTTGACACCCTGCATGTCTGTCTGTTTGGACAGAGAGTCCCTTAGCCATGAGGACTGCACCATCAGCTGCACCTCGGGGGCTCTGCGGAGCAGATGGAGGCGACAGACCCTGGCCTGTTCCTGGGGGATCTGGAAGAGAGGGAGAGGGAGTGGGTGAGAGAGCAGAAGGGAAAAGACAGACTGAAACACAGAGGAACACAGGGCTGGGAGGGGAGGAAGGGAGCAGGGGGATGAGAAGACAAAGATGTTTCCAAGAAGACAGAGGAGAACAGGAGGTGGGGCGCTGGGTGGCACCAGGAGGGAGTAGGCCTTTACCGGGACGTTGAGGAGTATGAAGTCTCTGTCTGAGTTGAGGCTGAAATCCACCTTCGGGGAGCAGAGCTCATTAACATGGGATGGGTTCCTCAGGAACACGGATCCTCTCACCATCTGTCCTGAAGGAGCATCCTGGAGTTTCACGGCCATAGACGGGGGACCCCTATGCGAACCACAGAAGGAGAAAACAGGAGCAACCTGGGAAGAACAGGTGCGAGTCAACAGCCAGCCTCCAGCCTTCCCCCCAAATCAAGACCCTCTGAGCCCACTCTCCCCTCACCAGCCCTGGCCCTGTTCAAGCTCTCCGTATCCTGCCTCCAGGACCTGGGCTTCTGCAGAGACAAGGCGAAGAAGCAAGATACCCAGATCAGCCCCCAGATGAGCCTCATGGCTGGAGGACCTGAGGAGTTCAGACCCGCCTGCTCCTTTCTGGTTAACCCAGGGCTTGGAGCAGAGTTTTGACTCAGAGCCTTGCTCCTCCCCTGGCCCAGATAAGCCGGGAAACCATGTGACAACCAAGAACTGCAACTGGCCCCAGACCCAGAACTGGGAGGGGGCACCCCGGACACCTGGGTCTCTTGAGGGAATCATGGACTCAACTGAGTCCTTCCCTGTTAACCCTCTCATCCCAATGCCCCGGGCACCAGCACTGCTGCCTGGGTCTGTGTGCCTGTGCATATAGCGTGCACACACACACATCTGCCCAGCAGGGCCCCACGTGGCTCAGCAAATGGTTCAGACACATGGCTCCTTTCTTGGTCCCACAAAACAAGATACTAAGAAACCTGTCTCTTACTGTCCATGCACACAGGCTTGGTTGTTTCAGTCATGTCCAACTTTTTGTGACACCGGGGACTGTAGCCAACTAGGCTCCTCTGTCTATGGAATTTTCCCGGGAAGAATACCGGAGTGGGTTGCCATTTCCTTTCTAACCCAGTCTCCTGAACTGGCAGTTAGATTCTTTACCACTCAGCCACCTGGGAAACCTGTCTCTTACAATAACTCCCGCAAAACCTGAACTACACTAGCTTTTTGCTTTTTGCAGGCTCTAACAGAAATTTTATCATTTAGGAAATTAGACACATCCTCATCGTCCCACAGGGAAATTGACCTCAGTGCTCCTTGTTCCTCTCCAACAAGGTAAAGCTCAGGTGCCACTTTGGCTTTACCTCTGCCCTTAAACGAGGTGCCTGAACTCACTTGTCTCATGAAACAAAAGACTCCAGAAAACATCACAGGCAGAAGAACTTTATTCATCAATTTCAACCAAAATATGGAGAACTCTGTCCAACCTCCACAGCTTCCTGAGGTCCCTCCTTCCCACCCCAGACAGAATAGTGGCAGCACCTTGCTGCATGAAAGACAGCAGCCATGGCCTTGGCAAGGTTTCTGGCTCCACTTCCATGAAAGGGCAGAGAAGCACAGCCCAAACCCCTCCACTGGGACGCAACCCAGGTCAACAGCGGCAGTCACATCTGACCTTCGGCACAGCAGCAAGCCCAGCACTCATCCTGGCTCCCGAGCCTTCCCAAGGTGACCCTGCCTGATCCAGGGCAGGCAGCCCTCCTGGGCCCCTCAATCCCCACCCTGGGGAGGTGTGCAATGATGAAGAGAGTCTTCAGGTCTCTGGCAGGCGGAGGAGGGTTCCAGAAGTGGTGGAGACACTGTGCAAGAGAAAGACAAGGCTGGAGCCGGGTTCCTGAGTTCCAGAGAACTCAGAACTTGGCTGGATATGTTCCCAGGTTCCAGAAGACAGGAGAGGGGCTGGGCTTTGCTAATGAGGGAAGCACAAGGAGGGAGGAAATCCAACCTGAGGTCATTGCTCTGTCATCTTCCAGAGGCTGGGGCGCAAGACTCACCAGTCCACCAGCTGGGCCCCAGTGAGGTCATGTACGTGGTAGGCAAGGCCGAGTTGCACCGAGGCAGGTGCCCGCCGGCCCAGGAGCTCTGAAAGGAGTAGCTCCCAGTACTGGCCTCGGTGAGGAGCAGCTCGTGGCTGCTCATGGCACAAGCCACCTGCCCGGCCAGCTTCACTGTGCCTGCCTCATCCACGTACCCCAGGGTTCGGACCATCTGCAAGGATGGCGGGTGTTGGGAGCCGGCAGACGGCTTCCCCGCCAGCCCACCAGCCCAGCCCCGGCCCCCACCTCTACTCGCTGGTGGTACTCCGGGAGCAGCAGCAGCGACTGGTCCGACAGCAGGAAGCGCAGCCGCTCCATCTCCTTCTGGATCTGCATCCGCTCCCGCAGCTTCAGGTACTGCGAGGAGCCAAGGGCAAGGGCTCGTGAGGCTCCTCCCTGACCTCAGCAGGGGACCTGAGGACCAGGACTGGGACGGGGGCGGCCAGTCTGCAGGGGATGAGAGGGAAAGCTGTCCCTTCCAGCTGGGAAGCTCACATCCAGGGACCAACCTGGGCAGGGAAACGGGGACTGTGCACACACTGAGCCCCCCGGATCAGCTCCTCCAGCTTCCGGGCCCGGAGCCCCCCTCGACCACAGACACATCCTTGAGTTGCAGGTCATTGACAGGGTCGAGGGTGGGGGGCCCTGTGGGTGCACCTGAGCCAGTCGTAGCAGTTCCTGGACAGCAGTGGTCACGGCCGCAGAGGGCGGATCCTTCCTGAGGATGGAGCTGGTCTTAGACCTGGGGCAGGGGCTTTTCTTCCTGCAGAGCCCCTCTCAGCCTGGGGAAGCCTCCCCGACCTCACCTTGCCACCCCGCCTTATGTAGTCCTGCCGCAGCATCTCTGACTTGAATTTTGGTTGCTGCCGCTTGCTGAAGTCCTCCAAGATCTTGTCCCCATTCAGCTGGAGCACCTTGGTGGTGATGGCGGCCACGTCTCCTGGCTGGAGCTTGGCCACAGTGTGGTCACAGGGCCCTGAGAAGAGGGGAGAGCAGGTTCAGACCGGGCACCTCAGCCATGCTGTTGGCGAAAGCCTGGGCATCCGTCCACTCTTACCTTCAGGCAGGAACAGCTTGAATCCCATGAGGTCGTCTGGGTAGGGCACATCTGGGGAGGCTGGCCCCCTCTCCCGTGGTTCCTCAGACACGGGCTTGTCACACAAGACCAGGGCTGTGAATACTCTGCTGGTGGAGTTCGAAGAGACCTAGAGGATGTGGGGAGGCCAGGACAGGGCAGTGTGAGGAGTGGACATCCAAGAAGAGACCAGATCCCCCAGTTCAGGCAGGGAGCATGGGGCGGCCATATAGACTGGTAACCAAGTCAAGCAATCGGAGCAGACTTCGGGGACAGGGCTTGGGGAGAGGACAAGGAGACGAGCATGAAGTGGTGGGGATGGGAAGGAAAGGAGGGCTAGAGGGAAAAATGAGAGCACTGCTGAGTACAAATGGCTCCTCGCCAAGTGGGGAAGATGGAGATGGGGCTGGCTGCTCCCTCTGGCCTTGGAGTCCAGATTCCCACCGCCCTCACCTGAAGGATCACACCCAGTGCGTTCTGATGCTCCTGATTCTTCACAACCACCACCCTTCCCGCTGAGAGAGATTTCAGCCCATTCACAGACTCTATGATGCGGTGCTAAAGAGCAGGGATGAGAAGAAAGGGGATAAGAAGTGTCACAGAGATGCTGGGACGAGGTTCAGGTGTACCCAGAGCGTCCCAGTCTCTTCCTCCCCGTCCATCACCCCGCCCCCAACACTCACAGGCGCTCACCTGGATCTGGCTCCGGGTCTCAGTCAGTTCCTCCCCCCAGCTGTAATAGTCAGGCAGGTCAATGAGCTGGCCAGTCACCTTGGGCTCCTGCAAGGCCCCCTGCTTCTTGGTCAGTTCAGCCAGAGCCTGTTCATGGGCCTGGGATAAGCCAGGGTGGGTGTGAAGCCAGAGTCTCCGGGCGACCCTCTCCACTTAAACCCATTGATTCCAGAGGCCCGCCTCACTGTACTATGTTCTCAACAGGCTGCCCTGTCCAGACTGAGGCAGGGTCACCTTGGGAAAGTTCGGGAGCCAGGTTGAGTGCTGGGCTTGCTGCTGTGTAGATAGGCAGATGTGACTGCTGCTGTTGACCTGGGCTGTGTCCCAGTCGAGGGTTTTGGCCAGGGCTTCTCTGCCCTTTCACGGAAGTGGAGCCAGAAACCTCGCCAAGGCCACGGCTGCTGTCTTTCATGCAGCAAGGTGCTGCCACTATTCTGTCTGGGGTAGGAAGGAGGGGTTTCTAAGGAAGCTGTGGAGGTTGGACAGAGTTCTTCTCCCTATTTTGATTGAATCTGACAAATAAAGTACTCTTGCCTGTGATGCTTTCTGGATGTCTTTTGTTTCATGAGACATGTGAGTTTGGGCACCTCGTTTAGGGGCAGAGATAAAGCCAAAGTGGGACCTGAGCTTTACCTTGTTGATCAGAGAGGAACAAGGGACACTGAGGTCAGTTTCCCCTGTGGGATGGTGAGGATATGTCTGATCTCCCAAACAACAGAATTTCTGTTAGAGCCTACTAAAAGCAAAAAGCTGATGTAGTTCAGGCTTTGCGGGAGTTATTGTAAGAGACAGGTTTCCCAGGTGGCTCAGTGGTAAAGAATCCACCTGTCTGTTCAGGAGACTGGGTCAGGAAGATCCCCTGGAGGAGGAAATGGCAACCAGTATTCTTGGCACTCCAGTATTCTTCCTGGGAAAATTCCATAGACAGAGGAGCCTGGTGGGCTACCGACCTCGTGTCACAGATTGGACATGACTGAAGCGACCAAGCCTGCGTGCATGGACAGTAAGAGACAGGTTTCTTAGTATCTTGTTTTGTGGGACCAAGAAAGGAGCCATGTGTCTGAACCATTTGCTGAGCCACGTGGGGCCCTGCTGGGCAGATGTGTGTGTGTGCACGCTATATGCACAGGCACACAGACCCAGGCAGCAGTGCTGGTGCCCGGGGCATTGGGATGAGAGGGTTAACAGGGAAGGACTCAGTTGAGTCCATGATTCTCTCAAGAGACCCAGGTGTCTGGGGTGCCCCCTCCCAGTTCTGGGTCTGGGGCCAGTTGCAGTTCTTGGTTGTCACGTGGTTTCCCGGCTTATCTGGGCCAGGGGAGGAGCAAGGTCCAGAGTTAAAACTCTGCTCCAAGCCCTGGGTTAACCAGAAAGGAGCAGGCGGGTCTGAACCCCTCAGGTCCTCCAGCCATGAGGCTCCTCTGGGGGCTGATCTGGGCATCTTGCTTCTTCGCCTTGTCTCTGCAGAAGCCCAGGTCCTGGAGGCAGGATACGGAGAGCTTGAACAGGGCCAGGGCTGGCGAGGGGAGAGTGGGCTCAGAGGGTCTTGATTTGGGGGGAAGGCTGGAGGCTGGCTGTTGACTCGCACCTGTTCTTCCCAGGTTGCTCCTGTTTTCTCCTTCTGTGGTTCGCATAGGGGTCCCCCTGTCTGTGGCCGTGAAACTCCAGGATGCTCCTTCAGGACAGGTGGTGAGAGGATCCGTGTTCCTGAGGAACCCATCCCATGTTAATGAGCTCTGCTCCCCGAAGGTGGATTTCAGCCTCAGCTCAGACAGAGACTTCATACTCCTCAACGTCCCGGTAAAGGCCTACTCCCTCCCGGTGCCACCCAGCGCCCCACCTCCTGTTCTCCTCTGTCTTCTTGGAAACATCTTTGTCTTCTCATCCCCCTGCTCCCTTCCTCCCCTCCCAGCCCTGTGTTTCTCTGTGTTTCAGTCTGTCTTTTCCCTTCTGCTCTCTCACCCACTCCTTCTCCCTCTCTTCCAGATCCCCCAGGAACAGGCCAGGGTCTGTCGCCTCCATCTGCTCCGCAGAGCCCCCGAGGTGCAGCTGATGGTGCAGTCCTCATGGCTAAGGGACTCTCTGTCCAAACAGACAGACATGCAGGGTGTCAACCTGTTGTTCTCCTCTCGCCGGGGGCACCTCTTTCTGCAGACGGACCAGCCCGTTTATAACCCTGGCCAGCAGGGTGAGTTGGCGCCAGGACCTCCACCTTTCATGCCTTCCCAGCCACTTGAGTGAGATAACCTGAAGCCCCTCACAGGAAGGCTGCTTTGCAAACATTTGTTCTCCTTCCCTTCACTTTCTGGGAGGGGGTCTGGGGTCCAGGGCCCATCCTCCCATGGCTCCTGCTCACCTCCTCATCCTCCATTTCCAGTTCGCTACCGAGTCTTTGCTCTGGATCAGAAGATGCGCCCGGCCACTGACATCCTCACAGTCACGGTGGAGGTGAGCCCCCGACCTCTGAGCTTCCTAAGGGGCCAGGGCTGCTGAACTGGCCTGTGGCTGTGACCACTTCACTCCCATTGCAGAACTCTCAAGGCTTCCGCGTGCGGAAAAGGGAAGTGTTTGCTCCCTCCTCCATCTTCCAGGACAACTTTTTGATCCCAGACATCTCAGCGTGAGCATCTCTCCCTCAGACTGCTCCCTCCGACACTTCTCTAACTCCCACTTCCCCCAGCTGGCCAACTACAGCACATGGTGCAGTCCTGAGCTCCCTCAGCCCCTGGATCACCCCATAGTCTCTGGGTCACTGGCTGTCTGTGGGCCTCTTGCATGAATGGGTTTGAGTCTCTCCCTTGTCCGTCCTCAGGCCAGGAACATGGAAAATCTCAGCCCGATTCTCAGACAGCCTGGATTCTAATAGCAGCACCCAGTTTGAGGTGAAAAAATATGGTGAGAGCTAGAGATGGGAGGGACAAGTGCTCCTTGTCTGCAAGGAGGAAGGGGTGGAGCAGAGGTGGGGGGTGCAGGGCCAGGGAAGAGAGACACGGCTGCCATAACCCCAAGGGGAGGATAATATTTTAAAGGTCCTTTCACTAGAGTCTGATCTGCCCTCCCTTTGCCTTGGGTCAGTTCTCCCCAACTTTGAGGTGAAGATCATTCCTGAAAACCCCTACATCCTGACAACACCTGGCTTTCTTAGTGACATCCAAGTGATCATCCAGGCCAGGTAACTCCCCCTCGCACATGGTCCCTCACACTGGGCCTGATCCCAGGATGCCCCATGCAGCGTGAATGTGCTGTGGAACCCCACTTCCCTCCCTTGCCCCAGCCCTCAGCCCCTCGTCCGAATCTCTCCTCGGTGGCAGGTACATCTACGGGAAGCCAGTGCAGGGGGTGGCATACGTGCGCTTTGGGCTCCTGGGTGAGGACGGTGAAAAGACTTTCCTGCGGGGCCTGGAGAGTCAGACCAAGGTAGGAAGGAGGGTTGAGGTGCGTGAGGTGGGTGAGGAGAGTGAGGCGGCGTGAGGAGGTGAGGTGGGAGACTCGAGTCTCATTCTCTGTCCTGTCTTCTTTGCCCCAGCTGGTGGATGGCCAGTGCCAAATTTCCCTGCAAAAGGCTGAGTTTCAGGGTGTGCTGGAGAAGCTTAATATTAGCACTGATGACCTCCCAGGGCTGCACCTGTATGTTGCAGCAGCCGTTATTGAGTCTCCAGGTGAGTAGCTTCCCCTGATTATAACCCTGGACCCTCACCTCTGACCTCCGAGCTGACCCTCTGTTTCTAGCACCAACGCCACCCTGCTTCCCCTCGACTGGGACACAAAGTCAGGAAAGACCCAGAAGACTCTCTCTACAACTGCATTTCTGAGCTGTTTCTGGGAAAGGTGACCTTCCTACTGTCTCAATATATTTTATTCCACTCATCCATCCACGCATCCCTCCATCTATATCTCTGTCCAAAACACATCCTTCCATCCATCCATCAATCCATCCATCTATGTATCCATCATCCATAAGTCTATCAGCAGAGCTGTGTTATACACCATCTGTGTGCTGTTTCCTGTGTTGTCCTCAGGAAACATAGAGATGAGTAGGAGGCAGCTTGACCCTGAAAAGTTCAGCCTTGGTGGAGGGAAACACTAGAGTGCCCCTTCCCTGCCCCCAGCCCTCCTTTTCCTCTCTTCCCAGGTTTCTGTGTCCACCTCTCTCCACTCTGTATCTTGCAGGAGGAGAGATAGAGGAGGCAGAGCTCACGTCCTGGCGTTTCGTGTTATCTCCCTTCTCCCTGGATCTAAGCAAAACCAAGCAGCAGCTTATACCTGGGGTCCCCTTCCTGCTGCAGGTTTCTTCTGGAAGGGGGAGGATGAGCAGTGGGCGCCGGAGGTGGTGGGCAGGAGGGGGCCGCGTCTCACTGACTGCACTCTTCCCTCTGCCCCTCCCTCATCTCCCTAGGCCCTGGTCCGTGACATGTCAGGCTCCCCAGCCTCTGGCATTCCCGTCAAAGTGTCTGCCAAGTTGTTTTCTGGATCGACTTCTAAAAACCGGGACTTTGAACAGAACACAGATGGGAGCGGCCAAGTCATCGTCTCCATTGGTGTTCCTCGGACCATCTCAGAAGTGCAGCTCTCAGTAGGACCCCACCCTCATGGGAATGAGGGGGCTAGGAGAGAAGGTTCCCAGGCTGGTAGGTAGAGGGGGGGAAGCTGGGTGCCTGTGCCCTTTCCATTGACCCTGTGACCTCTGCCCTCTCTCCAGGTGTCTGCAGGCTCCCCCTACCCTGCGGTAGGCAGTCTCACTGTGAAAGCGCCCCTGTCCAGAAGCTCTGGGTTTTTGTCCATTGAGTGGCAGAATCCGCGACCTCTTAAAGTCGGAGAGACCCTTAACCTAAACCTGCGAGCCGTGGGCATCAGTGGGAGCTTCTCCTACTTCTACTACATGGTGCGCATGAGGGGCCACAGGGGGGACAGGGTGGGAGGGTCTCAAGAGGAAGGAGCCCTCAGGGTGGGTGGCAGTCTCAGGGCATGGGATAGGCAGTGAGGAGCACCCTGCTGTCCTCCAGATTGTGTCCCGGGGCCAGATCGTGTCTGTACATCGAGAGCCCAGGAGCCACTTGACCTCCATCTCCGTGTTTGTGGACCATCACCTGGTGCCCTCCTTCCACCTCGTGGCCTTCTACTATCACGGGGGTGTCCCGGTGGCCAACTCCCTGCGAGTGGACGTCCAGGCTGGAGGCTGTGAGGGGAAGGTAACTGGCATCGGAAGAGATGGGGTGTGTGCGTGTGCTGGGAGGATTAAGAGAGAAGACTGCATGACTGCAAATGGGGTGATTTAGTTTGGGGTGCACTGAGGATGCACAAGACTGAACGAGTTCTTCGCACCCCGACTGCCCCCCACCTGCCACCTCTGCCAGCTGGAGCTGAACGTGGACAGTTCCAAGGCGTATCGTCCTGGGGACACTGTGAAACTCAACCTGAAAACAGAGTCTCGAGCCCTGGTGGCCCTGGGAGCTGTGGACACGGCTCTGTATGCTGTGGGTGGCAAGTCCCACAAACCCCTCGACATGGTCAAGGTTGGTCAGGTCCTCTCTCTGATCCTCCCTTCCCTCCCAGGCTCAACCTCCTGCTGCCCGACCCCAGGCCAGCCACTAGAACTCACTTATCTGGACTGCTGCCACTCCTCCCTTGAGCCTTGGCCTCGGTTGCTTCTGTTTCCGCTCTCTGTGTCTCTCTTGTACTTGTGTGGACCCTGCCCTCTCACCTACAGCTGAGTATGCGATCGTGGCCACAGCCACTCTTGTCTCTGCAGCATCTCTGCCTTTTCTGGCCAGGTCTTCGAAGCTATGAACAGCTATGACCTTGGCTGTGGTCCCGGCGGTGGAGACACTGCCCCTCAAGTGTTCAAAGCAGCTGGTCTGGCCTTTTCTGATGGAGAACATCGGACTGAAATCAGAAAGAGTGAGGACAGAGGAGGAAGGGGAGTGGGTGGTGGGAGGATAAGGAGGAAGGAGGGGCCTGAAGGGGAAAGACAGGAAGGGGAGGGGTGGGAAGGGCTGGGCTGGGAGGGGAGACTCAGAGGGGAGGGGGAGGCCCTGCACCCTCCTGCTGACTGCAGTCCTGCTCTCTACCAGGTCTGAGCTGTCCCAAGGAGTCAAAGTCTAGGAAAAAGAGAAATGTGAACTTCCAAAAGGCGATTCATGAGAAACGTGAGTTGAGGGTGCCCATGTAATTCTCTAGGGCTTCCCTGGTGGCTCAGATGGTAAAGAATCTGCCTGCAATGCACGAGACCCGGGTTCAATCTCTGGGTTGGAAAGATCCCCTGAAGACGGGAATAGCTACCGGCTCCATTATTCTTGCCTGGAGAATTCCATGGACAGAGGAGCCTGGTGGGCTACAGTCTATGGGTCTCAGAGTTGGATACACCTGAGCGACTAAGGCATATGCAGTTCTCCACTTGGGCCCAAGGCTCGGGATGCAGGTCTGCCTGTTGGGTCCTCTGCTCCCGATTGAGCCCGTGCATGGCGTCCGGGCTAGTAATACAGACACCACAGTTCTGGATTGAAAGGGGGCGGGGGGTGGTGCTCTGCTTTGACCACCCTCAAGTTCCTGGTCTCTCGGGGTGAGTCCTGGTGCATCTAGAGGTCGGCTGGGGATGAGGCGTGCCTCAGGCTCACCCTCACCTGGTCCTGCAGTGGGCCAGTACACTTCCCCCGGCGCCAAGCGCTGCTGCCAGGACGGGCTGACGCGGCTGCCCATGGCCCGCACCTGTGAGCAGCGGGCGGCCCGGGTGCAGCAGCCGGCCTGCCGCGAGCCCTTCCTGTCCTGCTGCCAGTTTGCCGAGAGCCTGCGCAAGAAGGCCCGGACCAGGGGCCAGGTGGGCCTGGCCCGAGGTGAGGGGCTGGGTGTCCGGGGCACTGGCCGGGGCCCCTGGAGGGTCAGGACGGCCCCCTCCTCACCGCCCTCCACGGTGTGCCCCCGCAGCCATGGAGCTCCTGCAGGAGGAGGACCTGATTGAAGAGGATGACATTCCCGTGCGCAGCTTCTTCCCCGAGAACTGGCTTTGGAAAGTGGAAGAAGTGGACCGCTTCTCCCAGTGAGGGCGCGCGTGGGGCCTGGCCTTGTCTCTGGGCAGTGTCGGGGTCCTGCCCAGCGTGGGACCCAGCTTCTCACCTTTCCCACTGCAGATTGCGACTGCTGCTCCCGGACTCTCTGACCACGTGGGAGATCCACGGCGTGAGCCTGTCCAAAACCACAGGTGCCGTCACCCGGCCTGGGCCCTGGGCCTCCCTTTTCCAGGCTCCCTGGTTGAGGCTCCCTGCTTGGTCCTTAGCTCTTGGTACAGGAAGGAGGGGCAGAGACCTGGAGATGTCTGCATGCCGAGCATGGGGCCTGAAGCCAGAGAGCAGCGGCAGGCAGGGGATGGGTTGGAAGTGGGGGGACCAGGGGCGGGCGTTGCCCCTCACTGCTGGGGTCCCCTGGGTGTGATCCCCCCAGGCTTCTCATATGTGCCCTTGATCCATCAGGCTTGTGTGTGGCCACCCCGGCCCGACTCCGAGTGTTCCGTGAATTCCACATGCACCTCCGCCTGCCGGTCTCTGTCCGCCGCTTTGAGCAGCTCGAGCTGCGGCCTGTCCTCTACAACTACCTGGATAGCGATCTGACTGTGAGGCCCCTTGGCGGCTGTGCGCACGGTGGTGGCGGGGGACTGGGGCAGGTGAGGGTGGGGAGCCTAACTGGGCTGGGACCCTGGCCCTCCCCGTCTTCCTGCCCCCAGGTGAGCGTCCACGTGTCCCCAGTGGAGGGGCTGTGCCTGGCCGGGGGTGGAGGGCTCGCCCAGCAGGTGCAGGTGCCCGCGGGCTCTGCCCGGCCCGTTGGCTTCTCTGTGGTGCCCATCGCAGCTGCTGCCGTGTCCCTGAAGGTGGTGGCTCGAGGATCCTTTGATTTCCCTGTGGGGGACGCAATATCTAAGATTCTACAAGTCGAGGTGAATGGCACACCCCTGAATCTAGGTCCCCAGCTCCCAGATTCATCCCCTGCTCTGGCCCTCTCCCTGAAACAGGGCTGAGGCCACCCCCCAAACCCAATGCTTTGGTCCATTGCACTTTCCACAATCCTGGCCCCACTGTGTCCCTGAAGTTCCAACTGCAAGTCCTGAGGAGTGTGCGCTGGGAGGGGCAAGCTGTAGCCTGTGTGATCTCTCACAGCTCCGTTTCCCCTCCACAGAGAGAAGGGGCCCTTCACAGGGAGGAGATGGTCTATGAACTCAACCCCCTGGGTGAGTGACCTCCACTCACAGACAGCAGTGTCCTGGGGTGGGAGGGGACAGAGGGCGTGGGCAGCAGGACAGACCGCTGACTCCCCTCATCTTCCCAGATCCCCGAGGCCGGACCTTGGAAATTCCTGGCAACTCTGATCCCAATATTATCCCTGAAGGAGATTTCAAGAGTTTCGTCAGAGTCACAGGTGGGTGTGTCCTCCAGTCCCTTCCCAGGGGCCTCTCTTGGATTCATGGGAAACCTGGGAATTTCTGTTTGATCCTGAGACTCCATGACCCTCCCACCCTGGCCCCCTGACCTGCTCTCTGACCCTCCATCCTGTCCCTCCCCATAGCCTCGGATCCACTGGAAGCACTGGGCTCTGAGGGGGCCTTGTCACCAGGAGGCCTGGCATCCCTCCTGAGGCTTCCCCAAGGCTGCGGGGAACAAACCATGACCCTGTTGGCTCCAACACTGGCTGCTTCCCGCTACCTGGACAAGACAGAGCAGTGGAGCATGCTGCCCCCTGAGACCAAGGACCGCGCCGTGGATCTCATCCAGAAAGGTTCTGAGTGTAGCGACAAGCAGGACTGGGGGCCAGAAGAGGGCAATTAATGGAAGCTGGGCAGCCCGGGTGGTCAGAGCAGGGAAGAGAGATGCGGTCCCCAGTGGAAATATTGAGCGTGGCCTAGCCACAGCAGTGGGGGAGTTGGTGTGACCTCAGCTGCCTCTCCCCTCCAAGGCTACACGCGGATCCAGGAGTTTCGAAAAAGAGATGGTTCCTACGGGGCTTGGTTACATCGGGACAGTAGCACCTGGTGAGTTTGGGGGAGTGTCCTTGGTGTATGGGAGGGGCCACAGCTGGTGGGGGCAGAGCCAGCTATTATGGGAGAGCAAATAGGAACCCCAGTAGTGGTCCAATGTCCCCTGTAGCGTCTAGTGGATATCTCAAGCCATGCCTTCCTCCCTTCTAGGCTCACGGCCTTTGTGCTGAAGATACTGAGTTTGGCCCAGGATCAGGTAGGCGGCTCACCTGAAAAGCTGCAGGAGACAGCCATGTGGCTGCTGTCCCAGCAACGGGATGATGGCTCATTCCATGATCCCTTTCCAGTAATGGATAGGAGCATGCAGGTATGGGGCTGGGAGACTGGGCCAAGGGCACAGGAGGGAAGAGTCACCCTGCCCCTCCCCACTCCTGGTTGATCCCCCTATTCTTCCTACTACAACCAGGGAGGCTTAGTAGGAAGTGATGAGACTGTGGCACTCACCGCCTTCGTGGTCATCGCCCTTCACCACGGGCTGGCGGTCTTCCCAGAGAAAAATTCTGAGCAGTTGAGGAGAGTGGTAAGGCAGCTATGTGTCTGCTCTTTGCTGATGCCCTTTCCCGTCAGGAGCCCAGTCCACAGACCTCTCCCCCACACACACTTTCTTCCAGGAAAATTCCATCTCAAGAGCAAACACCTTCTTGGGGGCGAAAGCAACCTCTGGGCTCCTGGGTGCCCACGCCTCCGCCATCACGGCCTACGCCCTGTCGCTGACCGAGGCCCCTGAGGACCTGCGGAGAGCTGCCCACAACAACCTGATGGCCATGGCCAAGGACATCGGTGGTGAGGGGGTCCTGGCAGTGGTCCTGAGGCTTGGGAGAGCTTGAGATCCCTGAGCATGTCCAAAGGGAGAAACAGAATGAATGGAGGCCCTCGGAGGGAATCAGAGCATAAGCGGGGGTGATTGGGAAATCAGGAGAGACTAAAGGGGGGGCGTCAAAGGGCCAGACATCTAAGATCCTCCCCTGTTCACCTGTGGGTCTCCTTTCACTCCAGATAAGCTGTACTGGGGCTCAGTCACCACTTCTCCAAGCAACGTCCTGTCACCCACTCTGGCTCCACACAGTCCAGCAGACCCCATTCCCCAGGCTCCGGCCCTGTGGATTGAAACCACGGCCTACGGCCTGCTACACCTGCTGCTATGGGAGGGCAAGGCTGAGTTGGCCGACCAGGCTGCATCCTGGCTGACCCGCCAGGGCAGCTTCCAAGGGGGATTCCGCAGCACCCAGGTAGGGGCTGTCCCGGGGTTCTAGGGTGGCTGGTCCTGAGCCCAAGTACCTGAGTCCCGGCCCATTTGCCCCAGGACACTGTTGTGGCTCTGGACGCCCTGTCTGCGTACTGGATTGCGTCCCACACCACCGAGGAGAAGGGGCTCAACGTGACCCTGAGCTCCTTGGGCCGCAGTGGGCTCAAGTCCCACGTGTTGCAGCTGACCAACCACCAAGTCCACAGGCTGGAGGAGGAGCTGCAGGTGAACCGTGCCCTCACCTGGGTGACCGGGACACCTGGGCCTCCTTCGGCCAGGCCAGAAGCCATCCCCTTTTCCTCACCCCTGCTGAATCCCTATGGCCCCTCTTTCTGATAACTGTGGGAAGACTTACTGGCTCTGTGAGCTGTAGCAAGTCACCCAACCTCTGAGATTCATTGATCTGATGTAAAAATGATCCATGCAGAATCTACAGAGGGTTTAGGAGATGGTGGAGAGAGAATGCAGGTGAAGGTAGAAAGTGTTGAAAAGAGAGGTGGGGAGAGGAGGTGGAGTTATTTTGGTGGAGGAGGTAAGTTGAAGCAACAGTGTGCCCTTCTGACATCTCTTTCCCTTTTGTGCTTGTGAAAGTTTTCCCTGGGAAGCAAGATTAACGTGGAGGTGAGAGGAAACAGCAAAGGAACCTTGAAGGTGAGAGCTAGTGGCACTGGGCAGGCAGGCCCATCAGGGTGAAGCCGGGGTGTTGAGTGGGAGACCTGCGGGCAGAGCTCATGGTCTGGGAAGGAGGAAGAGGCCCCTGGGTTGCCGTTCCCTGTGACTGTCCTGGGCAGGTGCCCCTCACTCTGCTCTCCACTCTTTCTAGGCACCTGTGGTCCCCTTCAGCCCTCAGTGCTGATGCTCAAACACTTGGCCCCTCAAGCCAAGCGTCTCCCCTGAGCTCTGAGCATCTCTGACGTGGTTGAGCCCCAAACCTTCTCTTCCTCCTGTGTCTCTTGTCTGGCTGACAGAGTCCATCCCTGCAGGAGCACAGCTGCCACTCCGGGGGCCATCTTAGCGGCCCCCACCATACTAAGCCTTGCCTTATGACCCGGGAGACTTCTCTGTCTTCATCCCAGCTCTGTCCACCTCCCCAGTAACTCCTCCTCTGCTTTCTCTCCAGCCGTGCCCAAATCCAGTGTAACTCCTCCTCTGCTTTCTCCCCAGCCCCGCCCACCTCCCCAGTAACTCCTCCTCTGCGTTCTCTTCAGCCCAGCCCACCTCCCCAGTAACTCCTCATGTTCTTTCCCCCGACTCCCACTGACCTCCCCAGTAACTCCTTCTCTGCTTTCTCTCCAGCCGCGCCCAAATCCAGTGTAACTCCTCCTCTGCTTTCTCTCCAGTCGCACCCGCCTCCCCAGTAACTCCGCGTGTGCTTACTCCCCAGCCCCGCCCACCTCCCCAGTACCTCCGCCTCTGTTTTCGCCTCAGCCCCGCCCACCTCCCTAGTGGGACAGATCCTCCCATGTACACACATATCTTAGCTTTGAATGACCTCCAGGATCTTCTTGTCCCACATGACAAACTCATTTTCCTCTTTCAAGCCTAGGCCAGGAGCATTTCCTGAACTTTCCATTAAAGCCTCTCCGGTGCTTCTGTACAATGCTTGCCCCCGTGCCAGGACCCTGCACCCCCTACTCACCCAACACCTGAGTCCATTTGTATTTCTGGACAGGTCCAGGGGCAGGATGGGAAAGGGCAGAAGGCCTCAAAGCTCTTAGCCCAGGAGCTAAGGGATCCAGAGCCCTTCCATGTGGCTCTGCAGAGAGGTCTGTGGCCCTAAGTGTCCGCATGTCCTCTTCCCACCCCCTGATGAACCAGGTCCTTCGCAGCTACAACGTCATGGACATGACGAACACGACCTGCCAGGATCTTCAGATTGAAGTGACGGTCATGGGCCACGTCGAGTACACGAGTGAGTGTTGGGGTCACAGGCTGTGGGTCTCTGAGGGGTGGTGCCAGGGCTGAGCCACAGTGCTGTCCCCTCGCAGTGGAGGCGGAGGAGGACTACCAGGACTACGAGTATGAGGACTTGCTAGCCGGGGATGACCCCGAGGCCCACTCCCGGCCCGTGACACCCCTGCAGCTATTTGACGGTCGGAGGAACCGCCGGAGGAGGGAGGCCCCCAAGGCAGCTGAGGAGCGGGAATCCAGGGTGCAGTACACTGTGTGCATCTGGTGAGCCCTGGGGTGGCCCTGGGCGTGTGGGTGCTGCCGGGCTGGGAGAGGGAGGCAGGGCCGAGGTTGGGGCTGGGTGTCTGCAGCCTGGCACCAGGTGGGGGGCGACCCAGACAACAGGCACATGTCTCCACAGGCGGACTGGCAAGGTGGGGCTGTCAGGCATGGCCATTGCGGACATCACCCTCCTGAGTGGATTCCACGCCCTGCGGGCTGACCTGGAGAAGGTGTGACCAGCCACCCAGAGGGGCCGCCTGTGCCCCAGGAGCCCTGCCCCATCCCCGCAGCAGCCCCAGCTGCTGAGCCCTGTCACGTGCAGGCGGCCGGGGGCTTTCCCCTTGTGACTCCCGGCTCCCGTTCCCCACAGCTGACCTCCCTCTCCGACCGTTACGTGAGCCACTTTGAGACCGAGGGTCCCCACGTCCTGCTGTACTTCGACTCGGTGAGCAAGGAGGGTGACAGAGGGGCGCACAGCTGGCACTGGGTTTCCTGAGCTCGTGTTAGGAGGATTCCCAGAAGGCAGGTGTATCAGCAGCTACTGCTCTGGGAGAGACCTTGTGGAGTGAGCAGGAAGGCAGGACAGGAGGGGGTCGGAGCCTTGGCCAGGGAGGTTCCCCGCTGCCTGCAGGGAGGCGGGGCTGAGCCCCTTCGGTGGCTTTGGGCCCAGTGCCAGTCAGCCGGGGAGGGCTTGAGAGAGCGCCTTTCTTAAATTTGAATTTATTCCTCGTGAGGGACGGCTTTTTGTTGTTGAACTTCCCGTTTTGATATTCAAGTGTGTTTTGTTTTTGTTTTTATAATGATGGTGGACCCAGAAGAGTTGTTGTTTTTCTTTCCCATGGCCAAATTTGACTAACACACAGTTATCAACTCTCTGATGGCCCTCCAAAATTTTTTTGAATATTTATTGTAACCTTTGGAGAGAAATGTGAAAAAGGCGTGTTAATACTGTGATACCATTCGCCATGTGTCTGTGGGTCGGGGAGGCCCTCCCTGCCCACTGTGTGCAGAGGGGACAGACCCTGTTGGCTAGAGAAGCCAGGCAGAGGAGTCTGGTTGAAGAAAATGAGGAAGATGTCAAGTCAGGGAGCTCACCGTGCAGCTTAGGAAGGAAACTCGTGTGCGATACCAGGCTGGACTGGAGCAGCGTGGCCATGAGGAGAGGGATCAGGGCCTACACGAGTGGCGGGTCAGAGAGGACGGCAGAGGGCTAGCACTTGGTGGTACCTAGGAGACAAGTGAGGCCTTAGTTGTATCAGTGAAGCTATGGAGGGGGTGAGTGGGTTTGGAGGGCAGGCAGTGGGAATTGGGAGAGTTTAATACATCCTGTAAAAATCCCAATACAAGAATCAGGCTGAACATTTGGTTCAGGAGCCACGCGCCTGCAGTTTGGGGAGCGGTGAGACTGCCCCAGGAGAGCACAGAGAAGGGGAAGGGCCTACGCTGGGGCCTGTGTCTCTGGGAGGGACGAAGCAGGAAGGTAAGAAATGAGCAGGTCAGAATCGGGGTGGTCTGGAAGCTAGCCCTGAGGGTAGGGAGAGCTTCGTGAAGAATGTGTCCATGAAGTGAGCCTCTGTGAAGGTGCCAGGACAAGAGACTGGGGTGAGGTCACCATGTGAGCAGTGAAGTCAGCAGAGACCTTGGGGAGCAGTTTTTAGAAATCCCGAGGCTGGAAGGTAACAAATGGTGAAGGACACTGAAGATAAGATCGACCGGAACCAAACAGGCAAGGAAATCCATCATAGCGGTCTGCAGGGCCCAGAGGTGGGTCCCTGACTTCCCTCCACCCATCGCCCCCCATGGCAGGTCCCCACCTCCCGGGAGTGTGTGGGCTTTGGAGCTGTGCAGGAGGTGCCCGTGGGGCTGGTACAGCCGGCCAGTGCCATCCTGTATGACTACTACAACCCTGGTGAGACGTCGGGGACTCTCGGGAGGGTGGGGATAGGTGGCAGTGAGGGTGGTAAGGGAGTCCTGTGGGTCCATGGGACTGGGGAGGCAAGGAGAGGCGAGTGCCCTAATGAACGCCCCTCTCTGCTTTTCTCTAGAGCACAAGTGTTCTGTGTTTTATGGGGCACCACGTAAGAGCAAACTCTTGTCCACGTTGTGCTCTGCGGATGTCTGCCAGTGTGCTGAGGGTGAGACACTGGGCCGGGGATCAGGGGTGGGAAGGCGGCGTGGCTGGGGCCTACACGGTCTCACCTGGGCCCCTGACTTCAGGGAAGTGCCCTCGACAGCGCCGGGCCCTGGAGCGTGGGCAGCAGGACTTGGAGGGTTACCGGATGAAATTCGCCTGCTACTCTCCCCGAGTGGACTACGGTCAGTCTTCCCGCCCGGGCCCTGGCCCTGGCCCTGGCCCTGGCCCTGACCCCCCCTCAAGGTCTCTTAGATTTGGCCTGCTCCTCTCAGGCCCATGGGCAGCCTTGTCACTCTGCACTGACCTCCCATCCTCTTAGCCTCGGGATAACTAACCTTCCCTCCCTTCTCCTAAACCCCCCACAGGCTTCCAGGTTAAGGTTCTCCGAGAAGACAGCAGGGCTGCTTTCCGCCTCTTTGAGACCCGTATCACCCAAGTCCTGCATTTCAGTAAGAGGGGGACGATAAGTGGGCAGGGCCGGGGGGCATACTGGGGAGCTGAGGTCTGGCTTTGGGGCCTTGGTGCCTGGAGGAGTGAAACTGCAGCCAGTCCGAGCTCAAAGCCCCTCAGCCTCTTAGAAGCCCTGGGCTTGTCCACAGACAGGAATGCAGTCCCACCTGCCCGCTGGGAGTGGTGAGGGTCAAATGGAGGCTCAGCGCAAAGCCCCCCGGCCCCCTGCTGTCCCACCCCTCCTCTTCCCCTCGAATGACTCTGTGGACCTTCACCCCTCAGCCAAGGATGCCAGGGCCACCGCTGATCAGACCAGAAACTTCCTGGTCCGAGCCTCTTGCCGCCTTCAGTTGGAACCTGGGAAAGAATATCTGATCATGGGTCTGGATGGGGCCACTTACGACCTCAAGGGAGAGTGAGTTCTCGGGACCCCTCAGTCTTCTTCTCTGCCCACGCCTCTCAAGGGAAACGGTCCCCTGTGCCCTCAGAAGCCAGGTGCCTCAGGGTCTGCCTCTGACCCTCCGCTGACCTCTGCTCACTGCCCCTTTGCCTGCAGCCCCCAGTACTTGCTGGACTCGAACAGCTGGATTGAGGAGATGCCCTCTGAGCGCATGTGCCAGAGCACCCGCCATCGGACACCCTGTGCCCAGCTCAACAGCTTCCTCCAGGAGTATGGCACACAGGGCTGCCAGGTGTGAGGGTGCTCTCCCAGCTTCCCCAGGACGAGCCAGAGCTGCGAAAGATGGTGCCTGGACTCCTGCTGTGCCGGGTACCCTGAACAGAGCCCTAGGCAAAACCAGGGACTCAATAAAAGCCTTTGGTGGCAAAGTGTCTGTGTGTGTCTCCAGGACAGAGACCAGTATCCCCACCACCTGCTCCAGGTTCTAGGGGGCCT
This sequence comes from Bos indicus, assembly GCF_029378745.1. Classification (NCBI taxonomy): domain Eukaryota; kingdom Metazoa; phylum Chordata; class Mammalia; order Artiodactyla; family Bovidae; genus Bos; species Bos indicus. The sequence goes on along the minus strand of NC_091782.1, from coordinate 29,378,407 downwards.
AGGTCAGGGTTGGCTTCATCTAAGGCTCCCAGAGCCTGGGTGATCCTTGCAGTGTCCAGCTCTGCCTGAATCCCCTCCTCCCCAAGACAACCCCTTGGGAGCTTGGTGCCACATAGTGACGATGGTGGGCAGCTGACCCTGCGCTCTGAGGATCCCGTGTCCACACTAAAACCTCCCTTTTACTCTACCTGCAGGGCACTCCCTGTGCCTGGCAGCCTGTCACCGGGGCCTCAGGCTGGGGGCTGCACACCAGGCACCTCAGCCTTCTGCTTCGTGAGCAGCTCCCCAGCCACGTGTCCCCCACTGTGGTCATGCATGCGGCACTTCTGGGATCTTGCTTCTAACTGAGACCTGCTCTTGTGAAAGCCCATTTGACACTGGATCCCTTTATCAGCAGTATTACGTAACTTTCCCAGAAATGTGCAATCATCAGGTCCGATGATGTCTTCATCCAGATACTGATTTCAAACAGACCAAAAGGCCGACTTTGGTGTTTCTTAATACTCTGAGGGAACCGCTGTTCTCCGGGGTCAACCCTCCCCACATGCCTGCCTAGCTCTCCCCCATTATGGCAGCACCTCTTGGGTCTTCAGGGCTAACCTAGAAATTCATCTAGAGGAATGTGCCAAGGTCATTTTTGAGGGAAACTGAGCTAACTCAGCAGCCTGCCATTCAGTCATTCAACAGGAATTGTGGAGCTCTCACTCCAGGCCATGCCCTGCTCCAGGTCCCCATCTTCTGTGAATGGTGTGAGATCAGGGAGCTGCATGGTTCTGTGGGGCCTCTGACCAGTCTGGGTGCATGTGAGAAGTGGGCTGGGGAGATGACCTGTAAGTTGGACTCGGCAGGCTGAAAAGTCAAGCAAAGGGAGTAGGAGTAGATGAGGGTATTTGAGGCAGAAGAAAGAACATAAAAGGCCCCAAGGCTGGAGGCAGGACAGCACTTTTGGGGGCATCGCATATCATTTATCTTGTTTGGAATTAGGATTTGGAGGTGGTATGGAAGAGACGGAGTTGGCAAGGTACACGGTTTCCGTTATGAAGCGGTGTTCACAAGCAGGTCAGCAGTCCAGGTCACTCTCCATTCGAACAGAGTCCCCTCCCATTCCATGAAACTTTGAGTAGTTCTGACCTGGGAATTCCCTGGTGGCCCAGTGACTATGACTTTGCGCTACCAGTGCAAGGGGTCCAGGTTTGATCTAATTCCTACATGCCACAAATAAGAGCCTCAGCTGAAAAAAAAAAAAAATCCCTCATGCTGCACCTGCAGATCTAAGATTCCCAATGCTGCAACTAAGATCATGTGTAACCAAATAAGTTAATATTTTTTTTACAAAAGCGTTCTGACCTTCCTCAGTGTTTCAGAGGCTTCTTAGGGCTATTGTCTACATGGCCTGGTCATTGCCCATCAGATGTCTCCTGAAATCCGGTCAGCATGGTGGTGGCATAAAGCCACGTATGAGAGTCAAATTTTCAGCTATAGTTGTGGCAAGACAAGATCTAGGGCCTGAGGTCAACTATGAGGAAGGAGCTGCCCAATCCCAGAAATCCAATGTTTTCTCCCTTCCAGGCCTGGGCCTGGGTCCAGGCTGAGCTGAACCTCTCCCATCAGGACCCAGCAGTGAACTCTTTAGGCTAGTTGGCACCACAGCTGGGATCTTGACCCAGGCTCTCTGGTGGCAGAGTCTTGCTCTGATTAAAGCTTTGAGGTCAGTTGGCAGAGAAAGGATGGGGTATTGGGGGATGTGTGGGCTCAGGTCAGCTCTAAGCCCTCACCCCACCTCCTCGGTGCCCCAGCCTCCCACCGAGTCCTGCCACCCCTCTTTAGCATGCTACTGCTACTGCTGCTAACTCACTTCAGTCGGGTCCGACACTGTGTGACCCCATAGACGGTGGGCTGCCTATCCCCCATCCCTGGGATTCTCCAGGCAAGAACACTGGAGTGGGTTGCCATTTCCTTCTCCAATGCAGGAAAGTGAAAAGCAAAAGTGAAGTCGGTCAGTTGTGTCCAACTCTTAGTGACCCCATGGACTGCAGCCTACCAGGCTCCTCTGTCCATGGGATTTTCCAGGCAAGAGTACTGGGGTGGGGTGCCATTGCCTTCTCCGCTCTTTAGCATGACCTCTCCTTTAAGTCCTTCAACTGCCCCCTCACCTGCACCAGTGGCCCCTGATAGCCCTACTTAGTCCACTGGGACCCCACCCCTCATGGCAACAGCTCCCTGAAGAGGGCTGGGCCCCTGATCCCAGCTGTGGCTATCAAGTTCCTTCCTGAGGACTTTGGAATCGATGGGGGCATGTTTGATCACGCCATTACAGCCTTTTTGTCCTGGGGCTAGACCCGTATTCTGTGGAGTCTAACCTTGAAAGCAGTTCTGTGCCGCCTGCACCTGGGAGCACAAGCAGCTTGACTGCAGACAGAGAGGAGGGAGGGGACTTCCCTGGTGGTCCAGTGGTTAAGAATCCACCTGCCAATGAAAAAAACGGGTTGGATCCCTGGTCTGGGAAGATCACATGCCGTGAAGCAACCAGGCCTGTGGGCCCCCACGACTGAGCCCGAGTTCTAGAGCCCATGAGCCTCAATTGCTGAAGCCCACATGCCTGGGTATCACAACTAGAGAGTACCCTCTGCTCGCCGCAATTAGAGAAAGCGCAGGCATGGCAATACAGGCCCAGTGCAGCCAAGATTAATAAACAAACGAAAGAGGAGGAGCGAAGAGTGAGGAAGCAGCCATGTCTCTAGGGCTCTTTAGTTCACAATCCCTGACTTTCCAAGGCCAAGAAGGTCCCTTCTACTTGCCTGCTCTGGATTCTGTGAGATATCCCTCTATTTGTAGAACAATTCTTACTTTTAGCTCAAACTAGCTCAAGTGGGTCTCTCTTCATTGCAACCAAAGATCGTCAGGTAGAGGGTAAGAGCTCCAAACTGGGGAAACATTTAATTCTTCATCTTCAAGTTTTGAGAATAAAAAGAGGCAATATTACTGATGACACTTGGACTATAGGTATAAACTGGGATAACACATGCAAACCGGGACATGTGGTTCCCCTATCTGTAAGTTAAAAGAAAAACACACAGATCATTCTCATCTCATTTTGTGCTTCAAAGGCCATCTGGGAGGGCATATTAGGCGTGGGTTGTCATTCGTCTCTCTGAGACAAACCCGTGGCAGGAAGCTGGTCCAAGGTGGTGGTGGGGGTGGGGTGGGGCTGGGGTGGAGGTGGGAGAGGGCTCATGGACACGTTTTCCTGAACGGTTGACAGAAAGCTGATTCTGGCTGTTGAAGAAGGTCAGGGTTGTGTTTCCTTTCCTTTCTTCTTGATAGATGAATGGGAAAAGGCCTGCTCTTTGATATTGGATTTTCCAAGGCCAAGAGATTCGATGCCATTCCAGGAATGTACTGTTTTGTGGGCGGGACAGTGGGCAAGGACCTGAGGGAAGGAGTCGAGGGAGGCTTCAGAACAGCTCAAGTAGCCAGATGGCTGGAGGTGTGGAGAGCTATAAGTGGCGGGGCCGGGGCCTCTGCCTGGGTCTCCAGCCATGGTCCTCGCAGGGCTGCTGCTGCTGCTCACCCTGCTAGCTGGCGCTCACCTGCTATGGGGCCGGTGGAAGCTCAGAAACCTCCACCTCCCACCTCTGGTCCCCGGCTTCCTGCACCTGCTGCAGCCCAACCTCCCCATCCATCTGCTGAGCCTGACTCAGAAACTCGGGCCTGTCTACAGGCTTCGCCTTGGGCTGCAAGGTGAGGGTCTGCCTCCTTCCTGGCCCACAACAGTGAGGAGGGTTGGGGGTGTGCTTTCCTGCTGACTTCCTGCTTTTCCTACCACTCTCCCCGCCAGAGGTGGTGGTGCTGAACTCCAAGAGGACCATTGAGGAGGCTATGATCAGGAAGTGGGTGGACTTTGCCGGCAGACCCCAGATACCATCCTGTAAGGGGTTGCTTGAGGGGAGAAGCAGGGCTTTGGGAAGCAGGGGAGGTTCAGGCCTGTGGCTTCCTTGGTCAAGTCGACCCTCCCACCCCCAACCCCTACTCGCAGACAAGTTGGTGTCTCAGCGCTGCCAGGACATCTCTCTGGGGGACTACTCTCTGCTCTGGAAGGCCCACAAGAAACTCACCCGCTCAGCCTTGCTGCTGGGCACCCGCAGCTCCATGGAGCCCTGGGTGGACCAGCTGACCCAGGAGTTCTGCGAGGTGAGCCTGGACTCCCACAGTTAGCCCAGGTCAGCTTCACCCTCCTGGAAGGCCCTCTATTTTTTTTCACTTATATTACCCAAAGCATGTGGCATCTAGTTCCCTCACCAAGGATCGAACCTGGGCCCCCTGCATTAGGAGCAGAGAATTCAGCCTCTCGACCACCAGGGACATACCAGGTCCCTCCCTATTTAGTTCATGCTCTTTCTCTTCAGCGCATGAGAGTCCAGGCCGGTGCCCCCGTGACCATCCAGAAGGAATTCTCTCTGCTTACCTGCAGCATCATCTGTTACCTCACTTTTGGAAACAAGGTCAAGGCTCTCTTGCCCTCCCATATGCCTGCCCCCCTCCCCCCACCCCCCGCAACCCCTCCCTGATCCTCTCCTGGTTCTGCACTGAAAGGATGTCCTTCTTTTCTGGCAGGAGGACACCTTAGTACATGCCTTTCACGACTGTGTTCAGGACTTGATGAAGACCTGGGACCACTGGTCCATCCAGATTTTGGACATGGTTCCTTTTCTCAGGGTGAGGAGGCGCAGCCCCGACATGCCTGGTCCTGGGAGAAAGGGTGGGGATGGGGAACAGGCTTCCTTGCCAGCAGCTACACCTTCTTACTCTCTGCCCCAGTTCTTCCCCAACCCTGGGCTCTGGAGGCTGAAGCAGGCCATAGAGAACAGGGACCACATGGTGGAGAAGCAGCTGACGCGCCACAAGGTGGGAATCGTGCGTGGACCGGGGTCCTCCTCGGTTGGCAGCGGTGACGCTACTGGCCAGAGCCAGGCAGCTTCTGGGCCATCCCTGCGGTCCTGGACCCATGGCACCCTCTAAACACTCTCCCCAAGCCAGGCACTCAGGCCAGCTGGTCCTCCCCTCCCCAGGAGAGCATGGTGGCCGGCCAGTGGAGGGATATGACGGACTACATGCTCCAGGGGGTAGGGAGGCAAAGAGTAGAAGAGGGCCCGGGACAGCTCCTGGAAGGACACGTGCACATGTCTGTGGTGGACCTTTTCATCGGGGGCACTGAAACCACGGCGAGCACCCTCTCCTGGGCTGTGGCGTTCCTACTTCACCACCCCGAGGTATGCCCTGGAGGAGGCAAAGGGATCCTTCCTGGCAGCCTGGCCAGGGTGGCGGGAACCTAGCTCACTGGTGGCGATGCAGGCTGTGTTGTGGGGTGTAGGACTGGGTGGGTCAGTGGGGTTTGCCTGGGTTCTTCTACTCGGCACATAGTTTCATGTGAGTTCCTCCAGGGAATGGTGAAAGTTTGGGCTTCCCTAGTGGCTCAGATGGTAAAGCATCTGCCTGTAATGCAGGAGACCTAGGTTGGACCCCTGGCTGGGAAAGATGCCCTGAAGAAGAGAATGGCAACCCATTCTAGTACTCTTGCCTGGAGAATTCCATGGACAGAGGAGTCTGGAGGGTTACAGTCCATGAGTTTGCAAAGAGTGGGACATGATGAGTGACTGACTCACACACACACACACACACACACACACACACACACACACATATACATAGAGACACACATGGTGGAGGTTGGCAGCTGGGGGCTGGCCAGTGACAGGATTGGGGCTCCATTTCCCAGATTCAGCGCCGCCTTCAGGAGGAGTTGGATCGCGAGCTGGGCCCCGGAGCCTCATGCTCCCGAGTCACTTACAAGGACCGCGCTCGGCTGCCTCTGCTCAACGCCACCATCGCGGAGGTGCTGCGCCTGCGGCCGGTCGTGCCCCTGGCCTTGCCTCACCGCACCACGCGGCCTAGCAGGTGACTTCGGAGGCCTAGGGATGAACGGCCAAGGCCCCAGCGGGGCCTCGGCGGGCCTCTAACTTAACCCTAACCCTCAGCATCTTCGGCTACGACATCCCTGAGGGCATGGTCGTTATCCCCAACCTCCAAGGTGCCCACCTGGACGAGACCGTCTGGGAGCAGCCGCACGAGTTCCGGCCGGGTGTGTGGCGGGGCGGGTGCCCGCGATCGGAGCGGGGGTCGGGGGGCGGGGGGCGGGTGGCGGGCGTGGGGGGGGGCGGGGGCGGGGGCGTGGCGGCGCAGCGGGGTCCGGAGGCCGGCAGCCCCTGAGACCGGGATCGGTCCTTCCGCCCGCCCGCAGACCGCTTCCTGGAGCCGGGCGCGAACCCCAGCGCGCTGGCATTTGGCTGCGGGGCGCGCGTGTGCCTGGGCGAGTCGCTGGCGCGCCTGGAGCTCTTCGTGGTGCTCCTGCGACTGCTGCAGGCCTTCACGCTGCTGCCGCCGCCCGTGGGCGCCCTGCCGTCGCTGCAGCCGGATCCCTACTGCGGTGTCAACCTCAAGGTCCAGCCTTTCCAGGTGCGGCTGCAGCCCCGGGGGGTGGAGGCCGGGGCCTGGGAGAGCGCCAGTGCCCAGTGATGGGGGAGGAGTGGGTGGGAGGACTCGGCCAGTCACGTGCCTCGGTGTCTCCTTTTATTGCTCCCGTACAAACCCTTGCCCTCCCCCCTGTAAACATGGTGCTGTGAGATCGCGGGTGGAGAAGGCTTCCGCTGGTGGCTTGATGGTCAAGGTGGCCCCTGGCTCTTCTCTCGGCGCAACCCCTCAGTGCTCGGCAGTCATGGTGGGGCGCTGGAGGGGTGAGCGGCGGCTCAGCCTCCCCTGCCCAGGGGCCGGTAGCTTCTTGGTCTCAGCTTCATTTCCGTGAAGGGCACTGAGAAATCGAAGCCCTTCCAGTAGTACCAGCTCACTCCCTGGGAAGGGGGTTGTTGGGAGAGAGTATTAGACGTTCAGCTCCCACCTGCCCTCCCCTCTGGGGAGATGGTTCCAGAAATCAACCAGCCATTCTCCCTGACTCCCCTTTTCCTTTTAAACCCTCAACTGCAAAGGACTGAAGCAGAATCCTGAGCCGTCCCTTTACATCCAATAAATCATCTCCTCCTCAAGATAACTTGGTGAGATTGACATTGTTCCATTTCACAGGCGAGAGCCCTGAAGCGCTGAGCCATTCAGTAACTTATCACACTGTGTATCACAGACACCCAGGCAGGTGGAGCCCCAAGGACCCCCAGCTTGGTGTGGCCCCCCAGACCTCTCACCTGGTGGTCCACTGTGCTCCCATAAAGCCCGTTGAGGTTGGCATAGTGGCAGTTCCTGTACCACCAGGCCCCTCGGTAAGAGACGGCACAAGAGATGAGCAAGTTGTTGGGGTCTCGGTCCCGGGCAGAGAAGACACTGCCACTGTGGTAGCTCATGGAATCCCCTGGTAGGGCGTGGAAGGAGCAGTGAGGTCCTTTCCTCTCCTCTCCTGGCTCTCCCTGCCCGCCCCCCAGACTGAGCCCTCACCTGCGGTGCCATGGTAGCCTTCCAGGTGGAGGCGGTAGTACTCATCGGCGGAGTCCACTTGGAAGGAGTCGTACTGGGCAAACACAGCCTCGTCCCCAGCCCGCAGGTCCACGCGCAAGGAGTAGTCGCCGGCTTTGGTCAGGCTGTGCAGGGCCTCATTGCCTGTGGGTGCGGAGTTTGTGCTCGTGGGGCAGTGTGAGTCCACAGGGCCCCAATCCCTTCCCTGGTCCCCCAATTCCTGTGAGACACTCACCCAGCCAGAACTCCCCAGAGATATTCCCAAAACCATGGGCGTAGTCCTCCCAGTCCCTCCAGAAGTCCGTTTTTCCATCCATGCGGCGCTGGAATACCTGGAAAGTAGGTGGAGGTATTGTTAGCCTGTGGCTCCCGGCCTGGCAACCCCTCCTGGTACAGACCCCATGGGCTTCTGACTGCCACGCACCAGCCAGCCACCCCCATCGGTCTCCATGTCACAAAACACGTTCAGGGGTCGCTCGCGGTTGCCATTGAGGAAGATGGTGGTGGTCCTTGATGTGCTGACCCCGTTCTGCATCTCCTCCCCACAGTCCCGGGGGAAGGGGATCCGCAGCCCACCTGGGGAGAGGAGTGAGGGGCCAGTTCTTTATCCAGATCCTAGACCGATCCTAGACCCCCGCTACCCAATCATCCCCCAGACTCAGGTCCCAGGGCCCGAGTACCAGTGGTGAAGGAAGTGGACACGGGGGGAGTGAAGCTGTCGCCCCACATGGCCCGGAGCCATGTGCTGTAGGGGGTGGAAGGAAAGAGGCCGCGGAGCTGGTGAGAGGTGACCCCTCCTGGGAGCAGGATCTCCTACGGAACAGACAAGGGGCGGTCAAAGGAGAGGAAGGTGGCGCCCACCCCCAGAAGCAGAGGCAGCCTCTCTGGACCAGAACCCAGGGAGGGAGCTGGCCTGAGGAGCAGGGCTTGGGGCACCTGGGTCTGTCCCCCTGGGGTGTTGAAGCTGAGCAGGTAACCAGTTGGGGAGACTTCAGGTGCCGTCCAAGTGAGCAGGGCTGTGCGGGGGGTCACTTCCTTGGCTTCCAAGTCCTGGGGTGCCTCCAACCCTGAGAGCGGGAGGAAGAGAAGATGGAGATGAGGCTCTTCCTGGCTCTCTTGCTCCCCCACCGCCACCCCGTCCCATGCACCTCAAGGACCACACCTGTGGTGAAGGTGATGCTGGCTGGGGAGGTGAAGTTGGGGCCCCGAAGGCCACGCAAGGTTGCCGTGTAGTTGGTGTGGGTCACCAGGCCCTGCAGGGGGTAGTCCACGGCGCTGCCAGGGGCTGAAGCCTGGAGGGAAGGGGCTGGGAGGGGGCGGGTATCAGCGCTGCCCTGCAGGAGCCCAGCCTGCCCTCTGCTCCCCATCCCTGAGCGAGTACCCCTCTAGAGGCCTCATCCAGCCTCACTCACCCCCTGGGGCTGTGACCTTGACATCATAGGTATCCACCGGGGTCTGGGGGGGCTTCCAGTGCAGCAGGGCGGATTCATCAGTCAGGTTCAGTGCCCGCAGATGGGTGGGGCCATCAGGAACTGGGAGAAGGGTGGCGGGAGGGCAGCGCTCAGAGCTGGTCCTGGCTGCTGTCCCCACCTGTCACCTTCCCAAACTCCGCTGCACCTCTCGTCTGCCATTGGAGCCTCCAACACCCCCGTTCCCCTCCCCTTCCCCATTCACTCTCAGCTCCCACCAGTGCCCTCATGTTCTCCCCCTACTTCCTGTCCAGGGTCTCAGTCCCGCTCACCTGTGGTCAGGAAGCCTGTGAGAGGCTCACTCTCCTCAAAGCCACGGACGGAGACCACAGTCACCTCGTATTGAGCTCCTGGGATCAGCCCCTCGAGTTTCTGGGTCCGGCCATCCACCTGCACACTCTGTGGCTCCCCTGGAAACACACAGTGGGCTGGGAGGTGGGGGCGGCCAGAGAGGCAAGGAGGAACGACGGGATGGGCAGGGTGCAGGGGAAGCGAGCAAGGACACAGGCCGAACGGTATTACCTCCATCTGCCAGTTGGTAGGAGACTTTGAAGCCATCCACCCTGGATGTCGGGGGTGTCCAGCTGACCCTGGCTGAGGTCTCCCTGATTTCGCTGAATTGGAGGTCACGGGGGCTCTCTAGAACTGACGGGAAGGATGTGCGTAGGAATGATGACGAGGGCACGGGGTGGGGAGGCTCCTTCTCCCAGGGACCCACAGCCTCCAGACATGCTCACCATCATCCACCTTTCCTCTGGACTTAGTAATGGAAGCTGCTGTGCAGATTCCAAGCTCTCCACCACTCACCAACTCCCACTCTGGCTGTGGCACTAGGTCCCACCCTACAAAGTACAAGACCCCCACTTTGGGGCAGGGTGCCTATGTGCCCAGGATGGAACCTCACCTGGGCTGAGGGTCCGGGCTGTGCCCTGGATGCTGTCGGCCTTGTGGGGCCCACGCAGCCCGTACAATGTAAGGGTGTATAGGGTCCCTGGATGCAGGTCCCGCAGCACGGCCGAGCGCCGTGTCCCTGGCACCGTCAGCTCCCGCTGCAGCAGGGGACGTAGCTGCGGCTCCAGGGTGCTCGGAGATGGGACTCCGAAGCGGAGCAGGAAGGAGTCAAAGGCCTCGGGTGGGGCCTCCCAGTTGAGCCTCAGTGAACTCGTGGTCACATCAGTCACCGACAGGTGAGACAGCCTGGGCCCTGGCTCTCCGGGCGTCTGACCCGCAGGAACTGGCCCTGCAGAGTGGGTGGGAGAGAAGGGTTTGGAGACAGAAGCACACCAGCTAGGTGCCCTGCGGCAGGTCCCTTCCTGGCCCTCATTTCCTTTCTGTAAAATGGGGCTAATGAGGGGCTGCCACCCATGATGACAGGTCAGACCCATAATGACAACACGTGTGTAGGGCCAAGGCCTGCCAGAGCGCCCCTTCCTCCGTCCATGGCGCCCTCATGTTCTTTCCCCGTGGGCACCACTTCTGGGCATCCCCTTTCGCCTTCCCAGTCCCAGACTAGAGGCAGCCAAGGCCAGGACACCAGTCCCTCTCTGGGTGGTACCTGTGGTGCCCTCAGCTGAGACGGGCCCCAGGCGCTTCCCTTCGTGGAGGCCGTAGAGGAAGAACTCGTAGGAGGTGCTGGGCTCCAGGCCTGACACGAGGACCTTGTTCTGGTCGCCCCCCACGAGCAAGGCCTGGGGCTGCCCATCTGTGTCCTGATACTGGACCACGAAGGAGTCAAAGGGGCCCTGGACCACGCTCCAGGAGAGGCGCAGGGAGTCCGGGGACACATCCCTCACTGCCAGCACCCCTAGGCGGGGCCCTTCAGGGGGCTTGGGGGCTTCCGTGGCTGCGTGCCAGGGCGCTGGTGTGTCCTCTTCTGGGGCTGTGTGGGAGAAGCCCAGGGAGAAGCTGAGTGCAGGGTAGGGGGTGCAGAGGGGCCCTCCCATTCCATCTCACCTTCCAGAGATGGAGGGGGTCAGGGCTGAGGCTGAGGGGGGCACTTTTCCATCTTGGCCACAGCAGCCAAGTGGAGAGAAGACAGGGACTCAGACTCTCCTAGCATCTTCCTTCTCTTGAATCTGCTGCATCCCTGCTGAGACCCTGACTCCCCCACCCCCCACCCAGACCTCTCTGAGCGCCAGCCCAGTTGCCCCGTGGCCTCTCTGTGGGGCTCCTATGCTGCCTGAATCCTTCACTTGTTTTCTCCTTCTCTGCCCCGAAGTCTCAGCATGCCCCGCTCTAGATGTCTGCACAGCCCTGCTCCCTCCCCAACCCCCAGGGCGGCCTGAGCCATGGCCTGAGGCAGGACTCACTCAGTCCCTCCCTGAGCTCAGGGCACATGGGTCTCCCTGCTGAGAAGGCCTGAGGATGGAACTGGCAGGAGAGCTTGAAGAGCGACTCCCACCAGCCAGGCTGATGCAGGGCTGGAGGGGAGGGTGCGATATTAGGAAGTCTGGAAGGGGAACTCCATCAGTGCAGTCACTCCTGTTGCTCTCTATGCTCCTTGCCTGCCTTGTTTTCCAGTAATTTTCCATTTGAGAAAATGCTCCTGACTCATCCACGGGAGGGGGTTTGCCTTATCCGGGCAAGGCCGCTGCCGGGAGGTAAGAGATGATCCAGTAGGGTGATAGGGAGCAGCTGGCAGCTGTGGGGCTGGGGCTAGGGGGTGGGGAGGGGAGGCGGGAGGTTAGGGACCCTTGCCAGGGCTTTGTCTTTCTGCTTGTCTTGGCTCTGCTTTTGACGGATCCCTCGAACACTGTTCCAAGACTCTTCCTCCTGAGCCCTGGGCAGGGCCCCCTTGCGCCTCCACCTTGACCACTCCTGCCTGACCTGCAGCACAGAGGCCTGGGGACACACACTCAGGCCGGTTTGCAGGGACCAAGCAGCACGGCCTCCTGCTCACCTGTCATTCCCAGGACAGAGGCAGGGCCCAGGCGCTGTCCTCCGAGGAGCCCGTAGAGCAGAAACTTGTATTTCCTGCCAGGCTCCAGGCCCTCTACAGTGAACTCCCTCTGGTCTGCAGCCACAGGCACCATCCGGGGCTGCCCGTCTGTGCCCCTGTACTGGACCACGAAGGAGTCAAAGCGGCCCTGGGCCACCGTCCATGAGAGGCGCAGGGAGTTTGGGGTCTCATCTGTCACTGTCAGCTCCCCCAGGCGGGGTGGGGGCTGTCGTTCCTTCTCCAGGGGGGCTGTGGGGAGAGTGGGGGCGGGGGAGAAAGCCTTAATTAAGAGCTGCCTTTATCTCAGCCCTGGCAACTTCTGGGAGGAGGGAGGGTCCCCCCGCAACCTGGGGAGACAGGCTGTCCCAGCCCTGTCCTTCCAAAGGAGCCCAGTTTCCTCCTCTGGGGGCTACTGCCCAAACTTCTAGTCCCCACTGCCTCCCCTCTGTGATGAGGGCGCAGTAAATGCAGAAAAGATCACCTCAAGAGAGAGGGCAGGCTGGGGTTGCAGGAAGAGCCTCAGTTTCCCCTGACCCCTGGCCCCCAGAGCTGGGAATGTGGCCAGAGCTGAGAAAGGCGCCCAGAGGATGTCTAGGTTGTCAGGGAGACGCTCCCAAACAGTCAGAGCTGGCCCGGGCAGCCAGCCAAGCTCCTGGGCTCCCATCACTGGCCATGACCTCCCCCTGCCTTGCCATCAGCCTGGGCTCTCCTTGCCACCTGCTTCCAGTCGGCACTAACTCCACTAGAGCAGGGTGGCTGGGTGGGGCAGGGGGAGAAGCCAGGGGCAGAGCTGAGAGGACAAAGGACAGAGCGGAACACAAAGGGGACTTGTCTAGGTGGGTGTGGGTGCTGACTGATGAGGGTTGGAGAAGCCTGTATCCAGTCTCCACAGTGAGGGTTTGGGGAAGATAATTATGGAGTCTGAGACCCCCAGGCTCCAACTGGCCATGTGCCCCATCCTTGTCTGGCCAGGGTGACTCATGGTCCTAGAGGTGGGGTAAGGGTCAGTGACCCACCTCCACCCGTTCCTCAAGAGGCTGAGTCATGGTCACAAGACACTAGATTTTTCCATGGTCTTTCTACAGCCAAACCCTCCCATATTTTCCACCTCTTGCCATAGAACTGGAATGGAGGGAAGAGGATGTGAACATTTATTGAGCCCCGTTAGATATTATTCATAACCATTATGCATGTCTGGAAACTGAGGCACAAGGAAAAGAAGTGGCCTGTCCAAGCCCACATAGCTGGCAATCAGAAATTGAACAGAGGTCTGCTTGGCTCCAAAGTCTGAGTTCTTTTTATTATATTGCCAATAAGAGACTGAAGGAAATAAATGCTTAGAACAGTGCCTGGCATTCAGTAGGGACTCAATAAATATTTGCTTTTGGCGTTATGATTGCCATGTCGAAATCCCCGGGGCCAGCTCTGGGGACTCAGATGAAAGACAACTCTGGAAAAGGCCGCGGGTGGGGGGACCCAGGGCTCACCTGTGCTGCCTTCAGCGGAAATGGGGCCCAGTCGTTTCCTGCCTACCAGCCCATAGAGCAGGAACTTGTATTTCCTATTGGGCTCCAGGCCGGGGACGGTGACCTCGCGCTGGTCGGCAGCCACAGGCACCACGCGGGGCTGCCCGTCCCTGTCCTTGTACTGGACCATGAAGGAGTCGAATTCACCCTCGGGGACTGTCCAGGAGAGGCCCACGGAGTCCGGGGTCACATCTGTCACCGTCAGCTCCCCCAGGCGGGGAGCAGGTTTTGTGTCTGGGACTGGACAAGAGAGAAGTGCATGGAATGTGACAGAAATGAAGCAGGCAGCCTCCTCAGGGTGCTAGGGTCTAGGTGCTGGCTCTGGGTGCTGGGAGGGGGTGACAAAGTCATAGGTCAGGAAGAGGGGAGGCAGAGGAGTAGGGATTAAAGAGGGGCCAGGGAAGAAAACAAGTGTCCCTGGGGATATAGGAGTAGGATGGGAACGAGAGGGTAACTGGGTACTCGGGACTTGGATTTCACTGAACCCGGTAAATAAACGAGTCTGGGGTGTGGAGCATGGAAACGCGAAATTCCACAAGGGAGTGGAGGATGGTCAGTTTAGGATGGTCAGATGGCAAAGGTGGCCTCCAGCCCTCACTCACGAGTCTTTGCATCTGCAGAAACTGGGCCGTGTCGTTTCTCATCCTGGAGTCCGAACAGGAGGAACTTGTACTTGCGGCCGGGGGCCAGACTCGAAACTGTGACCTCTCGGAGGTCTCCAGCCACGGGCACTGCCTGGGGCTGCCCCTGTACATCCTTGTACTGGACCAGGAAGGAGTCAAAGGGCCCCTGCTCCACCGTCCACGAGAGACGCGCTGTGTCCGAGGTCACGACTGCCACCGCCAGCTCCCCTAGGCGGGGTGCCAGGGGGCGCTCCGTAGTCAGGGAGGCTAGAACAGAGCAGAGGAGGCTGTGGTCAAGGACAGGACCCTGGGCCAGAAGGGGGCGCTGTTCCCTGGCTGTGAAATGACCATTTGCAGCAAACTCTTCTTAACTGCTTCATGTGTCCCAGGCACTGCTGTAGGCAGTTCGCAAATAGTGCATTTAATCCTCACACAGCTGCTGAAGTAGGTGCTTTTATCCTTAGCACCCTTGTTGTGTGGGCATCCGTGGTGCAGAGAGGTTAAGAAACATTTGCAAAATGAGTACCTTCAGAGCAGGATTCAACCTAGGGAACCTGGTTCTCCATCTGTGCGCCAAGCTGCTAAAATGCTTGGTGGCTGAGGAAGCCATACATGAACACCTGAGCAGGTCTGAGGGTCCAGATCATGAAGGAAGGAAGAAAGCGGAAACGTGTGGGGCAGAGGCTACCTGCCGAGCTGACCCCGAGCACACCGTCCATCAATCCTCACGCAATTCGAGCATGGGGTGGGATCCCCAGCACCACGTGAGGAAAGGGAACAGGCCCCATTTGTGAGAAGTGCTGATGTCCCAAAGAGGGAAACACAAGGGCAACAGAGGGAAACCTAGGGTTTGGGGCTTGCTCTCCTACTCACCGGTCACGCCCACGGTGGACGCGGGGCCCACGCGCCGCCCCCCGTGCAGGCCGTACAGGTGCATCTTGTACTTGTGTCCAGGCTCCAGGCCCCCAACGGTCACCTCAGTCTCCTCGCCCCCAACACGCACCACCTGGGGCCCGTCCCTGCCCTTGTACTGGACGGTGAAGGAGTCAAAGTGGCCCTGGGGGACAGTCCAGGAGAGGCTCAGCGAGTCCGGGGAGGATCCTGTCACCGTCAGCTCGCCAAGGAGGGGCTCCTCGGGGGGCTCCGGGGCCTCTGTGCTGGGTTCTGTGGGGCTGGGGGTCTCCTCCATCTCTGTGGGGCTGGGCGTCTCTTCCTCTGCAGCTGAGAAGGAGGGATACACAGAGGGTGAGGCAGGGTCCCCGGGAGATGTCCTTGGGTCTCCTCCCGAGCCATGGTCCCCAGCTGGGGACTCTGAGGTCAGTTCAGAGGAGCCTAAGGAGGCTGGTGGTCCTGCTCGGTTCACACCTCCCAGACATGCCTGGAGTCTCTGGGGTCAGCTGTAGGGACCAGGACCACCACCAGCATGGCTCACAGAGGCCCTTCTCTGCCCAGGAGGATGCACTAGTCCTCAGGGAGCCCAGGGGAGGCACAAAGAGCACCATAGCTCAGCCTCGAGGAAGGGGGCCTCCCACACCCCACTCCCCCATCACCTGAGGGCGTGGTCTCCCCACTAGGTCCCATCCTGGGGCTTCCACTGTGCACTCACTGGTCACCCCGATGACAGAGACGGGGCCCACACGCTGGTGGTCATGGAAGCCATACAGGTTCATCTTGTACTTGTGGTCTGGCTCCAGGCCCGAGATGGTGACCCCATCCTCGTCCCCGGGCACCCTCACCGCCTTGGGCTGCCCGTCCCCATTCTTATACTGGACCAGGAAGTGGTCGAATTGGCCCTCGGGGATGGTCCAGGAGAGGCTCAGAGAGTCGGGGGTGGCATCTGTCACGGTCACCTCCCCCAGGCGGGGCTTGGTGGGAGGCTCAGGGACCGAGGTGGACGGGGTTTGGGTGGTCATGGCATCATAGTCTGGAGCTGCACAGAGACATTCAGGACAGGTGAGGTCTCCTCAGTCCTCAGTTCAGCATATAAAGGGGTGTATTACAAAAATAAAATAATAAGGTACAGGACATGTCTGTCCACAGGAGTTCTAACTCCTCTTTCTCTTAACTCTTTCTTTCTGGTCCCTTTAATGTCGGCCTTCCTGGCACCTTAGCCTCATCCGCCCCGCTCTCACCCCTACCTACCAGCTCCCTTCCTCACACGCAGGCCCATATGGCCGCTGTGCTCTGGGCCTCCCTCCACTGTGGTCTCACGGCATCTTAACTCCTTTTGGCTCATGTCTTGGCCCCCAAGCAGCTCAGAAGCCCCATCCCCCTTCTCTAATCAGAAACCTGGAGTCTTCTTGGATCCCTTCCTGTTGCCATCTGCTGTCTTCCCACGTGGTGCTAGTGGTAAAGAACCCGCCTGCCAATGCAGGAGACTAAGAGATGTGGGTTCAACCCCTGGGTCAGGAAGATCCCCTGGAGGAGGCATGGCAACCCACTTCAGTATTCCTGCCTGGAAAGTCCCAGGGACAGAGGAGCCTGGCTGGCTCAGACACGACTGAAGCGACTTAGCACACATGCACCAGTTTCTCTCTCTGGCATCCCTCCTGCATCTTCTTACTCCCCACACCTGCGGCCCCACCACTCTGTCTGGGACGCCCTTACCTGTCACCTGGGTTACCACCTCCCTATGCCTCTCTGCCCCCCGCCTCCACCTGTTCTTCACAGGGAGCCAGAATGAGTCTTTAAAAGTACATCTGAGGGTCTCAGTCTTGGCATAAAACTGTGCAGCAGTCCTCTCTATTCTGGGAGAGAAATTCCTGGCTTCCTGAGCAGTCCCAACCTCTCTACCCCATCTCAAGACTCTCTCTCCCACTCCAAGAGTTTCGTATAAAATCCTCTCTTGTGCCATGATGTTCCTAGTACTGACTGAGACCCTTCATCCTGTCTGTAAGTGTCACCAAGATAACGCCTGCCGGTCGTCAAGTCTCAGCTGTCCCGTGGGAACCTGTGGACACCCGTGGGCAGGCAGGCTGGTGTTGGCCTCACTGCCCAGTTTTGGCCCGGCTAGGGCTTCCCATCACCTACACATCCCCCTTTTCTGGTCCACAGCCTGTCTGTGAGCCCCGTAGGATAAGAACTGGTTTCTCTGCCACGTTCAAGGTTTATCTCAGTGAACTTCCTCAGTGCTTGGCTCAGGCCACCCACATCTTTCTTGAACCACTGGTGTCACAAGTCTGTTAACACCCAAACTGTGTGGCTAGGGGGCGTTTCAGTCAAGACACTAAATTGTGAGCACGCTCCTGCCTTCCTCTATAGCCTCCAGTCAACTACATAGAGGCCGAGCTTGCCTGAGCTCCTGTGAGGACTCAGGCATGCAAGCACGATTCTGTCTGATAGAATCTAAGGAAGCGTCCAATTGCTTTGTGAGGAGCTTTAGCAGAGTGTGGTCCCTGGACCAGCAGCATCAGCATCAGGAAGGACTTTAGAAATCCAGTATGTCCAGCCCCAGCCCAAACCTGCCAAATCTGAATCTGCCTTTTAACAAGAAGCCTTGACCATCTGATGTTCTGGAAAAGACATGCTGCTGAGAATATTTATGTTTTCATTAAGATGGGAATAAAGGGAAATTTAAGATGGGAATAAAGGGAAACTCTTCCAGGGCCTGTCCTTCCCATCCTGCACCCCACCCTCCCCACCTCACTCATCACTCACGCCCTACCCTCACTCACCGGTCACGCCTACGGTGGACATGGGGCCTACGCGCTGCCCCCTGTGCAGGCCGTACAGGTTCATCTTGTACTTGTGTCTGGGCTCCAGGCCCCCAATGGTCACCTCAGTCTCCTCGCCCCCAACACGCACCACCTGGGGCCGGTCCCTGCCCTTGTACTGGATGGTGAAGGAGTCGAAGTGGCCCTGGGGGACGGTCCAGGAGAGGCTCAGCGAATCCGGGGAGGATCCCGTCACTGTCAGGTCCCCCAGGAGGGGCTCCTCGGGGGGCTCTGGGGCCTCTGTGCTGGGCTCCGTGGGGCTGGGGGTCTCTTCCACAACCTCCTGAGGGTCTGAGAAAAGAGATTGGGGGCAGAGGCTTAGATGGCAACTGGCTTTGATGTCTGCTGATATCAACAGAGACAACCAGCGAAAGAGCCAGCAAAACACTCCTCAAGCTGCAGGCCTGGAGGCTCACGCAGCCTCTGGGTGCAGCATTCGGTGACTCCACGCAGGGGAGACCGAGACATGCCCGACCCCCTGACATACTGGCTGGCAGGCACCGTGAACCTTCAGAAGGCAATTCGGACATGCATGTCGGGAGCCAAAGTACTGCTCATTTCCTTTGGACCAATAATCTCATTTCTGGGCAGTTATCCTAAGAAAATTATTAAAAAGCAGGAAAAGTTGTATCACGGGAGTTCATTTTGGGATTATTCATGACAGCAAGATGTGTCAGGACTCCAAAGGAACCACAGAAGAAGATTAATTTTGTTATGGCACTTTCACCATGAAGCATCAAATGGCCATTAAAATGATGATTAATGACGGTTATGTAGCCACAGGATAAAAGCTCTCAGTGTAACTTAGGTACAAAAAAAGTTAAGAGCCAAGAATTACATGAACACTCTGCAACCTGAAAACATGCAGGCATGGAAAACACAGAAAGAGCGGGTGTTACACACATTGTTATGAACAGCGGTTCTTGGGTCAGAAAGTGGTCCGATGAGAGATTTGTTTCCCCTACTTTCCAAACTTTCCATCATGTTGCTATATGCTTTTCAGAGAAAAATACGGACTTAAAAAGAAACTGGATTATTAAAATTAGTAGTCCGGTGGTGGATGTGGAGTAGGGACATGGGTCCCTCTGTGCTTTTTGCATATGCTTGTGATTTGCATGATAGGGGGCCCTCTGTCCGAAGTGTCTTCGGAGGGGAGAGTGAACCTCACAGAGACAGTTGACTCACCCCACAAAAGACTGACTCTCAGGAGCTGGGTTCTCCCATGTGCAGAGGAACCCTGGTGACATATTGTCACTGGGCATAAGATTCCAGCTGACAGTGACTTAGAAAAGCCACCCTGACTACAAGTGGGGAATTTAATTCCCCTTGGGGATTTTTTTTCTTCATTTCTTAGAGACTAGAAATTGTAACTTTTTCATAATCATCAATGAAATAAATTGCAAGAATGATGAGCAGAAAAGATGGAAGGAATACAAAAGAGGAGACGATGTACTGAAAAAAAATTTCCTGATTATAAAAGAAAAAATGCTTGTCACTTAAGAAAATGTAAATGACACAGAACAGAACAAAATGGGAAAAAAAGCACAATGGGAAAAATAAAAGCAAAAGGGGAAAAATATTGTATTGTGTCCCACAAGTCATGCATCCCATGGGATGTTTCCTTCCAGTTGTCTTACTATGCAAGTTATTTTCAAGTGGTTTTGATTAGCCTCCTTACAAACATTGTAAACTCTTATTTCATTGTAAAGTATAAAGTAATTGTCTTATGTTTAAGCATTTCAATGATGCCGTAATAGGTCATTTTACAGATTGTTGTCTAATTACTTAATCATCTCAGTGTGGTTGGATGTTGGGTTGTTTCTTTCATTCTTTTTTTTTTTTTCTTGTTGTAACAAAGAATGCTGTGATTTGTGATTAAGATGGAAAGAAAAGAAAATTCTAGTCAAGTCAAGCTTGGTCTGAGCCTGACACATTTCACCCTTCGAGGCAGCCAGTGACTGACCATCAGAGGAGGTCACGCTACTGTGGACAATGAGGCTGTGGATTGACAAAGGGCAGACCACTACACATGGGTCATGGCCCAGGGCCATGGAGGAAGGGCATAAGAGGGGTTCAAGGTCTGGTGAAATAACAGAACAGTCAAACAGGTCACCCATGAGGAAAAGCTATTTCCACCCCGGAGACCCCTGAGCCCTGCCGTCACTCACCGGTCACGCCCACAGTGGACACGGGGCCCACGCGCTGCCCGCTGTGCAGGCCGTACAGGTTCATCTTGTACTTGCGTCCAGGCTCCAGGCCCCCAATGGTCACTTCAGTCTCCTCACCCCCGACACGCACCACCTGGGGCCCATCCCTGCCCTTGTGCTGGATAGTAAAGGAATCAAAGTGGCCCTGGGGGACAGTCCAGGAGAGGCTCAGCGAGTCTGGGGAGGATCCTGTCACCGTCAGCTCCCCAAGGAGGGGCTCCTCGGGGGGCTCCGGGGCCTCTGTGCTGGGTTCTGTGGGGCCGGGAGTCTCCTCCACCTCTGTGGGGCTGGGGGTCTGCTCCATCTCTGTGGGGCCAGGGGTCTCTTCTTCTGCAGCTGAGAAGAAGGGACACACAGAGGGTGAGGCAGGGTCCCCAGGAGACGTTCCTGGGTCTCCTCCCAAGCCTTGGCTTCAACTCCAGGCCCTGAAGTCAGTTCAGAGAAGCCCATCCTTGGGGCTGGGTGGTCCTGCTTGGTCCACACCTCACAGACATGCCTGGAGTCTCTGGGGTCAGCTGTGGGGACCAGGACCACCACCAGCATGGCTCACAGAGGCCCTTCTCTGCCCAGGAGGACACACAAAGGTCACCATGGCTCAGCCTCGAGGAGAGGGGCCTCCCACACTCCACTCCCCCTTCCCCTAGTGGGTGATCTCCCCACTAGGTCCCATCCTGGGGCTACCACCGTCCACTCACTGGTCACCCCGATGACAGAGATGGGGCCCACACGCTGCCGGTCGTGGAAGCCATACAGGTTCATCTTGTACTTGTGGTCTGGCTCCAGGCCTGAGATGGTGACCTCGTCCTCGTCCCCAGGGACCCTCACCGCCTTGGGTTGCCCGTCCCCGTTCTTATACTGGATCAGGAAGTGGTCGAACTGGCCTTCAGGGACGGTCCAGGAGAGGCTCAGGGAGTCGGGGGTGGCGTCTGTCACCGCCAGCTCCCCCAGGCGGGGCTTGATGGGAGGCTCAGGAGCTGCAGTGGGCAGGTCTGTTGGGGCTGGAGTCATTTCTTGGTCTTTTTCTGAGACTGGATCGGGAGACAAAGAGAATGGTGACATGCTTCCTGAGCTCCCTCCTAACAGGATGGATTCTGGGATTTCTCCAAGACACACCTGGGTCCTGAAGCTGGGACTCCAGTGCCCCAGGGTTAAGACTTCATTTCCCTAGTTTAAATGTTCAGCTTCCAGGGGCAGGGCACACACTGTGGAGATGTCAAGATGGTAGGGTGGGACGCCGCTGACCTCAGCATGTGCAGCATGGAAGCTGCAGGAGCTGCTGAGCGAATTCACTTAGTGGGTCAGGACTCATGCTTTGTAACAGCACCACGTCTAACAGACACGTCGCATCAGGAGGTGCCTGTGCTCAGGTTCTTAAGTATTTTCCTTTAATATCTCCTCTGGTTTAGAAGGCTTTTCTGAGCATTTGAGAATCTAATTTAGATTCCACAGTGGACAGCAGAGATGAGACCACAGGAAATCAGATCATCTTTGCAGTTGGGTTGCTTGGGGACCTCGTATTAATTCTCTTGCCAGTTTATGGCAGGGACGACACATCATACCCACAGATTTCTTTTGTCTTTCCTGTTCTGCATAGAGTTTTATTCCGGCTTAATAGCTGAATTATAAAATCATCGTGTTTCAGATCTCCATTGTGTTTGGGAACCAAGTTTTAAGCATGTTGCAGGTAATAGCTATAAAGGAACTTAACACAAGCAACCAACAGACAAGATAAGGAGTAATTAATGAAGAGAAAATATCTTGTTTAGCTGCACATATGACTAATATTAGGGCTTCCCTCATAGTTCAGTCAGTAAAGAATCTGCCTGCAATGCAGGAGAACTGGGTTCGATTCCTAGATCAGGAATCTTCCTCTGGAGAAGGAAATGGCAACCCACTCCAGTATTCTCACCTGGAGAATCCCACGGACAGAGGAGCCTGATGGGCTCCAGTCCATGGGATCCCAAGAGTCGGACACAATTGATCGACTAAGCCACCATGACTAATGTTAACTACTGAAGTAACAGTATCCATGATAGCAGGGTTCCGTGTTGACATACAGTCCATGGGTATTGGTATCAAATACAATTTTACCCAGTGAAATCAATAATAATTATGAGAATTCACCCAAGGGTTTTTAGTAACTAATTTTCTTCTTCTAAAGGAGGAGCCGTAGTTACCAAACACTGTGGGTGAGGCAAGCCATACCCATCCTGCCAGACAGGTAGGGTATTCTTTCTGCAAGGATGCCGAAAGGGAGGCACAGAGGCTGAGTGACTCTCTCGAGGTCACACAGCTCTAAGGGGCTGAGAACAGGGCCAGCCCCAGGTCTGCCTGAGTTACTATTTCCTTGGCATCTTCCCTCTTCAAGGACTCAAAAAGTGTAAAGGGTGAGACAGCTAAAGTGACAGTAAGGCTTGGAGTGAAGACAGGCACAGAACCACTCCCAGGCGCTTGGGAGGCTCAAGCTCAAGAACAGTGGGAGAAAAACATGAGTACTGGCAATTAAAGGGGAACTGAGCCCAGCTCGGGGCCAGTGTCCTACTGCACACTCACCAGTTAAACCGACAGTGGAGACGGGGCCCACGCGCTGGCGGTCGTGGAAGCCGTACAGGTTCATCTTGTACTTGTGGTCTGGCTCCAGGCCCGAGATGGTGACCCCGTCTTCGTCCCCGGGTACCCTTACCGCCTTGGGCTGCCCGTCCCCATTCTTGTATTGGACTAGGAAGTGGTCGAACTGGCCCTCGGGGACGGTCCAGGAGAGGCTCAGGGAGTCGGGGGTGGCGTCTGTCACAGTCAGCTCCCCCAGCTGTGGCTTCAAAGGAGGGCTAGCAGGGGGCTCCTCTTCCCGGGCTGGGGAGAGAGGCAAACAGAACCGTTCCTGCTGCTGGAAGGAACTGCTGAGGCCCTGCTCTCCTGGGTTCAGGCCAGAAGGTGGGCCAGCTCTGTGGGCCTCCCTTCAGATCCAGCTGTACCTGTGGCCCTCACAATCTCTTTGTGGCCTCCTTATGGTCCATCCAGTGTGCCAAATGGCCTCTTGCCTCGATGCCTGAATGTTCTTTCCCCAGATGTCTGCATGGCTCATGTTCACACCTCCTTTAAGTCTTCATTCAAATGTCAACTTCTCTCTAGGGCCTTTCCTGCCCACCCTATTTAAAATCCCAGTTCTCCCAATTGCAGCCTATCTTTCTTAATTGGATCTGATTCCAGCAAAAAATTGCAAAAGAACAATTAGGACACCATCAGGAAGGTGAGTGCTTAGTCGCTTAGTCATGTACAACTCTTCGTGACCCCATGGACTGTAATGTAGCCTGCCGGGCTCCTCTGTCCATGTGGATTCTCCAGGCAACAATACTGGAGTAGGTTGCCATGCCCTCCTCCAGGGGATCTTCCTAACCCAGGGATCGAACCTAGATCTTCGGCATTGCAGGCGGATTCTTTACCGTCTGAGCCACCAGGGAATCAGGAAACTAGTAATACCTGAATATCTAGTTTTTAAAGGCACAATCACTGTGTCATGGTTACTTTTAAGTGGTCTTTTTGAAAAGAGCAGTACACTTAAATATGTAATGATGAAGTAAAGAGAGTATAGAATACGTTTTAAAATATTACAGCAGTGTATCCATACAATGGAATATTATTTGACTATAAAGGAATGAAGTACTGCTACATGCTACAACACAGATCAACCACAAAAATGTGCTAAAATGTGGTAAAAGTCAGACATGAAAGAGCAGGTATTGTATGATTCCAGTTATATGATGTGTCCGGAAAAGGCAAATCTACAGAGACAGTAGATTTGTGGGGATCGGAAATGGGCCCTGACAAAATGGGTCTGGACACCAGATTTCATCTCAGTGTGCTGGAAAAGTTCTAAAATTATTAATATATAGTGATGATGGTTGTACAACTCTGTAAATACACTAAAATTGATAAGCTGTATGCTTAAAACAGGTGAATTCTATGGTATGTAAAGTATACCTCAATAAAGCTGTTAATAAAGAAAACATTCTAGGACTTCCTAGTGGTTAAGAATTTGCCTGCCACATTGAAACAGGTATAATATCATATATGAAATGAATTGCCAGTCCAGGTTCGATGCATGATACAGGATGCTCAAGGCTGGTGCACTGGGATGACCCAGAGGGATGTTATGGGGAGGAAGGTGGGAGGGGGGTTCAGGATGGGGAACACATGTACACCTGTGGCGGATTCATGTTGATGTATGGCAAAACCAATACAATATTGTAAAGTAATTAGCCTCCCATTAAAATAAATAAATTTATATTAAAAAAAAAAAAAGAATCTGCCTGCCAACAGAGGGGACATGAGTTCAATCCCTGCACTGGGAAGATCCCACATGCCGCAGAGCAACTATCTTCTTGAGCCACAATTATTGCGCCTGCGCTCTAGAGCCCTCCAGTCGTAACTACTGAACCCCACAGTACCTAGAGCCTGAGCTCTGCAACAAGAGAAGCCACTGCAACGAGAAGCCCCTGTATTGCAACAAAGAGTAGCTCCTGCTCGCCACAACTAGACAAAACCTGTGTGTAGCAATGAAGACCCACCACTGCCAAAAATAAAATACATTCAAAAAAAATAAGAAAGATGATTTTCTAGTTGAGGAGGGTGGGAAGTGATGGGGTCTGGATGAGCTAGACTGCTCAAGAGGTGCTTTTTGGTTGAAGCAGGGTGATTGACACATAGGAATTCATTATGCTATTCTTTCCCTTTGGGTATGTCTGAAATTTTATATAATAAATACTTGTTGAGATTTACTATTTCATGGCATTTGTCCCAACACCCCAAAAGAGTTCTTTTCAGAGTTTCCATGCAAAGCAGAGAGCCACAGACAGGTCATGTGTGACTGGCTTGGAGGCCTCAGTCCCCAACAGCCTCTCAAGGGCGAGCACTTCCCTGGGACTCCCTCTTCCTGCTCCTAGATCACTCCTGAAGTGCTGAATGGATAATGAATGAACTAGAGATTTGGGGGTTTTAGGGTCTTCAGTGGAAGACACTAGAGAGGCTCTACTATGAGACCTTTCCTGAGACCTCATCCTAAGCCCCACCCTCACTCACCGGTCATGGCTACAGTGGACACAGGGCCCACGCGCCGCCCCCCGTGCAGGCCGTACAGGTTCATCTTGTACTTGTGTCCAGGCTCCAGGCCCTCAACGGTCACCTCGGTCTCCTCACCCCCAACACGCACCACCTGAGGCCCGTCCCTGCCCTTGTACTGGACGGTGAAGGAGTCAAAGTGGCCCTGGGGGACGGTCCAGGAGAGGCTCAGCGAGTCTGGGGAGGATCCTGTCACCATCAGCTCCCCCAGGATGGGCTCCTCAGGGGGCTCCGGGGCCTCTGTGCTGGGTTCTGTGGGGCTGGGGGTCTCCTCCACCTCTGTGGGGCTGGGGGTCTCTTCCTCTGCAGCTGAGAAGGAGGGATACACAGAGGGTGAGGCAGGGTCCCCGGGAGATGTCCTTGGGTCTCCTCCCGAGCCATGGTCCCCAACTGGGGACCCTGAGGTCAGTTCAGAGGAGCCTAAGGAGGCTGGTGGTCCTGCTCCGTCCACACCTCACAGACATGCCTGGAGTCTCTGGGGTCAGCTGTAGGGGCCAGGACTGCCACCAGCATGGCTCACAGAGGCCCTTCTCTGCCCAGGAGGACGCACTAGTCCTCAGGGAGCCCAGGAGAGGCACAAAGAGCACCATGGCTCAGCCTCGAGGAGAGGGGCCTCCCACACCCAACTCGCCCATCACCTGAGAAGGTGATCCTCCCACTGGGTCCCACCCTGAGGCTTCCACTGTCCACTCACTGGTCACCCCGATGACAGAGACGGGGCCCACACGCTGGCGGTCGTGGAAGCCGTACAGGTTCATCTTGTACTTGTGGTCTGGCTCCAGGCCTGAGATGGTGACCCCTTTGTCATGCCCCGGCACCCTCACCACCTTAGGCTGCCCGTCCCCGTTCTTGTACTGGACAGTGAAGGAGTCAAAGTGGCCCTGGGGGACGGTCCAGGAGAGGCTCAGCGAGTCTGGGGAGGATCCCGTCACTGTCAGCTCCTCCAGGAAGGGCTCCTCAGGGGGCTCCGGGACCTCTGTGTTGGGTTCTGTGGGACTGGGGGTCTCCTCCATCTCTGTGGGGCTGGGGGTCTCCTCCATCTCTGTGGGGCTGGGGGTCTCTTCCTCTGCAGCTGAGAAGGGACACACAGAGGGTGAGGCAGGGTCCCCAGGAGATGTCCTTGGGTCTCCTCCCAAGCCTTGGCTTCAACTCCAGGCCCTGAAGTCAGTTCAGAGAAGCCCATCTTTGGGGCTGGGTGGTCCTGCTTGGTCCACACCTCACAGACATGCCTGGAGTCTCTGGAGTCAGCTGTGGGGACCAGGACCGCCACCAGCATGGCTCACAGAGGCCCTTCTCAGCCCAGGAGGACACACAAAAGTCACCATGGCTCAGCCTCGAGGAGGGGGGCCTCCCACACTCCACTCCCCCTTCCCCTAGGGGGTGATCTCCCCACTAGGTCCCATCCTGGGGCTTCCACCATCCACTCACTGGTCACCCCGATGACAGAGACAGGGCCCATGCGCTGGCGGTCGTGGAAGCCATACAGGTTCATCTTGTACTTGTGGTCTGGCTCCAGGCCCGAGATGGTGACCTCGTCCTCGTCCCCAGGGACCCTCACCACCTTGGGTTGCCCGTCCCCATTCTTGTACTGGATCAGGAAGTGGTCGAACTGGCCCTCGGGGACGGTCCAGGAGAGGCTCAGGGAGTCGGGGGTGGTGTCTGTCACCGCCAGCTCCCCCAGGCGTGGCTTGATGTGAGGCTCAGGGACCGCGGTGGATGGGGTTTGGGTGGTAGAGAGAGATTCTGAAGGTTCATCATCCTCCTCTCTTGGGGCTGAACACAGACACGGAGAGAACAGAGCCTGAGAGAAGGGCACAGAGGCCACGGGGCCTCGGCCTCCTCTGGGCCCTCACGGCCCCCTTGGAAGGAAGCTGAGTGGGCAGAGCTCTTTTGCTCACCTGTCATGGCCTCGATGTGGGCAGGACCAACACGTTGCCCATCGTGGAAACCGTACAGGCTCACCAGGTATCTGTGGTCAGATTCCAGGTCAGAGATGGTGATGTCATGCTGGTCGCCCCCTACATTAACTTCTTGGAGTTGCCCATTCTCGTCTGTGTATTGGACCTCGAAGGAGTCAAATTCTCCCTCAGTTGCCGTCCAGGAGAGACGCAGGCTGTGTGGGGCGGCCTCCTCCAGAGTCACCTCCCCCAGAAGGGGCTCAGATGCTGGAGGACTAAAGGTTGCGGGCTCTGCTTTGATTTCTTCCCTGGGGGCTGGTTCTGAGAGACAGGTAGAGAGGGGTGAGTGGTCTGTCGCTGCACCAAGACTCCAAGAGGATGGATGGAGGGAAGGAGGTAAGGACAAGAGATCAGTAATAAAAAGGACCAACTACTGATACCCAGGGATGAACTTCAAAAGCATCATGCTAAGTGCAGGAAAAACACACAAAAAACTATGTACTGTATGAGTCTGTTAAACAAAACACTTAAAAAGGCAAAACTATAATGATAGAAAGCAATTAGGGGTTGCCAGAAGCTGGGATCAGGGAAACTGACAGCCAAGGAGCATGGGGAAACCTCTAGAGTCAATGTTTTCTATCTTTGTTGTGGTAATGGTCATGACATAGACCAATGGTCATGACCATTCACCCAAACTCACTCAATTATGCTCTTAAAATGGGTGAATTTTATCGTACGTAAATTATGCTTCTATGAAGCTGACCTCTTCCCCCAAAAGAAGGGGTACAGGAAGCTCAGAAATCCTGACTCCATCAGACCAGGAGAGCCAGGTGGGAAGGAGGGACAGCGAATTCCCCCGGCTGCACTCACCGGTCACGGCGATGGCAGAGATGGGACCCACTCGCTTGTCCCTGGACAGCCCGTAGAGCAGCAGCTTGTACCTGCGGGCAGGGTCCAGGCCCGAGACACTGACCTCCCTGCGGCTGCCCTCCACGGGCACCACCTGTGGTTGCCCGTCTCTGTCCCTGTACTGGATCACAAAGGAGTCAAAGTGGCCCTCAGGGACCGTCCACGAGAGGCCCACGGAGCCTGATGTCACACCGGTCACCTGCAGCTCCTCCCCCAGACGTGGTTTTGAGGGACGCTTTGTTCCAGCCTCATCCACAGCTCTGCGGGTCTCTGAGATGGAAACACAGAGAGTAAATGGTTGTTTCTGGAAGGCTGGGTGACCCTGAAAGGAAGGACTGAGAGGTCTAAAGACGGGACTGAGCTGTGGCTGCGTCCTGCAGGGCTGGGTCTTCGGGCTTGTGCAAGGAGATGGGTCGGATTCCAGCCAGACAACCAGAGCCAAACAGCAACCATGTTGACAGCCACCACAAGTGACCACAGTGACTCTCCCCAGGGGGCCCTCCAGATCAGACGCCCCCCGCAGGGGCTGCCCTCACCTGTGGTGCCCTCGGTGGTGAGGGGGCCATGGCGCCTCTTGCCCAGGAGGCCGTAGACTAGGAATCTGTACTTGCGGCCGGAGTCCAGAGGGCTAATGGTGACCGAGCGCTCATGGCCCTCCACGGACACCACGCGGGGCCCATCCCTGTCCTTGAACTGGACCACAAAGGAGTCGAAGTGGCCTTCAGGGACCGTCCAGGAGAGGCGCAGTGAGTCTGGGGTGGCGTCTGTCACCCACAGCTCCCCAAGGCGGGGTGGGGCTCCTGGGCTGGCGTCACCTCGGCCAACTGACAGAAAGGAAAGTTTCTTGTGTTTATTTTTTTTTCCAAAATGACTCCTTGACTGCCTCCCTCTGGAGCTGGAAAAATCTAGAACTGCCCAAATCATCAGTGCTTCCCCCAGATATTTCCATCACCATCACATGCCCGCCAGCATTCTCATCAGGCCATGCCTCTGTCCATTAACCAGCGCAGGGAGCAGCCTTCCGTCCTGGGAGAGGTGATCCCCTGGTTTCCTATTTATCTTATTCCACTTGTTATCCAGACTCTAGCCACCGGATAGAGACCATTTCCTTGGCAGGGTGCAGCTTATCACAGGCTTCATCTGCTTATTTCCTTTGACCAAGGAATCCACTGTTTGTGATTTGACTGTTCTTTGGGAAAATCCAAGGGTCCTGGGGACATCAGAGGGGGTACAGGTCCCTGGGGGCAGACAGCTGGTGGGGAGGTAGGATATTATGATGATGGTGACCCTCCTAGGACCTGGTGGAGGAGTGGGGACTGCTTTTGTGTGAGGAGGGGTACAAGGAGAAGAAGGATGCTCAGACAGGAGAAGGATCTGGTGTCTGCCCAAGAAGCCATCCCGGGGCCTGAGAAGGAGCTGGCCTTCTGCCTTCCTGGACAGCGAGGACGCTGACGGCATTGTTATTGTGAGAGTTCTCTGGCAACTGGGAACCCCCAGGGGCAGCGGAGGGCCTGGATCAAAATCCAGGAAAGGGGCATAGCTGGGCTGGGCCCGACTGGGCTGGACTGGGCAGCCAGTCTTGGGCTCTTCTGGTGTTTCTGAGCTCCAGGAAGAGGGCAGGGGAGGAAAGCGGTTCCTCTGGAGAGGCAGATAAGGGACCCAGAGTGCCTGGGCCAGTAGGGCGGGAAACCAGGGTGAGGGTCAGTGGAAAGCTCTCTCTCGGGAGGTGATGGCTACACAAGGCTGAGACTTGGATGTGGAACAGCTCTGGCCTCCCGCCCTTGCTTCCCAGTCCTGCTGTGTCTCGCACTTCCACCTTCCAGGAAGGGTCCTGGAGGAGCCTTCCCCATTGAACAGAAGTAGGAATTACGAGAAGAGGTGAAAGTCAGCAGGGGGAACTGATCCAGGAACCCAGTCCATATTCTTGGTTCCCATCTGACTGGGAAGGGAAAAGGCAGCAGGGCTTTTCAAATAAAAAGGAAGAGGTGAATGAAAGGGAGACAGGTGGAAAGGAGAGGTGTTCAGGCAGCGGGAAGAAGGACGGTGGGGCTGGGACCTCAGCTTCGTGGGGGTCCCGCTCACCTGTCTTTGCCTCCACAGAGACTGTGCTGCGGCGTTTCCCATCTTGGATCCCAAAGAGCAGGAACTTGTATTTCCTACTGGGCTCCAGGCCGGGTATGGTGACCTCGCGCTGGTCAGTGGCCACAGGCACCACCTGGGGCTGCCCGTCCCTGTCCTTGTACTGGACCAAGAAGGAGTCAAATTCGCCCTCGGCGACGGTCCAGGAGAGGCCCACGGAGTCCGGGGTCACATCCATCACCGTCAGCTCCCCCAGGCGTGGCTCCACGGGGGGCTCTGTGACGGGGTCTGGGGGGACGGGAGCTAGGATCCAGGGAGACAGAGAACATGGCTGAGAACTCCGGCGTCAGAACTCCCCCTTCTCAGGGCTCCTGGGCTCCGAGGGCCTCCAGGGGGTGTTGAACTGAGACAGGGAGCAGTTACATCTCTATTTTCACTGGCCTCTAGCATTTGCTTCAGTGATGCATATAGGAAACCAACACGGTGGTACCAGCAGTGCTCGTAACTGTCACCAACAGGAATCACGGATGCTGTCACATCAGCTTAGAATTACTGCAGAAACTTCAAAACACTCTTTACACTCATCACTGCTTCTAAATAAAACAGGCCACAAGTTTCTTGCTATTTAATGAACTAATAGTGACGTTCCTATATTACTAAATCATAAATTCAAATTTTAAAATACCTTTGATATTTGGATATCAATAGAATAGGTATGGTATGGTAAAATCCTATGCATTTTACTTTATAGATTTTAAGACATTGCTCTGAAAGGGGTTCACTGGTTTCATAGACACCACAGCACAGAAATGGTGGTGGCCTGTCCCCAGAAGGCATGAGGAGAGGGACACGCCAGGAACGGGAGACGCCGGGAGCGGAGAGCAAGGGCCATCTCCCTGAGGAAGGAAGACTCTGGGTTGGCCAGAAAGGAACACAGCTCAGGCCAGGGGGGCCGAGGGCCTCTGAGAAAAGATTCGAGGGATGTGTGTTGTTTAACCCCAGTGAAAAAGGGCAGCAGGGGGAGGTGGTAGCCAGTCCAAGTCACAGCGGGGTTGTGAAGAGAGGGGAGGAAACAGCTGTGGATGATCAGAGAGATAGTATCTGGCTGGACCTGGTTGGAGGGGAGGAAGACAACCCTGCCTGGGGGAGGAGGCGGAGCAGAGATAGAGACTGGAAGACAGGGAAGGTTCCAGCTTACAAGAGGATCCCTGGGGTCAGGGAACAGAACACATGCCTGTGACTGGGGAGGATCTGAGTGAGAGGCTGGGGAGGTGGGGTGGCCCCGGGTGACCAGGGATGGGGACTGCCTTGACCTGCCCTCACTCACCGGTCAGGGCCACCACGGAGAGGGGGCCCACGCGCTGCCCACCATGTAGCCCATACACGTTCATCCTGTATTTGCGCTCAGGCTCCAGCCCGGAGACAGTGGCCTCTCGCTGGTCTGCGGCCACAGGGACCACGTGGGACTGCCCGTCCCTGTCCTTGTACTGGACCATGAAAGAGTCAAACTGGCCCTCAGAGACTGTCCACTCGAGGCCCACGGAGTTGGGGGTCACATCTGTTACTGTCAGTTCCCCGAGGCGTGGTTCCTTGGGGGGCTCGGTGGCTGGAGGAGTCTCTTCTGCTTGTGGAGCTGAGACAGAAATGGGGGAGGCTGTCAGGAAAAGCTCTTCTTCTCCTTGGTAGTAATTATCTGCGTTGTTGTGGTGGTGCCCATGGGGTGGTTCTGATGTAAGACTACACTGATTGGCAACATCTGTCTGGCCGACAAGCCTTCAGTAAGTGCCTGCCAGAATCTGGGGCTGTGCTTGGTGGGGAGGGGTGTCAGTCACCACCGAGACCCTGGGAAAGTGGCTGAAGGTCCATCTGCCCATCTCTGGCTCCAAGTCCTCCAGCCAGACCTCCCAGCTGAACCCCAGACTTGGGTGTGCTCAGCATCTTCCTTGGGTGCCTAACTGATCCCAAATTCCAGTCCAAAGCTGAATTCAGGGGCTTTGCCCCACAACTCCTGTTCCTTCCACAGCCTTCCCACCTCATCAAAACCACCGCTTCACTGTCAGAGTCATCCCTGAGTCCTCTCCCCCACCCCACGGCTGGTCTTCGAGTAAGTCCTGTCGGCACCACCTTCAGAAGCTGACTCCCCTAACTCCTAAAGTCCACCACCCCCTCTAAGTTGGAAAAGGAAATGGCAACCTCCTCCAGTATTCTTGCCTGGAGAATTTCATGGACAGAGGAACCTGGCAGGATACAGTCCATGGAGTTGCAGAGTCGGACAGAACTGAGCGACTACCACTCACCTCCTCTAAGCACACGGCTCTTACTGGATTGTAGCACAGTCTCCTAAATCCCCCCTCCCCCTCCCCTCTTCACCGTGTTCCCCACTGTTAGCACATTAGTCAGAGCCTGTTCCCGCCATGGCTTCCATCTCACTCAGAGCAAAAAGCCAAGTCCTTACAATGACCTCCCTCCGAGGCCCCACATGTCTACCTCTCACACCACCCTCCTCATTCCAAAACAGTCTTCACTGGTCCTCAGACATTCCATCTGCCCGGAAGCTCTTCCCCAGAGGCCTACGTGGCTTGTCCTCTCCTTCCGGCAGGTCCTTCGTCAGCGAGTCCCTTTCTAGCCCGCTTCCCACCCACTCACCATCTCGCCTACTGGGCTTTGCTTTTCTCCCCAGCTCTTGTCACTGTCTCACACACAGTCCTACAGACATCCTCTGATAGAATGTGAGCTCCTGGGAGGAGCCTTGCCTTGTTCACTATTGTGTCCCCAGCACCAGCACCCAGTGGGTGCTCCACAAATGTCTGTTAAATTAATGAGTGGTATGCACATCTGGGAGAGGCTGAGCTCAGGACCTGCTGGTCCCCATTGCCCAAGAGTGAGCTGAGTCTGGGAGGCACTGCTTATTAGGACCAGCCTGGAAAGTGGTCCCAAGAGGCAAGTAGCAGAGGGGTGGCTAGGTGGGTGGGTTCCCAAGATCCTGTTTCTCAGGTTCCTGTCAGAGGATAAGATTAGGCTGTGTATCATAAAACCTGCTTTCAAAATGGGCTGGTGTGCTTCCCTGGTGTCTCAGTGGTAAAGAATCCACTTGCCAGTGCTGGAGACTCAGGTCCAACCCCTGATCCAGGAGGATCCTGCATGCCACAGAGCAACTAGGCCTATGCACCACAAGTATGGAGGCTGTGTCTAGAGCCCGGGAGACACAACCACTGAGCCCTCGAGCCACAGCTCCTGAAGCCGGCATGCCTAGAGCCTATGCTTCTCAACAAGAGAAGCCACTGCAATAGGCAGCCCGCGCACAGCAACTAGAGAGCAGCCCTCACTCACCACAACCATAGAAAAGCCTGTGAAGCAGTGAAGACCCAGAACAGTTAAAAATAAGTGAAAGTGAAGTCGCTCAGTCGTGTCCGACTCATTGCGAACCCCTTGGACTGCAGCCCACCAGGCTCCTCCGTCCATGGGATTCTCCAGGCAAGAATACTGGAGTGGGTTGCCATTTCCTTCTCCAGGGGATCTTTCCGCCCCAGGGATAGAACCCAGGTCTCCCACATTGCAGGCAGATGCTTTAACCTCTGAGACACTGACTTAAAAGGGGGAGGGGGGGCTGGCATGGGAATCCCCTGGTGGTTCTTGGTTAGGGCTTGATGCTTCCACTGTAGGGGGCATGGGTTCAATCCCTGGTCCTAAAATCCTACAAGCCATGCAGCTTGACCAAAAAAAAATTTTTTTTTAAATTAAAGTAAAAAGTAAAAATGGGCTCGTGATGAGGTCTCAGGAGGACAGAAGTAAGTCTAAGTGGGAAGGGCAAGGATGGAGGCAGCTGAAGGCGGGAGGGAGTAACCACCATGTACTGAGCTTCTTCCAGGTCCAGGAGCCAGGCCAGGCGTTGTGTGTGTTCCATTTAATTTGCCTTTCAACCCTGTTGTTCCTGTAGCTTCCATTTCCTGCTTGCTTTCACCCTCTCTGCACTTCTTTCCACGAGAGAGAAACTGTCCTCACCATCAAGCCTTATCGTTGGTGCTTTGGCTCAGCTGGGGAAGGTGGAATGATAACTACCCATGAGTACTGCAGTCCTCATGCTGCATTTGGTAAAATCCTTTCCCAATTTAGCAATGTTTCTAAAGCTGCATGTTAATTCTTCTCCTAGCAACGGCTCAGCACGTGCTGTGTGCCAGGCATAGTCCCTCGGTCAGCTCAGCGGGCTCCAGCTGCCCATCGCCTTCCTGCTTGGATAATGAGCTCCATCGCACAGCTTAGAATTGAGAAGCCAAGAATGGAATGCAGTTTCTTCAATTCCAAGACTCAATTGTCCTCTACTGCCTCAGTCAGCGCCTGACATAGTCCATCCTTACCTGGGAACCGGGCTTCCCAAGTGGAGCTAGTGGTAAAGAACCCGCCTGCCAATGCAGGTAACATAAGAGACCCAGGTTTGATCCCTGGGTGTAGAAGATCCCCTGAAGGAGGGCATGGCAACCCACTCTAATATTCTTGTCTGGAGAATCCCATGGACAGAGGAGCCTGGTGGGCTATAGTCCATAGGGTTGCAAAGAGTCAGACACAACTGAAGCAACTTAGCATGCACGCATGTGCCCAGGGACCAGAGTCGCTGCCCCAGACAGACAAATGGACCTAGGGTGACCCCAGGAGAAACCTCGGCCACATGTGCTAGGCCTGACACAAGCCTCCACCTTTCTACTTCAGGCCCGCAGGACAGTAACCCACTGAGGCTTTCCCCTCTCCCTACTCTCTGTTCTGACTGAGGAAAGAAAAGAAATCAGGGGTGGAAGACTCTGGACTCTAAGCCAACCAAGTCCCTTTGAGAAATACAGAAACCACGTTCCGGAAACATGTTTCTCCGCTTTTAAAAATCTTTCCCTTTAGAATAAAAGTTGCTTTTGAAAAATCTATGTCTTTGTTTCAGTGAACAAAGGAGAAAAGAGACGCCCTGTCCCTGGGGCCAAGCTGGGCAGACCAGAAGGAGGGTCACAGAGGCCTGTCTGGGGCCTGGGCCTGGCCCTGGGGCTCTGCAGAGTGGGTGCCCAGGCGGGTCCTCTGTGGTGGCTGAGGGGCCCTGTACCTGGGTGGAGGGACAGTCTTCCTTGCTGTCATCACTCGCCGGATGAGTCATAAAGGAAGTTTCCAGCTGCCCTGGTGAAGAGGCCGATATCTCATGCACATTCTAAGAAGCCGAACCAGCCAAAGGGGACAGAGCAGACCCCAGGGTAAGGCCAGACATAATCATCGTAGTGGCCAACACTGCAGCATGTTTACTCTGAGCCAGGCCTGCTCTAATGCACTTAACCTCACAACTGTTCTGTGAAGTGGGCATTATTATCCCCATTTTATGGCTGAGGAAACAAACACAGTAAGCTGAAAACTCGCTCAAGGTGGTGAAGCTGGTTGTAGCCCAGTCCCCAATGAACTGTTCTTTCTAGGTCGTCCCCAAGCAGGGGGTTCTATCGCAGCAAGGGAGGGTGATGCCACAGGGAGGCTGGGGGTCCCTGAGGTGAGGAAAACAGACAAGGGCCCCGCCCTCACTCACCGGTCACGCCTACGGTGGACACGGGGCCCGAGCGCTGCCCCCCGTGCAGGCCGTACAGGTTCATCTTGTACTTGCGTCCGGGTTCCAGGCCCCCAATGGTCACCTCAGTCTCCTCGCCCCTGACACGTACCACCTGGGGCCCGTCCCTGCCCTTGTACTGGACGGTGAAGGAGTCGAAGTGGCCCTGGGGGACGGTCCAGGAGAGGCTCAGCGAGTCTGGGGAGGATCCTGTCACCGTCAGCTCCCCCAGGAGGGGCTCCTCGGCGGGCTCTGGGGCCTCTGTGCTGGGTTCCATGGGGCTGGGGGTCTCCTCCACCTCTGTGGGGCTGGGGGTCTCCTCCATCTCTGTGGGGCTGGGGGTCTCCTCCTCTGCAGCTGAGAAGGAGGAACACACAAAGTGAGTGAGGCAGGGTCCCCGGGAGATGTCCCTGGGTCTCCTCCCAAGCCATGGTCCCCATTGGGTGCCCTGAGGTCAGTTCAGAGAAGCCTAAGGAGGCTGGTGGTCCTGCTCGGTCCACACCTCACAGACACACCTGGAGCCCCCAGTGTCAGCTGTGGGGACTGGGGCTGCCACCAGCACAGCTCATGGAAGCCCTTCTCTGCCTAGGAAGCCCCACAGAGGTCACCATGGCTCAGCCTCAAGGAGGGGGGCCTCCCACACTCCACTCCCTCATCACCTGAGGGGGTGATCTCCCCACTAGGTCCCATCCTGGGGCTTCCACCATCCACTTACTGGTCACCCCAATGACAGACATGGGGCCCACGCGCTGGCGGTCGTGGAAGCCGTACAGGTTCATCTTGTACTTGTGGTCTGGCTCCAGGCCCGAGATGGTGACCCCGTCCTCGTCCCCTGGCACCCTCATCACCCTGGGTTGCCCATCCCCGTCTCTGTACTGGACAGTGAAGGAGTCAAAGTGGCCCTGGGGGATGGTCCAGGAGAGGCTCAGCGAGTCCGGGGAGGATCCTGTCACCATCAGCTCCCCCAGGAGGGGCTTCTCGGGGGACTCTGGGGCCTTTGTGCTGGGTTCTGTGGGGCTGGGGGTCTCCTCCATCTCTGTGGCACTGGGGGTCTCATCCAGGACTTCCTGGGGGGCTGAGAGAAGAGATTAGGCTCTCAGTTGACATGCTTTGCTGGTGACATTAATCATGACATAAAGTACATTTGGCAAGTATACTCTTCAAGCTGTTGGCTTAAGGGTTCCTGTAGCCTTTGTATTAGCCGTTCAGTGACTCATTGAAGGAGACAGCGCTGAGACAGGCCCCTAAAGTCCACTGTGTATTGCTGGCCAATTGCACTGGCTGTGCTCTCGTGTCTGAGAAAGGAGGTGAGGCAGGGTGAGAGGAAACTGAGCAATTCTTCCTGGACTGTGCTGACCACAGGAAAGCGAGGGGGCAGCAGGGACTTGTCCCACTTGCATTTCTCCCTGTCAGTTCCTGCCCCTCCCCAGGGTTGCCCAGCTCCCCCCACCCCACTGACCAGGACAGAAAACGGGATGTGCTCTGGCTAAGACCTCCCCAGGCAGCCCTGTCTCTTCCTCCACTTTAGACAAGAGTAGGAGAAAAGGTACGGGAATGGGGCTGGGGGCTGGGGAGAGCCGTGCTCTTCCCTGGCTGGGGCTAGAATCACAGCCACGAGGGCATCCACCCACCGTCTGCAGTAGCCAGGTCTCTGCTGAGGCTCCATGAGCTGGGGAAACTGGCACAAGGGAAGCCAGCCCTTCTGTGACCCACTCCCCGGCCCACGGGGGACCACTTTGGGCACAGAAGAGCGAGGAAGCAGCAAGCAAGAATGATAACCCAGACAGGGAAGGGGAAGATGGAAAGGCGGAGAGAAGAGGATACTGGGAAGGGAGAGAGTCGGGGAGAAATGATGGCTTACTCTTCAATAGCAGTTTTGACGTGCTTGGCACTAAGTGCCATGTGTGTACTAACTCATTTAATTCTAATAGCTCTGTGAAGCCGTTACCCTTGTTATTCTCATTTGACAGGTGAGAAAGCTGAGGCCCAGAGAGACTCATTAAGTTGCACAAGATCCCAAAGCTAGGATTAACATCCAGGCAGCTGGCCCTAGAGCCCATACTCCCAACCACAATGCTACACAGTCAGGGAAATGTGCTGGACGAGGGGAGGCTGGGCCCTAGGAGGACTGCAGGGCTGGGGGCTGAAAGCGAGCCCTTTGCCCTGCTCCAAGCTGGCTGGGACTCAGCGAGTCAGGGGGGCTGGGGAAATGTGGAGCTCATGGCCCTTGGATTTGCCAGTTCTGAACAAAGCATCGGTGGAGGGAGGGTGTGGGCATCGGGTAACAGAAGCTCAGAAAAGACCACAGCCTCAGCCAGGAGAAGGCGGCCAGCAAAGGCCGCGAGGAAAGAACACAGTGGCTGAGGACACCCAGGGGGAGCACAGCCCAGCGGGGACGGATGATTCTCGGTGCTCAGAATGGCGGAAAAGGGGCCTGTCGTTGGAGATGGAGAGGCAGGGCCAAGAAAGATGTCAGGGACTGGCGGCTGGATGTGAAATCCTGGGATGTGGGGAAAGAGACGGCGGAGGCTTTGGCAGAATTGGAGCCGAGGAAGAAAAGGTGGAGAGAGGCGCCAAGGGTCTGGGGCCAGGTCCCACTCAGAGGGCTGGGGGTTGGAGGGCAAGGGAGGCCTGACTCACCTGTGGTGGCCACCACGGACACGGGCCCCACGCGCTGCCTGCCATGAAGCCCGTAGAGGTTCATCTTATACTTCCGGTCGGGCTCCAGGCTGGGGATGGCGACCTCATTCTCATCACCCGTGACGGGCACTGCTTGGGGCCGCCCCTGGGCATCCTTGTACTGGACCACGAAGGAGTCGAAAGAGCCCTGGGCCACCGTCCAGGAGAGGCGCAGAGAGTCTGCAGTGGCGCCAGCCACTGTCAGCTCCCCCAGCAGGGGCCGCTCTGGGGGCTCTGGGTGGCGGGGCTCCTCTTTCTTCTCTGGGGCTGTAAATAAGAAGGCCCAGGCAGGGCTGAACTGGCAGAACTCCAGGATTGGGGCCTGGGGTTTGGAAGGCTTGTCACACCTGTGGGGGTCTCTACTCGATTAGCATGAGCACTGAACTCTGAGAAGCCTGGCACAGCCAGAGTATGACACACCTTCTGGGCCTCGGGGAGCAGCTGAACAGGATGAAAGGGGCCCAGCAGTGCGGGGGAGGCTGGCTGGCCCTGAGCCCAAAAGCGGGGCCAGGATTCCGAGTCAGCCATCTCGCTGGGAGGCCCCAGCCAGCTCCTGGCTGAGGGCAGGCATGTGGAAGGCTGGGAGGGGTCAGCCCCCTGTAAGGCTGGGGGCTTAGGAGGCTGCCACTCACCGGTGGTGCCATCAGCCGTGAGGGGGCCATGCCGCTTCTTGTTGGCAATCCCAAACAGAGTGAATCTGTACTTGTGGTCAGGGTCCAGCGGGGAGATAATGACCGAGCGCTCGGGCCCTTCCACGGGCACCACCTGTGGCCGGCCGGCCCTGTCCCTGTACTGGACCATGAAGGAGTCAAACTGGCCCTCAGGGACAGTCCAGGAGAGGTGCAGTGAGTCTGGGGTGGGATCAGTCACCCACAGCTTCCCCAGGCGGGGTGGAGTCACTGGGCTGGGATCAGTCTGAGACACTAGGAAGAGGAGGTGGGAGAGAAGGGAGGGACACGGGTCAAAAGAGAAGAAGAAATCCGTCTCCCCCCTAGGAATGCTGTGTGAGACTGTTCAGGCTGTTCACTGCACAAAGGTGCGTGGTGAAGGCAGCGTGGACAGACTGAAATCCAGCCAGCACTCTGCTTGCCAAGCTGTGCACCCTGGCAAGCGGCTGTGCCCACCTAAAAGGACAGGCAGCTCATTTGACGTGGCATGAAAGCACTGTCTTAACTGCTGTTGTTTAGTTGCTAAGTTGTGTCTGACTCTTTGCCACCCCCTGGACTGTAGCCCGCCAGGCTCCCCTGTCCATGGAATTCTCCAGGCAAGAATACTGGAGTGGGTTGCCATGCCCTCCTCCAGGGGATCTTCCCAACCCAGGAATCGAACCTGAACCTCCTGCATTGGCAGGGAGATTCTTGACCGCTGAGTCACCAGGGAAGCCCGCTGTATGGACTAGTGCGGCCCTCACTTATTGTGCAGACTGGAGAGGGGCTGCAGAGAGAAGGAAGTGCAGTGAGCCCCTTCCACATCTCCACAGCCAGGGAAGTCTTCCAGGACAGCCTCCACTGCTTCCAGACCTAACAACTAGCTGATTTCCTCTCCAAGAGAGGGGTGCTTGGTCCTAGGAGCATTTTCTTGTGGGAGAGCCCCCCACAACTGTGCTCTGGGCCCCACTTTATCCGCTCCCACTCTCACTCCATCAGCTGTGCCCTCAGGATTTACGCAAACTCCTCCACTCAGCTGCATCGCCCTCCAGCCTCCACCCTCCCTCTTCGCTCTCCACTCCAGCCCAGATTCCAGAGAGAGATGCTTGTACTCATGTCCTCACCTTCATCGCCCTCCCAACCCAGCCCTGCCCTCCACCAGCAGCTCCCACCAGGGTCAGTGGTGACCTCGCCGTTGCTAAGTCCTGTGGACACTCTGCAGCCTGAGTCACTCGTACGGAATCTGACATGTCTGACCGCGCCCTTCATTTTGGCATTCCTCTCCCCAGTTCCCCCCTCAGGCTGCCCTGCAGATCCTGATCCTCTGTTCATGCCATGAGTGATGGCCACCTCCAGGGTCCCAGGGGCCATGTCTCTCCTCCCTGCCTCCCCACCCTGGCTTCTGCCCACTGGGACATGCTCCATGCTCAGGCCTTTTCTCTGCTCTCCAGTCCCAGGAGGGCGGCGGGAGAGCGCTGTGGCGCCTTCACTTTCTGCCCAAGTGGCCTTGCCCTGTCTATGCCGCCCCTCTCCTCGTTTGTGAAATGAGCATGCCTCACAAGGCTGCTTGTGAGGATTAAGTGTGATCATTCTCTTAGAACATCTTGAACACATCTGACACTTAAACGCTCGAAAGATGTCTGACTAAGTGTTGCTGCCCTGTTGCATTGTTCCTCACATCCGCTGTTCCTTGCCTCAGGGAACAGCACTGCCAGATCCAGAAGCGTGGGGTGCCTGGGCCTCCTTGCTCTCCTTCACCCCACCCAATCCCAGCCTCACTGCCACCATCCCTGCCAGGCCAGCATCCTCGTTTGCCGGTTCCTAACTCACTTCTCCAGCTGTCCTCTGAAGCAGCCTCAGAGCTATTTGTAAGATAAATATTGATTCGGGTCATTCTCCCACTTAAAGCACTTCAGAGGCCCCCTAGGGTCCTCAAATGAGGCCTAAGTGACTCACTCACTGGAGATCAGTGAGACCAGTGTCCTCAGCCCCCAGGTG
Source organism: Bos indicus (assembly GCF_029378745.1). NCBI lineage: Eukaryota > Metazoa > Chordata > Mammalia > Artiodactyla > Bovidae > Bos > Bos indicus. Next base: position 29,337,528 of record NC_091782.1, on the reverse strand, counting down.
CCCTACCCTGCTATCCGGAGGAGAGACTTTGATTCTCTTACAGGGCCACTCTCACTCCTGCCTCACTCTCCACAGCTCCCTCTGTTGGCACTGCCCTCCTCAACCTCCCTGCCTGACCCACCACAATTTTCCCTTTAGGATTCAGCTCAGGGACCACCGCCTCCAGGAAGACTTCTGGGAGTTCCCAAAGCACTGGGGAGACCTCCATTAGGACCGCGCAGAGGGCAGGGGCAGGGGCCTGGGTGACCCCTGTCACTCACAGATTTTGGCTTCAGCCACCAGGGGGCCGTGCCTCTTCTTGCCCACGAGCCCGTATAGGACAAATTTGTACTTGCGGCCGACGTCCAGGTTGGAGATGAGGGCTGAGCGCTGGGGCCCTTCTACAGGCACCACCTGGGGCCTGTCCCTGTCTTTGTACTGGATCACAAAGGAATCGAACTCGCCCTCAGGGACTGTCCAGTGCAGAAGCAGGGAGTCCGAGGTCACGTCTGTCACTGTCAGCTTGCCCAGGCGAGGTGGGGCCAAGGGTTTCCCAGGTTTCTCCCCATCCTTGTCTGGAGTTGGAGGAAGGGGGGCAAAAACAAAGCACGTGGGCTCGAGCACTGTCTCGTCCCTGCTCTCCGTCCCTCTCCTCTGCCCTCTGGCTCCCTCCATGCTGGACGGCTCCTTCCCTTGATGCCTCCATTCCCCGCCCTCAGTTCTCTGGGACCAGCCTTTCTAAGAAGGGCGGCATTTCTCCCCAGCGTCTACTCTTGAGCCAGAGCTTCCGCTCTTCCCTGTGATAACTTCCTCCTCACTCACAAAGGTCCCAGGCCCTCTACACACGAACACTTTGAGGGAGTTTCGGGTCCCCTGGGGTTCTTCCTGAGAGTTTGGAACCATTGCTGCTTCAGAGCAGCCTGGAGATGCCTTCGTCCACCTGAATGTCTCTCTCCCTTGCCACTCTCTTCCTGGTGAGAGATCTGGAGTTGCAGGGAGAGCTGGCTACCCGAGTCCCATAAAGGGGGACCAGGAGAAACTGTGAATGCCAGGAGCCCCAGGCTCCTGCCTGGGTTCCACAAACCTCACCCATCTCCGAAGTCCCGATGGCCGTGGAGTGCCCTCCCCAGGGAACCTCCACCCCTAGGAGAACTGGCTGATGGGACCATGGGGTGCTGCAGACCAGGCTTGCAGGGTAGGGGGACAACGTGTCCTAGTCTGTCCAGTGAGGGGATGGCAGGGGCTTGAGAGAAGGGAAAGGGAGGGGGCTGAAAGAGGAGGGGGCTGAGGATCAATATCCTCGGAGCCAGAGGCTTTCCCACACCCACCCTGAGAGACGCAGGGGGCGGAGAGGGGCAGAGGAGTGACCAGGAAGTGGGGGCGGGACACTTCTACACAAAGAAAGCTGCAAGTGGAGAGGCAGGGGCCAACAGTCTCTTTCCCTGAATCTTTGTCCCATGCTTTGACTTTTCTCCTCTCATCTATTTATCTGGAAGGACTCCCCTCTCCGATCCACCCTTTCGTTGTACTAAGACTTTCCCCATCCCTCTTGCCTCTGAGCCCTCAACTCCCTTTCTCTCCTTGTTTCTCCTACGTTCTCGACCCAAACACCAGCCCTGCCCTTCGGTCTTCATCCCACCCCTGAAGTCCTAATGGCCCAGCCCCTCCCCCAGCCTCAGGACACTGGACTTGAACAGAGTCCAGGATGTACCCATAATGCCTTGGTAGATGAGAGGGGCAGAGGGCTCGCCACTGGGAGGGATCCCACGAAGTGACAGCTCGTAGGGGGATTCGGGAGGGGGTGAGGGCACCAGAGCCTGACGGACATCCCCTGGCAGTAGCTCCTCATGGGCCCCTGGCCCTTCGGGCACCCGTAGGCGCAGCTGGAAGTGGGTAAAGGTGTCAGGCTGGGCGGTCCAGGCCACTCGGAGGCGCCCTGTCTTGTCTTTGCCCAGCACCCTCAACTCGGCCAGCTCCTGGGGGCGCTGCTGCAGGACAGGGGCCTGAGCCCCTTGAGTCGTTGAAGGGCCTGAGGGAGGAGGCTCATCAGTGGCCCCCAAGAGGCCTGAGAGGGAGGACCCTGGGAAGAGGCAGGGCGAGAAAAACAGGAGAGTCGAGTATGAGAGCCAGAAAGGAGACTGCAGTTCCCAGGTTCTGCTCTCTGGCTTCTAAGAGTCTTCAGACTTTCCCTTTGCCGCTCCTGGATCACCTCATTGTCCCAAACATCCACTATAGCCCTGCACAGACGGGCCTGCAGGTCATAAATAGAAGAACTAAGTCTGCCATCCCTCCTCCCACAAGGCTCCTAGCTCCCTTCCCATGGGAAACCCTCCCCACTGGGTGGAGGTCCTGGCTTCCATTAGTGCTGCAGTGAGAAGCCTGGAAGAAAGAAGACGGTGGTGTTAAGGAAGACTCAAGAGACAGTGGGCAGTCAGAAGAGAGAGAGGAGTGGACATCCAGCTCCGGTGACATCTGGGCCCTAGTGGGGAAGAAGAGGTCCATAACCCCTCCCCCCAACAGCCACAGGGCGCCCCCTCCCTGAGCCAGGATGCCGTTCCTGTGGGAGAGACAAGTGTGAACTGAGCCAGGAGGTCTGGAAAGCCAGCCCAAGAAGCAGTGGCTTCACCTCTCACCTACCCATGCTGCCTAACGGTTTCAAGGCCACCCCCAAGCAGTTCCGATGCGTCTCTTTGAGGTTAGGGCCAAAGTGTGGAAAATAGTAACCACTGACCACAGTTGTCAGCTACCCTCACCACAGTGAGTCAGAGTGGGAAACCACTGGTTTCACTGCCCTACCCCACCCAAACTGCTCCAGAGAATCTTTGCAGACACTGTCCCTCCCATCAAATGACCCTTCTATTGCCTAGAACAGGATTCCTGGCAGAAGTGTCCTAGGAACCCAAGTGAAAATCAGACAATTCCAAAGACCAGGTCTCAGCCTCCGGTATCCACCAGGACCCTGAGGGTGGAGGGGGTTTCCAGGGACACAGGAAGGTGTGGGGAACCCCTCGGAGCCTGAACCAGGGAGGGCTGGAAGGCAGAAGGGCACAGGTGGGGGAGTGGCAGCCTGAGCAGTGAGGCAGTGGGAGGCACTCATAGACTCCGATGGCAGGTGAGACCGGGCAGGGGGTGGGGGGTCGCGCGGCCCCACCCACGCTACCTGTGGTGGTGATGAAGGCGTAGGACTTGGAGGTCTGCCCTGCCCGCACCCCGTGGACCTCCACGTGGTAGGTGGTGCCGGGCTTGAGATCGGGCAGACTGACGGTGCGCGCGGTGCCCGGCACGGTCAGCTCCCCGGCGGGCCCCTCCGCGGGCGGCTGCGGCCGCCAGCGCAGCACCACGCGCTCGAAGTGGCCGCGGAGCCCGTCGAGCGACACGAGGAGCGCGCCGTCGGCGGAAGTGCCCAGCACCTCGGGCTTGGGGTGGCGGGGCGTCGCCACCCGGTCGACGCCTTCCGGCGAGAGGCCGTAGATGCCCTGGTTGGAGTTCCGCTTCCAGGTGCCCGAGTCGGGGCTGGCGGTGGGGTGGGGGCGACCGGGCGGGGGTGCAGGGGAGCGACGCCGCTGCAAGTATTCGTGGATGTGGTGCGCCACCGACGTGTAGGTCTGGTTGGCTCGCAGTGGGTAGCCGTGAGCCCGCAGGTGACGCTCCAGGTCCTGCACCGTGCCGCGGAAGCGGCCCAGCTCGGCGGTCAGGTTGCCCCACGCCCGCCGAGGGGGCTGGGGCGGGCTCGGCCGCGGCGGAGACTCCGCCTCACCCTGCTCCGCGGGCCGCGAGGGCCGAGGGGGCGGCGCCGGGCGCGCGGGCCGCGGGGGCCGCGGGGCTGGGGCCGGCCGGGGCCGGGGCTTGGGGGGCGGGGCTGGGGGGTGCGCCTCCGGGTAACTGTAGTGGCCTGGTGCTGCCGGGCGGAAAAAGGGGGAGGAGAGAGCCGGTCAGTGGCAGCACCCCCCATCACCAACCCCTGCACTCCCCCCACGGCAGCCCCGCCCGCGTCCCTCCCACCAGAGCCTGAGGCCTCTTTCCTGGGCCCCAGCCCCACCTGCAAAGAGAACCGAGAGAAGTTAGTGCCCCAGGACGCCCTCCCGCTTCGCCCTCCAAGCCCGCCACCGTTGGTGCCCTAGAAAGAAGAAATGAGCGGGTGGGGCACTGCGTCTGAAGGAGAGAAAGGGGCGTGGGAGGAGAGAACGCGAGCGACAGCGAGGTGGGCGTCCCTCTGTCACAGGAAAGGGAAAGAAAGATCCAGGCATCTGTTAAGAGACTTGGAGGGTTAGTGGAAAATTACTGCTGAGACCTAACTCCCCCAAACCCCAATTCTAAAGTCAACAGGCGCCTTGATCTCTAATCTCCCCCAGCTCCAGTCCCAGGAGACCTGACCACTGAGATGGAGCACAGGGCAGTCCCTGTGCCCAAGGTCAGATCAGAACCACCCCTATCTGGTTGGGCCGGATAGCATCTTTTATTTACTGCATCTCTCCATGAGGCTGCTCTTCCCAAACTCCAACCCACCGCCTGCCTACAGGACTCCAGGCACCTGAGAACTCCGTCTCCTCAGAGCCCCTGGTACAGAGGAAGGCCCCCAGAAGGTACTTTGGGACTGCCACACACCCTGTGCAGTGCATTCAGAGGAGCCTGTGTGCACGGCTTCCCAAGGAAGTGGCTCCTAGGCTCAGAAACTTCCCCAGCCCTTGGCCAGCCGTACCTGTGTTGGCCCTGATGGAAGCTGGGTAGCTTACTGCCCGGCCCCGCTCGGCAGTGACGGTCACCACGTATTCTACACCTGGCATCAGGCCGGTCAGCAGCGTCCCGTCTGCCTCAGAGGGCACTTCCAGCCGCACCCTCTGGTTGCCAGCACTGACGTAGGACACCACAAACCGGTCCACTTCAGCCTGGGGGCGCAGCCAGTTGAGCTCCAGTGTGGTTGGTGTCACAGCCACCACGCGGAGGTCCTGGGGGCCGTCAATCACTAGCCAGGTCAGAGAGAGGAGGCATCAGGTGGGAGTCTGGTTCTCGGTCACCAGCTGTCCTGCTAAAAGCCTTGCCCCCAGCCAGTCCCTCCCCTCTGCCCTCTTGGAGGGCATATCCCAGCCCCCCCTTTTCAAATCCATTCTGCACCCATGACACCCCACCCTGCAACAGCCCCAGCTCTCACTGGTGGTGATGGTCTTGGAGGCAGGAGGGCCCCAGTTAGTCCCTCGAAGGGCACGGACAGTGACCTGGTACTCCTGACCAGGGGCTAATCCTCTCTGGTCATAGGCTGAGGCAGAGCTGGGCACCCGTGCTGTGAATGGGGGGCTCACCCCCTCTGTCTGCAAGAGAGAAAATTCTGGGTGGATCAGAGCTGCCACTCACCCCTGCTGCTCAGTGCCCCTGATCCCTTCTTTCCCCAAGGTCTAGGCAGAGTCAGCATGAGATTGTGTAGAACTTGGCCCTTTACAGCTGGGGAGCATGGATGGTATCAGCAAACACATCTAGAACACCTACTCCGTGCCAGCTCCCGTTGAAGGCAATTTACATGTGAACTCACTCAATTCTCTTGAGAATCTAATGAGGTAGGTCAGATTATTCCCATTGGACAGATGAGGAAACTGATGTACAAAAGTATTTAGTGGTTTGCCCAAGGAGGCAGGGATTTAAACCCAGGCAGTGCGACCTCAGAGTCCCCTCTTATGGGGACTACCTTTTTTAAAAAAAATATTTATTTACTTATTTGACTGCTTTGGCTCTTAGTTGTGGAATGAGGACCTGGCCTTGAGGCATGTGGGATCTTAGTTCCCTGACCAGGGATTGAACCCAAGTCCCCTGCATTGGAAAGCAGATTCCTAATCACTGGACGACCAGGGAAGTCCCTGGGCACTGCCTTTTGAGCCTGTTCATCAGCTGTCTGTCAGAATTCTACCTGACACATGCCAGGACTCTCTTTCTGGCTTTCCTCCGGCAATCCTGACCCTCTGGGCATGAGGAGGCTTCTCATAAATCCGTTCCTGTCATAACAGGTGAAGCAGATGAGGGATACCACTTCAAGTCTCACTTCCTCCTTGAGGCAGCTGCCCCAGCCTGAGCCTTCCCCTAGAGACACCTGTTCCTGCCTGTGTAACTTGGGTGTGACCCACATCGTGACATTTCCTTTGAGGTATTTTCCTTGTCTTTTCAGCAGGGTTGTAGGCCCCTCAAAAACAAGGCCCACCTGCTCAGAGTTCCACAAATATGTTTCCTGAATTTGTACCTGGCATCATTCTGGGCCCTCGAGACACAAAAATAAGAGATATGATCCCTGTCTCCTCAGAGAGCTCATGCTCTAGTAGCTAAATGTGTGGCCACGTTTTACATTTTATTAGATCCTTAACCCAAATCTCTGTGTGTAGTCCATGCCTGTGAGAGAACAAACCCCATTTAAGTATACCTGTAAAGTGTTATGATTATTTGCAGGAACCCCACAGAAAATCTGCCAGCCCCTGCTCCAGGCAGGGTCTCCTGGTGTGCCAGCCTCTGGGGAAACAGGAGGAATGGACGTCTGGGAACAGCTCAGCATTTCGCTGGGCCATCTAGCTAGAACAGCTAATAAGGACGCTCTGTTCTGCTTTGCTATGTTGGCTGTGATGGGGACACCTCCATTCAGCCAAGTAGGATTGGAAATTTCAAAAGGTACTCTCCTAAACCAAGAGAACTGCGAGGAAATCAACACAGTAAATACTAAAGTATAAAACCAGATGAAGGGCCACGTAGAGACTTCTGGGTTGAGGATGAAGTGAAGCTTTGTTAGAGTTTTCTTGGCTGAAAAGGTTTTCTGGGCATGCAGGATCTTCATCTCTCTCTTACTCACTGCCCTAGAATATCCCAGCCTGGGAGGCCTTGGATGGGTGTCTACTCAAGGCCTTATGAGGCCTTTATCCTTCCCCAAACCTTCTCTCTCTCTCCCTTTACTCCCCCAACCCACCACCACCAACACACACACCCATACCCCTTGAGTGCTTCCTGATGATGTCCGGTCCTTCCAGGGAGACAAGCCCATCCCTAGGGTACCTTCTCCCTTCAGGTCACCTACATGAACCTTTTAGACACTTTGAGATCCATCTGGGAACAATCCCCTGAGAAGTTATACTGCCAGTCTAACCCACATCTCTCAGCACCACCTGTCTGGTCTGAGGCTGGCTCTCTAACCAGAGGCTGGCAGCTGATTCGGCCCCTTCATGATGGTTTGGCTGTTTCACTGATGTCCTTGGCAAGTTTCTAACTCTATTCTCGATATTAACCTCATGGCCCCAGGTGGAGGGCTCCACCTTGGCTGGCCCCTGGAGCTCACCTCACCCTCATCCTCTTTTTCAGACCAGACCCGAACACAAACTTTTCTGAGGCTGCAAGTTCCTGTGTCCCAATGAAAATGTGACATAGCCCCAGTTTCCAGTCTGTGGAATACATTCAAACTGGAAACACCTGGATGTCTTTCTGTTCGGGGGTTCACCTCCCTCAGTTTCTTCAAGCTTTGTCTCACATTCATAGAAGACCTTGCCTTTTGCAAAACAGCAGCATTCCTTGGACAAAAGAGCAGTGGTCCTTGGACTTGGGGTACATGAGAATCACCTGGGGGTATGTTATGATGCAGGTTACCGGGCTCTTCCCCCTACAGCTTCTCATTCAGCAGATTGGGGGGCAGAGTCTGACAGTTTGCATGGCTAATGCTCCAGCTGATGCTAATACTGCAGGTCCAGGGAGCACACTTTCAGAACCGCTGAGCGTAGCCGTGCCACGTATGCAGGGAAAAGAGGAATGTTCCTCTTCTGTGTTTTGAAAATCATTCCAATAACTAGGTGTGTCCCTTGGCCAGGAATAGCAGAGTTTGAGTTTTGAGAGAAAAGTGTTTCTGGAAAAGGGAAAAGGATAAGGTAGAGAGAGAGGCTTCTAGGAAGATGGCAGTGGCCAGAGGGATAGCCAGCTACTGAACGCACTCTGTGCCAACAGAAATGGATACAGAGTGCTGGCCAAAGGCAAGAGACACAATCCCAGAGGCCAGCCACAAAAAAGCATAGAAAACATAGTCAGAGGGCCAGCGGCACAGGCTGATGTGGAGGCCAAGGGAGGTGTCTGGGGACCAATTTTACGGGAGCATTTTCCACACCCAGGATCAGGGAGAACCTAAAATGTGATGGAGGCCCATACCCAGTGCAAAGCAGATGAGCTGAGAGCATGGCCAAGCTGGACACAGGCTAGCTGGATCCCCCGGGGCCCCTCAAAGAGGGAGAAAGCCCAGGGCTCCTCCTGGGAGATTGTGCCTCTGGAGAACACCAAGGATGAGGTCATATTTACTAAGAGCAGGAGATGCTGTTGCCCTTTGGCTCCTTCTAGCTCAAATGTTTATTTCAATTCTTTCCCTAAAGTTTCTTAGGGAAATTTCTCTTAAAAGTCCAACCCTCTCAAGATTGGAACTATGTAAATAATATACACGCAGAAGAGAGTGGGAGAAACACTTTAAAATGTTAACAGTACTTGTTTCAGTGTGAAACAGCCAAGAATTATTTGTTTTTTTCCCTAGTCGCCAAATTCTTGTCTTGTGATTAAATTATTTTTATAACTGAAAAACAAATTTTTAATGGAAAAAAAAAAATCCAGGCTCCCTTGGTTGTGCAGCAAAGTAGGGATTTCTGCCTCTGCTTCTACCAGAGGGTAAGGAGAGATTAAAACATGATGGGGCCTGGGTTTGAGGTGATAATATTGATAAGGAGACTTAGAATGACTAGGCCAGTTGGGGTGGGGATGACAGCCAGCACCTCAGAGCTATCCCTTCTGTCCTGGAGGCTTCCTAAGTTTAAGCCCTGGAACTTACTTATTTTTCCAGAGTCCTGACTGGGGAGAGATTAGAGTAACATGGCCTACCCACCTATGGCATTTGTGGAATGATGCAGGAAAACATATTTGAATGGGAGAAATGTCAGATGATTTGCAACTAGGAGACCAAACACACCATAAAAATCCAATCTGCATGAAGGGAGATCTCTAATGAGAGGCCACAAACTTTGTCCTTAGGGTGCCCCCAAATATTTTAAGAGTGAGTTGGAAGGAGATAGAGAAATGAGGCTTTGCAATGTACTGATGACTTGGAGGCTAGGGAACTAGTTCACAGAATCAAATTATTACAACAGCCTAGACAGCTTGGCCCAAACCAAAAAAATGATAACACTGAACAGAGCCAAATACAAAGGCTTATATTTAGATTTAAAAGGGGGTATGTAGTTGAATGTCTTTTTTCCTTGTTTATATCTTCTAAAGTATCTACACTGAGCTTATATGACTTTTATAATAAAAAGTTACTTTAAAAATCAAATGTGATCAAAATAACTGACAGTTTGTGTGACCACAAGTTCATATATGTCAACTCTGAGAAAAGTAGCTGGATATCCAGAGTCAGCCAGGTGAGTGACTGGATTCCTTTCTGCCCCTGTAACTGGGGGGAAGAGGCACATGCAAAAAGGAGGAGGCATTAGAGGAAGAAAACAAGAAATGAAGGATTCAGAGAACAAAGCCTCAAGGAAATAGGGAGAAGAAACCAGTGGGTTTGGCCTGGAGGGAATGAATGGTGATGTGATGGTGTGTTCATTTGCTTCAGTGCTGTCCGACTCTCTGCAACCTCATGGACCATAGACCGCCAGGCTCTTCTGTCCATGGAATTTTCCAGGCAAGAATTCTGGAGTGGGTTGCCACGCCCTTCTCCAAGGGATCTTCCTGACCCAGAGATGAAACCCGCATCTCCTGCATTGGCAGGCGTTTTCTTTACCACTGAGCCACCAGACAAGCCCAAAGTGATGGCTGATGTCTCCAAATATCTGAAAGTCCGTGGTGTAAGACGAAGGGAAAGAAAAAACACATTCCAATGCTGGTGAAGGCCCAGCTGGGGCCACTGAATGGATGTATGAATGGGGCAACTTTGGATTCAGCAACAACAGAAAGAAGTGACTTCAGTAATGAGCAAAAATGGAGTCAGCAGGCAGCCTTAGGAAGTACTGAGCTCAAGGTCACCAGAAGAGTTCCAGCAGCAGTGGGCCTATGATGCAAAGGCCTTCTGCACCCAGTGTGGGCAGAATGAGAAGGTCTTTAGCACAGCTTCAGGAATCAGCTACCCGGACTCAACCACTGATTACCTGGAACTCCTTTTGAGGTGAGCGCCCCCACCACCAGCCCCACTCACTCAGCCCCCTCTTGGAGCTTGGCTCTCACCGTTGGGATGAACTGGATTTCATAGGCATCCACATTGCCAGGAGCCCGGGTCCACTCTGTCCGAACCGTCGTCTCCTCCAGCAGGTGCATCCTCATGCCCTCGATGGCTGGCACCTCTGCTCAGGAGAGTGGGATGTGAGAAGCTGCTTAGCCCAAGGGAGCTCCCCATCCCTACCCCAACTCTCACAGGCTCTTCGTACTCAGGGTCACATTAAGAGATCCAGCCAAGTTCCCAGTCCTCTCTGGGGGGAGAGCGGGGTGGTGAGGAAAAGCCAGAAGTGGCCTGAACAAGCCTTGGTTTGCTTCACTGCCCTCCATCTCCAGGAACCAAAATCTCCCAAAAAGTACCTGAAGAGGGCCCCTGGATCTGCTCATCAGAGATCTTACAGCAGGTCCCGCCTGCAGGCATCCCACCCCCCCCCCCCCCCCACCTCCACCCGCTGTGGTTCTGCAGCCCTGGTGGACCCTGGCCCTCTGGCTCCTCTGACTGCCCCACCGCCCACCCCAATATATGACCACCCCCATCACCCTGCCTCCAAGTCCGGGGGCTCCTCCGCCTCAGACTCAGGCTTTCTCATGGGGCTCCAGTTTTCCAGCCCCAGACCCAGCACACTGAGGCAGGCTGTCGGCTCACCTTCCCCGCAGTCCTCCCCTGCATAGCCGTCTTGGCAGACGCAGCTGCCCTCACGACACTCTCCCCGGCCGCGGCAATCCCCAGGGCACGTCTGGATGGCACAGTCGGGCCCCCGGAAGCCCTCGACGCAGACACACTGGCCTGCGCTGCACAGTTCCCGTGGCCCGCAGCCGCCGGGGCAGGCGCTGGCAGGAGGCTCTTCCTGCCCACAGTCCTCGCCGCTGTAGCCCACGTGGCACACGCACACACCCTGCACACAGCGACCACGGCCCCGGCAGTCGGCCGGGCAGGTGCGGGTGGCGCAGGAGGGGCCTGTGTAGCCCGAGTCGCACACGCAGCGCCCGTTCTCGCAGCGGCCGCGCCGGTGACAGTTGGAGGGGCAGACACGGAGGCCGCAGTCCTCGCCCGCGAAGCCCTCCCAACAGGTGCACACACCGTCCTGGCACACGCCGCGCTGGTTGCAGTCGCGCGGGCACCGTCTCACACCGCAGTCCTCACCCTCGTAGCCGTCGTCGCACACGCAGCGCCCCTCCAGGCACTGGCCGCGGCCTTGGCAACCCCTGGGGCAGCTGCGCTTGCCGCAGTCTTCGCCCTCGTAGCCCACGTCGCACGAGCACACGCCATCTTCGCAGCGGCCGCGACCGCGACAGTCCCCGGGACACCGACGGCTCCCGCAGTCCTCTCCTGCGAAGCCCGGGTTGCACACGCAGCGGCCGTCTACGCAGCGCCCGCGCCCGCGACAGTCGCCAGGGCAGGCACGCGTACCGCAGTCCCGGCCTGTGTACCCGGGCCAACACACGCAGCGGCCACTCTCGCAACGGCCCCGGCCGCGACAGTCCCCGGGACAGCTGCGCACGCCGCAGTCCTCGCCACTGTAGCCCGCGTGGCACACGCATACGCCGTTCTCGCAGCGCCCACGGCCCCGACAGTCGCGCGGGCAGGCGCGCGCGCCGCAGTCGGGCCCCGAGTACCCGGGCCAGCACACGCAGCGGCCGTCCTCGCAGCGGCCTCTTTGGTTGCAGTCGCTCGGGCAGCTGCGCACGCCGCAGTCGTCCCCGCTGTACCCCGGGTCGCAGATGCATTCGCCATCCTCGCAACGCCCTCGGCCCCGACAGTCGCGGGGACAGGTCCGCGTGCTGCAGTCCTCGCCCGCGTACCCGGGCCAGCACACGCAGCGGCCGTCCACACAGCGCCCGCCCTCGCCACAGTCCCACGGGCAGGTCCGCGAGCCGCAGTCGTCGCCAGTGTAGCCCGGGTCACAGACGCAGCGCCCGTCCTCGCAGCGCCCCTTCTGGCTGCATCCTCGGGGACAGCTCCTCACCCCACAGTCGTCGCCAGTGTAACCGGGGTTGCACACGCAGCGCCCATTCTCGCAGCGTCCTCTCTGGCTACAGTCTCGGGGACAGCTCCTCACCCCACAGTCCTCGCCACTGTAGCCTGGATTGCACACGCAGCGCCCGTCCTCGCAGCGTCCCCTTTGGCTGCAGCCGCGAGGGCAGGAGCGCACACTGCAGTCGTCCCCAGAGAAGCCCGAGCGGCACACGCACACACCCTGCACGCAGCGCCCGCGGCCGTGGCAGTCCCCGGGGCAGGAGGGCCAGCTACAACTGGGCCCTGTGTAGCCAGGGAAGCACACGCAGCGACCACGGACGCAGCGACCCTGATCATTGCAGTCATCTGGGCAGGAACCAGGGGCAGAGGGTGGTGAGGAGGGGGGTCCCTCTGCACCTTCGGGATCTGAGCAGGTGGGCCCACCCCAGCCTGGCTCGCAAGAGCAGGCACAGCGGCTCAGGTCAAACACGCCATGGAGACTGCAGAGGCTTCGAATGTCAGTCTGGCCTGGAGTAGGAGTGAGAGTTGGGTCTCAGTCTCTCTGGGGAGGAGAGGGTTAGCCTGTGTAGTGCTGCCCTGAGTCAGCTTCTCCATCAGGGAAGCCTCATTTCCTAAGGCCATCTCAGTTTCCAGCTGCAACTTATCACCCAGGGCCCTAACATTCACTGGGGAGGGCTGACATCTAGTCACATGGCTCCTCTCTCAGAGCCGTGCCCTGGGCTGCACTCACCACTTGCAAAGAGGAGGCGGGGTGCCTTTTTCTAATTCACACCAAGGTCCTCTAGTGATGCCCACCCAATCCTAACCACTTCCCTTCTTTTCCATGCTCCTCCCTGTGATCTTCGGCTCACCTGTGCCAGCCTGGGCAGCCGGAGGACAACACCCACCAGTGCACTGTTCCTTGAGCCCCTTCACCAGCTCCTCCAGGATCTCCAATCGGACCCTCAGGGCCTGCACCTCTGAAGCAGGGACAGGGGGCTCAGTGCCTGGGGGACAGCCACAGCCAGCTGAAGGGGGCAGGTTAATGCGGTGGGTGAACACCACCTGCTTCTCCCCTCCTTCCACGGTGTGCTCGTAGAGCCGAGAAGAAGGGCCTCCCCCTTCTGGCTGCACTGTACGGCCCCCAGGCTGGGGAGGGGGCCGTGGGGCTGGGAGTGTCATGTTGGAACGTGGAGAGAAAGGGCCTGCTGTGACAGTGCCCAGCAGCATCAGAAGGGCCAGGTTGGAGGTTAGGGAACATTGGGTGGGCATCTTTCCGGAGGCTGTGGGGAGAGAGGGCACATATGAGAGCAGACTCACAGAGCAGACAAGATGAATATCTCCTTCCCCAACACACACACCCACAGTCCCACCACCCACAACTCATCTACCCGACTCACATATTTGCAAAATTCCACATTCAGCTCAATCCAATCACACACCCTCCCTGGGCAGATCTGTCTCTACCTTGCTTTCTTATGTCATTTGGTCACCCTGCTCCCCCACTCATTTTATTTATTTTTTTACTGTTCCATCCACACTGGTCTTCTTTGTTTGTTCCACAGACACTACAAGCTTACATTAGCCTAAGGGCCTTTGCACTACATGTTTTCTCTGTCTGGGGTGCTCTTCACTCAGCTCTTAGAGGTTGGCTCCTTCCTGTTCAAATCTTAACTCACATGTCATCAACTCCCAGAAGTCTTCCTTGGTGCCCGATTGGAGCAGTCTTTCATCACACTTCATCAGTGTCCTGCTTATGTTCTTCATGCCATTTACGGCTGCCTGAATTATCTGTTTGTGAGCTACTTGTTTGTTATCTTTCCCTCACCACCAGAATGTGAATTCCATAAGAACAGGGACTTCATCTGTCCTGGTATTGCTGCATGCTTGTCCCTGGCACACGGGATGGGCACTATACAACACAGTTTTTGGTGTTTTTGTGTGTGTGTGTGTGGCCATTCTGCACAACTTACGGGATTTTAATTCCCTGGTCAGGGATTGAACCCAGGCCCTCAGCAGTGAAAGTGCAGAGTCCTAACACTGAACCACCAGGAATTCCCTATCCAACACATTTTTGTTGAATGGGTCAGCAGATGAATATAAAAGACTAATCCTTCCATAAGCAACTGGATCCCAGCTCCTAGTATCATTTTAGAAACCTGAAGGTATAGATTATCCTCTCCTTCTTTCATTCAGCCCCTCACTCTCAACTAGATTCTTCCCATCATCTTTTCATATAAGCTCAAAAAGCTCGTTTTCTTTAAAAAAAAAAAAAAATCCTCTTCCTCAGGACTTACATTACCAAATATCAAAATTTATTATGAAGGTGCAAGCATAGAGCACAGAACAGAAACAGACCCACACATATGTGGTCACCTGATTAATGAAAAAGAGGCCCCCTACAATTAAAAGGAGAATAAATTGTGATAAATGGTCTTGGATCAGTTGAAGATCCACATGGGAAAAAATCTATCTCTACCCTACGTCCACATACAGAAATTAATATGGAATGAGTATATAGATCTAATCGTGAAAGGTAAAGCAATATCTTTCACAAAATGTCTTAGAGGAAAAAACTATAGGAGAAAACCTTTATGACCATGAAATAAACAAAGATTTCTTAAAACCTAACCACAAAATTTACCATAAAAAATTTCACACAAAACAACCACAAAAAAGATATTGATACATTCAGTTCAGTTCAGTCGCTCAGTCGTGTCCGACTCTTTGCGACCCCATGAACCGCAGCACGCCAGGCCTCCCTGTCCATCACCAACTCCTGGAGTCTACCCAAACCCATGTCCATCGAGTTGGTGATGCTATCCAACCATCTCATCCTCTGTCGTCCCCTTCTCCTCCTGCCCTCAATCTTTCCCAGCATCAGGATCTTTTCCAATGAGTCAGCTCTTCTCATCAGGTGGCCAAAGTATTGGAGTTTCAGCTTCAACATCTTGGACCACATTAAATCGATAACTTCTGGTCATCAAAGGACACCACTAAGGGCTTCCCTGGTGGCTCAGTAGTAAAGAATCCACCTGCCAATGCAGGAGACATGACTTCGCGCCCTGGTCCAGGAAGATCCCACATGCCTCAGAGCATCTAAGCTCCTGCATCACAACTACTGAGCCTGCACCCTAGAGCCCATGTTCTACAACAAGAGAAGCTACCGAAATGAGAAACGCACACACCACAACCGGAGAGTAGCCCCCACTCGCTGCAACCAGAGAAAAGCCCACATAGCAACGAAGACCCAGCACTCCCCCAAATAAATATAATTATAAAAATTATACAGTGAAGAGAAAAAGAAGGCAAGCCACAGAATGGGAGAAAATATGTGAGAAATGTCAGGATATATATAAATATATATATATATATATGTATGTATGTATTATATATGGTGGGGAGATTGGGAGACAGTGCTTAATAGTTGAGAGAGGATAAAAATCTAAAGAATTCCTTCAGAACAAAAACAAACAAAAGGCAGGTGCCAGTTTTTTAATTTGCAAAAAAAAAAAAAAGTCTCTCTAGCAAAGAATATATCCAAAGGTCCAATAAATATATGAAAAATAAACATATGCATGTGTAGAACAAAACCAGTAATCAGGGAAATGAAAATTAAAACAAGCGGATGCCATCAAATATCCACCAGAATGGCTAAAACTAAAAGGGCTGTTGATGCTCAATATTGGCAAGAAAGTGAGGCTACTGGGACTCTCTTTTATTGCAAGCAGGGGCAGAAATTAGTGCAGCCACTTTGGAAAACTGATAGGCAGTTGCTACTAAGGCATACAGCCTATAACTTGGCAGTTACACTTCTTGGTAAATACCCAACAGAAACGACTGCACGTATCCTCCAAAAGACATGACTGCATGTATCCTCTAAAAGATGAGTACAGGAATGTTCATGGGATTTTTTTCATATGAGCCTGAACTGGAAGCACCTCAAGTGTCCATTAATAGTAGAATGGATAAATAAATTGGGGCATAGTCATACAATGGGATACTCCCCAGCAATGAAAAAACATCCTTCTGGGACTTGCTGGGTGATCCAGTGCTCAGGACTGGATTCAATGCCAGGCCCTGGGTTCAAGCCCTGGTAGGGGAAGATCTGCAAGCTGTGCAGTATAGCCAAAAAGCAAACAAACTCCCCACCCCCACCCCGCCAAAAAAAACACACAAAACATTCTTGTTACACACAGCAACATGGACAAAATTTGACACACATAATGCTAAGCAAAAGAAACAAGACACCAAAAAAGAACATTGTAAATGATGCTATTCATATGAAGTTCAAAAATAAACAGAACTAATAGAAGACAGGATAGAATTACTAGAAATATTTTGCACCTTTAACTGGGTGGTTAAACAAAGGTACGTATAATCAAAAATTAATTGAGCTATACACTTATGTGCATTTCACTATATGCACAAAATATACTTAATATACAAAAATATACCTTAAAAAAAATTCCCCAACCTCACACTCCCTCCAGCCACCACATATTTCTCTTCTCTACTTCATGGCCATAGTTGTCAAAAGAGTTATCTGGACTTGTTGTTCCTATCTCACATATCCCATGCATGTCTCAACCAGCTCCCATCTGACTTCTTTCAGTCTACCAAATAGCCCTCCCTGAGGTCTCCCAATGATCTGTGTCACAAAATCTAAAAGACATTTGTCTTCACCTTGATCTCTCTCAAAATCACTGGACACTGATGACCACGTCTTCCATTTTAGAGCATTCTGTATCTGTGCTGGCAATAAGGTAGATAGGAGAGATCACTGGCTCTTAACACTTAAAATGTGGCTAGAGGGACTGAAGCACCAAACTTTCTTTATTATTTTTAACAGCTCCCCAGGGGATTGCAGTGTGTAGCCAGAACTGTGACCTACTTGGGGTAGTCATCCACTTAGGTACCTCATCCAGATCCAAGACTTTAATTTCCAAACTATATCCCAAAGTATAAACTATCTCCTCTTAACTCCAAGCAATATAGCTATCCTTCTATTTGGCATCTCCTCTTGGGCACCTCAGACTCAACACATCTAAAACAGAACTCAACGTTCATCCCTCCTGAACCCTATCCCTTTTCAGTGTTCTCTACTGCAGCTCATGGTCCCATAGTTACTCAGCTTCACAAGCCAGAAACCCAACAGCTCACTCAACACCACCATATTTCATCATATCAACCCATATTTTATTGTAAATGTCTTTTTAATTTGCGTATGTTTCTCCCTCTAAGCATCATTATAGTCCAAGCTACTATCTACCTTTTGCTTAACAACTGTGATTGCCTCCTAGCCAGTCCCTCTGCTTCTATTCTTGCTTCTTAAAAATCTTGCAAAGGCAAATAGAATGTCCCTCGACCCCAAAAAACTTTTCAGTGGCTCCCTTCTGAATAGTCTTCAAATACTGAGAGACAGTCCTGCACCATCCGGCCCCTGCTGACCTCTCCCACCTCATCCCCCGTAAGACTTCCCTCCCTCTCTCCATTCCAGTCCCACCAGCCTTATGTCTCCCACATTCTTCCCAGCCCCAGACCTTTGTATCTGTGGTTCCCTCTATGGAATGTTCTTCCCTTTTCTCTTGGCTTCCTCATCATTCAGGTCTCAACCCCACATCTCCTCCTCAGGAAATCTTTCCTGTCCAGGTCAGCTCCCTTATCATATGATATTACAGGATCATGTAACTCCCATTTGCAGCATTTATAATAATTTATATTCACATATTTATTTGTGGGATTATTTTATTACTTTCTTGCCCACACTCAACATTGCTCGCTAGACTGTAAGGTCCATGGAGGCAGACATAGCACCTGGTTTTTTGTTTTGCTTTGGCTGCTATATCCTTACATCTGGCACATAGTAAGTGCTCAAAAAATATTTACTGACTATATAAATATTTAGTCAATTTACATAGTTCAAGTTAAGCCCAGGGCTAGCACAGGGCTGGAGCCAAGGACAGGACCAAGGTCAGGGCTAGGACCACGGACAGCTATCTGGGGCAGCTGTTCACCAGGGAGCAGGCCATGTGTAGATCCTGGCAGGACTGCATAGAACAAGCCCATTGGAAAACCATTTGGCACAACTGACCAAATCCACTAGAGCTGTGTGCAAGCCCTATGACCTGGCAGCTCCACTCTGAGGGGTCTACCCACTACAGCAGTACTTCTCGTAATAGCCGCAGACTGGGAACTACCCAAATGTCTCACATGAGTAGAATGGATTAAATAACACGTGGTTTGTTCACACAGTGGAATATAATAAAGCAAAGAGAACAAAGTATAACTATATGCAATAACACGAATGGGTCTCGCTAATATAGGGTGGAGCAAAAGAAGTCACAAAGAAGAACTTGCTGAAACATTGTTTCATAAACATTCTGTTTGTGACATTTGAGTCTAGACCATGTGAACTGTCAATCAGTAGAGTTGCAAATCAGAAATGTGGCACTCTCGGGGGAATGGGGACCAAGAAAGGGCATGGTGGGGAAATTCTGGGGTGCTAAGAACGCCCTGTTTATTGATCTGAGTGCTGGTTACCCAGTTGTATTCGTGGAATCCACTGAGGCAAGAACTGGGGGGCACAGGGAGACGAGGATTAGAGAAGAAAGGTAGTGGGGTGATGGGAGGAACCAGGAGAGGGGGCCTCGGTAACAGAGATGCGTGGAGGGTTCAGGTGAAGGGTTAAGGAGCAGTGTTAGCAGGTGCCCAGTTCTTCCAGACCAGAGAGGCTGGAGAGGGAAGGAGAGTAGGGTGAGTGATGGGAATGCTGACTGAGGAGGAGGATTAGGGGCTGTGACCAGTGCCTCCCACAACACACACACATTTCCTGGCTTCCTATGCTTAAAATTCTCCTCTGAGTCTGAGAAAAAGGAGTTTCCAGGGCTACCAGCCATCACACTCCACCACCATCCCACCAGAGATGGAAGAGGAGCGGGCAACAGGAGCAGAGCATTTCCACACTGAGAGGCACCCTGCCCCACAAAGCCCAGCAGAAAGCCTGGCAAGCAGAGAGCTGCCCTTCCCTCAGCCCCTCTCTCAGCTTGGAGTGTAGCCCTGGGTGTGAACTGGGCTCTGACTTACCTTCAAATTCTGTTGCCCTGTGTCTAAGGTTGCGCACATCTCCAGGTGCACACACACACAAATACACATACACATACAAATGTACTCACATGTGCTTATCCACAAACACAAATATGAACACATTTCTTGTATCTGTCCATCCTAAGTCGCTTCAGTCCTGTCCAACTCTTTGCAACCCTATGTATTGTGGCCTGTCAGGCTCCTCTGTCTTTGGGATTCTCCAGGCAAGAATACTGGAGTGGGTTGCCATGCTCTCCTCCAGGGGATCTTCCCAACCCAGGGATTGAACCCGTGTCTCTTACATCTCTTACATTGGCAGATGGGGTTTTTTTTACCACTAGCACCACCTGGGAACTATACATATACTTATACTCATCCAAAGAAGCTTGCATCTTTGCAGGCACACATATTTGAGTATGTGCAGGGGTTTCCCAGCAGTAAAGAACCCATCTGCCAATGCAGGAAACTTGGGTTTGACCCCTGCCTGGGTTGAGAAGAGCCCCTGGAGTAGGAAATGGTAACCCACTCCAGTATTCTTGCCTGGGAAATCCGATGGAGAGAAGCCTGGTGGGCTACAGTCCATGGGGTCACAAAAGAGACACGACTTAACTACTAAACAACAACAACAACAAGGCCATACACACACAAACTCCTCTTCACATTTCCTCCACATCCAGTCATTGAGCGATGTCTAAAAAAGCTGATTTCTCATTGGCTCAGAGGGCAGTTGTGTGAGTCAAAGAACTTAGTTGGAGTGAGGGGAACCACAGAGGAGACCCTTCTCCAGAGGAGGCAGAGGTTACAGGGTGCTCCACATCCCTGGGGGTTGGGGGGAGCTGCCAGTCCCCCTCCCTCAACAATCGAATCCTGCACCTCTTCCCCACTTAGTGGGAGCAGGGGGAGGGTCTCTGCAGCAGGAAGAAGCAGGAAAGTAGTGAAGCTGGTCTGAGAGGAGAGGCACGAGAGGAGAGGCCCCCACGGGCCACACCCCCAGAACCTCCCTCCCAAGCCCCTCTCCCCTCGAGTCTCCACCGCCAGCCTAGCTCCCTATTCCCGTTTCTTGAAAGAATCGCGGTCTTCTCTCAGCACCAGGAAAGCAGGATACTTGGTTGTCCCTTATGTTTCCTCTCATCGCCCGCCCTCCCGCGGCATTAGGGGTGCCTGTGCGCTGCGAGAAAGGAGGGGAGCACGGGCCTCCCCCTCTTGGCACCCTCCCCATAGTCGGAGGGCTGGCAGGGATGGGGCATCGTCCCAAGCGATGACTCAGCGCGCAGGGTATTCATGTGGTAGCCAAGTTTGACACTTCGCTCATCAGGGACTGTAGGTCCCAGGAGCTGGGGAGAGGGGCTGGCCTCCTGCAGGGATGTTCCAGAGGTGGGGGATTTTGGCCCCACCCCCATGCTTTTCTCTGTCCCTCGTACCACAAGAAGAGCGAAGGTAGAAGGATTCTAGCACTGAGAGATCAAGGAGGGAGGTGAGGGCGGGCTGCAGACACTGGGTTGAAGCAGGTGGCAAGGAGGTAACCGGGAGATGGGGCAGTTGGAGGATCTAAGACACCCCTTATTCTGGGAAGTTCATGGGCCAGAGACGTGGGAAAATTAAAGGATTTCCGGACCCTCAGTGGCAAAGAGTCCTGGGGAGGAGCACTGAGTGACCAGGACTCAAGGGAAATAAAGTTGAGAAATTAAGGTGCTGGGTCCCCGGGAGTCTGGAGGCAGGGCCAGGGAAAGAGGGGAGGGGGGTTAAGGATCTGGGAAGTGGGCGGGGATTGGAAGCAGACGGACGGCAGCTGTGGTGTTTCCGTGTTTCCGAGTTGCTTCCCAGTAGTTCCTCTCAGTTCCATTTCCAGTTGTTTCCAAGCCATTAAATTCTTTCCAGGCGAGATAAGGGTCCCGCCCGTCCCACCCAGGGTGTGTCACGTGTAGGGGGGAGGTTCAGATGGACAGAGCAGGAGAGCCTGGAAGGGGGATTGGAGCGAAGACGGAGCCCCTGTGCCCCTCTGGAGGCATCGCGCAGTCATCCCAGCCGCACTGAACCGTGAGTCACGGGTGCAAAGCTCTCTGCCAAGAATAAATTTTAGGATTCTCTCCACAGACTCCGTGCCCTTCCCAGACCTGGGAGTCCTAACTCTGCTCCATTGCTGCATTTCCTAAAGGCTGGAGACCCCCAAAACTCCCTCCCGGGGCCTTGCAATCCACCTGCTGCCACCCGGGGAGTCCCCATCTGGATGCTCAAAAAAGTTCCCTCGGGCACGTTCCTAGAGTTCTGGCTCAGCCGCTCCAGCCAGATCACTTGGGGTTCCACCAGCACTTCCATCCTGAGGTTCAGCCGGCCACCAGCTCATCCTGGCTTCTGGTTTCTCCCAGCCCCAACACCGCACCGATAACCGCCTCCACCTTGGTGCCGCCCCCGGTCCTATCCAAACCCCAGCATCCATCCTCCGTGCCCAACTCACACACACCTGCACTGACTCTCCCAGACACACCCTCCACGGGGAGTCCGGTCCTGGGTGCATGGTCTTATTTCCTCTGCCCCCGCACAAAGTCCCTGCTCTCCTGCCAACCTTCACCTGGGGTTTGGGGGTAGAGGTCCCCACCTCTCCCGTCTCTTTTCCTGTCTCCCAGAGACGGAGGTTACTTCCTTACCTGAATAACCAGCAGCTTCAATGTGTCTGTACCTGCTCTGTCCCGAACTTGGGAAGGGGGGTTCTCAGGGAAGGGTGGGTGGATGCCCCTTGGCAGCCCTGAGCTCCTGGTATATCCCCTTGCTCGTTCCCTGCAGCAGGGGCTCACTGAGCCGCGACCCGACTGTCGATCTGGGCAGCGACAGTGAGGAGGAGGGAGACTGAAGCCAGCCGGGGGAGGAGAAGGGGAGGACCAGCATGAGGTCAGGGAGGGGAGCGGAGATAGGGCAGGTCCTCCCACCCATCCGCCCCTGCCAGGCCCTCCCAACGTCATCATATGTCACCCCTCCTCTCCTCCCTCCGTCATCCCACCCACCTCCCTGTCTGGGATCACTGAGTCCCACAATACCCTCATCTCACCCCCTCCAGCCCTCATCCAACCTCCCCCATCCTTTCCTTATCCCACTTTTATTCTTCCTCCTCACCCTAATTTGTGTCCCAACTTGACACCCCCATCCCTCATATCATTTCTCCTTTTCCCCACCATTTCTCCACCTCTTGCTCCTGCTCTCTAACCTGTTTCCCCCTCTTCCAGCACCCCTTCCCACGGCCAGCCCCTCTCCCTCCTCGGAACCTCCTCCACCTCTTCCCAGCTGCCACATTCCTCCAGCTGGGGTCTTGCCCAGCACCCGGTCCTTCATCCCCTTACCATTTATCTCCTGGCAGGGGCAGGCAGCAGAGAGGGTGGGTGGCAGGAGGAAGCCTCCCTCCCTAGTCTAGACTGCTCTCCACGAGGAGCCTTCTTGTCCCACCTCGGCCCCTGCCTGGCCCCACTGCTCCCACCTGCACTGTGTCCTCTTCTCGCCCCGTCTCTGTGCTGCCTCTCCCTGTCTGTACTGTTCAATCTCTGGTTCTCAGCTCAGGGATCAGTGCCCCCTTTTCATTCTTTCACCTGAGCAGCTTCCTAGAGAAATGGCAGATGAGGCTTGGGCACTGGCTGGACAAGAGTGTGGCCTGAACACCGAGACATAGACGACTTGGGAAAGGTGGGGTTCACAGGAGACAGGGAAGGGAAGCCTGAAAGTTAGGAGAAAGGTTTGGGGACGGAGAAAGAGTGAGAGCCAGGGGCAGACATGAGGGTGGGGGGCACATGGCATGCTGATGTTCTGGAAAGAGGAAGGGGACTAATTCTGTGCTGCAGCGGAGAAGCAGGGGTAGGGAGGGAGTTGTGGGCTTGAGGAAGAGGTCATTTCGATCTTGGGTAGAGATAGGAAGACTGGCCAGAGGGCAGAGTGGCAGATGCGCACATCAGGCTGCCGGGCTCTCTCTCTGGTCTCATTTCCCCATGTGCTTTGCTCCCCTGATGAGGGGCTGAAGAAGAGACTTTTTCTGGATAAGAAATATCCAGGCTGAGGGAGGTTTCACGCAGATAAAGTTCTTTCCATCCAACCAGAGGGAGGTTTCACGCGGATAAAGTGCTTTCCACCCAACCACAAAATGGCGGCCCACTCCAGTACTCTTGCCTGGAAAATCCCATGGATCTCGGAGCCTGCTACTGTCCATGGGGTCACAAAGAGTGGGACATGACTGAGACTCCACTTTTCACAATCCTCACCATGGAGGCTTGGCCAAGTGACAGCTCGAGGGTGACAGGGAGTGCGGGAACCCGTTTCTTGACTCTGTACATCGTTGGGGCAGAGGTGTCCACAGGTCCCCAGGGTCTCGGGTGTGTTGTTTCTGGGGGGCAGGGCGCACTGGCCCAGCATGTGGCTCTGCGGAATGCCCCGTGAGCTCCTGGTGGCCGAGGGCGAAGGCTTGCGTGGGTGCTCGCATGGGTGTCACCGTGTGTGCCCGTGTGTCTGGGTGTGCATGTGTCTGTTTTTTTTTTTCCTGGCTTTGATAGGAAAGATGAAGTCAGCATCTTGGATAGAGTTGGGTTCAGCTTCCTTCCTCTGCCTTGGCCCGAAGCCCCCAGAGCCTGAAATAGGTAACAGTTTCCCTCAGCTTTCCATGCAGGGCTTGGGGGAAAGCACTTGAAAGGGTGGAGGGTCTAAAATGGCATTACCTGGCAAGAGAAAACTTGAGAGAACAGATTTTCTCTGATACTGCCAGATTCTAGTAATTCTAATGGTCATATCCTGCCCTGCTCCCTTTTTTTTGATCCTGTACCCTATATGTTGGTTTTATTTTTATCAGATTCATGTATTTTTCCACTGCACCACTAGGCATGTGGGATCCTAGTTCCCCCACCAGGGATCAGACTTGCACCCTCTGAAGTGGAAGCGTGGAGCCTTAACCACTGGACCAAAGTGTGGAAGTATAGTGGAAGTATGGTCACTGTAGGTATACTTGGTCCAAGAGTGGCCAGAAGAGCCTGGAGAGAAAGGAGGACTGAAATGATGGCCTTGGGGTGTTCTGGAAGTCCACTTCTCAGGGGAGACAGGATGCTGGAGTCAGAAAAGGGTGCGAGATTCCAGACATTCACAAGCTCAGAAGGCATTCAAAGAAGCCGAAGCCACTGGAGGCCTGACAGACACAATTCCAGCTTCTGAGATAATCATTATCTAAAATGTGATCCACACCCTGGATTTCAGGCTCCTGGAGGAGCTTATGTCTTATATATATATATGTTTGCCTTTTATCAGAAAAGCACTGGGCCTTGCATAAAGCAGGTGCTTCATAAATGCCTGTCAACACTGAGTTGCCAAAGGACTGTGAGAGAAGTGGCAAGAGTGTCTGGCAGGGAGCCTCAGAGTGAAGGCAGGGAGTCCAGTGGTCAGTGGGGTCGCCTTCACCGAGGTGTCCCAGGCGGTGGACAGAAAGGCTGGGGTCTTACTGAGACCCGTTTGTGTGCTCTGGCTGTTCTCCAAATCCTCGGTCTAGGTGTCTTCAGCTGTGGGCCTCCATCCTTGAATGAACCTCCAAGTTCTTGTCCTACCCTCAGGAGGATGAGAGATAAAAGGTATACAGCAAGGAAGGAAAGGAGAAGCCGAGGAAAACAAGAGTAAGGGCAATTGAGGGCAAGGGCCTGAAGGATAGAGAGGGAGCGAAGAGGCCAGGGGCTGTGATCCAAAGAAGCAGTCCCAGAGAGGGGAAGATAGAAAGCAGTTGTGCTGGGCTTCCGTTTACAAAGCCCTTTCCCACACCGCAGCACTTTATTAATCCCACTTTATGCTGAGGAAGCGGGGGCTTGTAGACATTAATGGACTTGGCCGGGTGACTTTGCTAGTGGTGGTGAAGGTGGGCCTCAGGCCATTTTCAGATTCCAAAGCCTGTATGGCTCCCCCTCCCCCAAGAAGAGCCCTAGAAAGATCGAAGACTTAGGGCAGAAACAAATGAAGGGCTTCAGGCAGGATTTGTTGGGGAAAGGTGGGTGCTCTCGATTTCTGAAACTTCTTTCTGCATCCAGTTATGATGTAGATTCAGTGGGAAGAAACTGCCAAGTTTAAGTCAGGGGGTCAACACTTCATTACTGAGACTGGGGGATGGGGCGAGGTGGGAGGTGATGAGGAACGTGGAGAGAAAAAACTGATCCTGAGATGAAAGAGGGGGGAGAATTAAGAGCCTGGGCTGAAAAACAGGGCAAGAGAGCCACAGGAGGAACAGTTTGGACCCTTAAAACTTCCTTTGCCTGGAGACATGGGTGTGGGGAAAAGGGAGGAGGGAGGACATTTCTATCTCGTGACAAAAGAAAGTCACACAATTATTTTGTTCTCTGCTGTGGGGCGGGTGGGCGCCCGTATTTACCAGAGGGACCGGGGTCGCTGTAGCAACCACACATCTGGGCCCCGGAATCCAGATGTGCTGTATCCAGAAGCCATAGCAGAACGATGAGGCAACAGTGTGAGGCTCTCCAGTCCTGGCCCCACAGCTGGGAGAGGACCGAGCACTGGGGGAGGTGAAGGGAGAGGGGGGCACGGGGGCGGAAGGAGGAGAGGGCTGGAGCAGGGGAGAAGAGAGGAAGTTATGGAAGGGGGCAAGGAATGTGGACGAAGGAGTGGAAGCAGCGGGGGGAGAGGAGAGGACCCAGAAGAAAGGGAGCAGACTGTGAAGCGGAGGGGGAGGAAGGGAAAAACACAAAAACCTTGAGAAACCAGCAGATGAACAAAGGATAAAGGGTGTGAATGAGAAGGTGATAACTTGGGGCTGGGTAGAGGGCAGAGAAAGGCAGCAAACCAGTCTAGAGAAAAGAGAAGAGGGAGAGACAGTGGACGAAAGGCGATTCTGAGGAAGGAAAGTAACAGAACAGAAAGATACAGAGGGTCTGACCAGAAAGGGGTCAACAGGACGCGCAGGAGTGACAGCACGTGGAGGTGGCCTTCAATGGGGCCGCAGCTAGAGATCAGCACGGGCCTGCAGGGAGGCAGCCAGACTGACCTGCTTTCACCCCCCATGGCACACCCACTCTCCACACCTCTCCTGAGCCTTCCTTCCCACCACCCAGGCCCTTGCCAAGACAGAGTCCTGGCTCTAAC
This sequence comes from Bos indicus, assembly GCF_029378745.1. Taxonomy (NCBI): domain Eukaryota; kingdom Metazoa; phylum Chordata; class Mammalia; order Artiodactyla; family Bovidae; genus Bos; species Bos indicus. The sequence continues at coordinate 29,311,214 of NC_091782.1, read as the reverse complement.
CACAGTGCCAGCTGTGCCCTGCAAACCAGCCAGAGGAGCTGCATGCCACACCCCAGAGCCCCCTTCTGAGAAGCCAGTACTTTAAGCACACTCCTGAGCTGGCGTCAGGAAAGAGAGAAAGTGACAGGACAATGAAACAGTGATGGATCCAGATGGGATAAAAGTGGAATCGAGGAGAAAAGGACCAGGTGAATGGAGCAGGTGAGGAGAGAAAGCTGTGTCCACTGTAGACCAGGCATCCTGCACATCATCTTTCCTCCGCACATCAACCCAAGGAGTAGGCAGGAACACCCCGTTGTGCAGGTAGGCAACTAAGGCTCAGTGTGTGCAAGCAACCTACCAGTGTTAGTCACTTCGTTGCGTCTGACTCTGCGACCACATGGACTGTATCCCACCAGTTCCTCTGTCCATGGGATATACCCAGCAAGAGTACTGGAGTGGGTTGCCATCCCTTCTCCAGATCTTCCAGACCCAGGGATTGAACCCAGGTCTCCTGCACTGCAGGTGTATTTTTTTACCATGTGAGCCACCAGGGAAGCCCAAGATACCCACTAATAAAAGGCAAAACAGGAAATCCAACTCAGGTGCTCTGCCCGCAGAATCCTTGTTCTCCTTGCACGCACTGTCTGGATCAGGCTGGGAAGGGCTCCGGGGACCTTGGGACAGGAAGTGATGGTAGAAGAGCCAGGGCTGCCCTCTGGAGGGAGGAAAGGCCTAGTTCCTGGGGGCCCTAGGTTCCAGGTTGCCATAGTTACTTGGTCTGTTTTCACCCCAAACACAGTAATGGGAAGCAGGGGAGCCTGGCTGAACACGTGAGGTTCTTCTCCCGCTTTCAGGCCTGGGCTTGTGGCCCGGGCGGCCCCTGTCCAGTCATCTGGGCGTGGAGCCCAGGCCCAGCCCACGCCCTCCCGCTGACCCAGGACACTCCTGCAGGGCCAGGTCCGAGGTGCTGCTGGACAGGCGCCCCTGACGGGGAACCCCCAGGTTGAGGGAGTCTTGGCCCCTCGCCTGTTGTCCTATTCTCCTTCCTCCTAATTAGAAAGCACAGCCTTTCCTGCTGGCCCCGCAAGTGTCCTTTTCTTTCAACTGGACTCTCAAGTCTCAGTTTCCTCCAGTTTGGGGCTAAGGAGATGCTTCTCAGCGTCCCTCTTCCCTCCAAACACTGCCTCCTTCTCCACTGTGGCTCCTCCTTTCTGGGCTCACAGCCCCTGGCCCCAGCTCCATTGTTTGTTCAAGCTGCTCCTCCTGGAAAGCTAGGGGGAAGAACCTGCTAGAATGCAGGGGACCCAGGGAGGCAGCCCATTCACCCTGAAGGGCGTGGGGCCCCCTGTCCTTCCTGTTTACTCAGACACATTCCAGAATCTGCACTCTCTAGCCTGTCACACCATGGGACATCCCTCCCCCGCTCCCCACCAGATACCAGACATATCCCTCGCGCGTTACAGGGCTGGGGAGAAGGGGATGACGTGAGGTCTGTGATCACACACCCACTCCACCCCAGAGCTAGCCGTGTCCTCAGTGCTCGGCTCTCTGACACACCGGCCCTACAGCAGCCAAGTTCCCCCAAATGACCCATCACAAGCCAGGAAGGCAGGCACCATACCTTCAACTCCCTCCAAGTTGTTTATTTAATAATAAAAAAGAAGATATGCCCATACATCCACCTGACCTCCCTCTGCCATGCCTCGTTGACTCCCAGGAACTAGCTCCAAAATGTAAAAACTTCCCTTGTCCCGCCTGGGGACTAAATTCTCACCTCCACCCCCCAAAACAGAAACATAAGAATAAAGAGTGTACTGGGGCCCACTCACCCCAAAACTTAACTTCACTCAGCACCCTCAAGGAAAGAAGCAGGGATTGGGGGTTCATAGAAATAAGAGGAGCTCTATATTCCAAAAAAGGGGTGAGAAGAGAGGAAAACTCCCACCCACCTCCAAATAAGTGCTTAACCCCCACATCCTGTCTTCCCTTTACAAATTGCCGCAAGCCCAGGGATCAGGACAATTCAAAACAGTCCCACTTGGTTGCTTCCACCCTTACCCCCCGGTTCTAAGTCAGTGTGAGTCATAGAGGTCAGAGATGATTGAGGTAGAGGGCTGATGGGCAGCCTGGTGAGCCTGGCTGGCTGCTGCAGAAGCTGGCAAGGGGCCACCTGTGGCATTGCCCGGGGTTGAGGACGGCTGTTTTCGTAGCGAGGGGGGCACTGTGGAGGTCTTGATGTGAATCACCCTGGTATCCATGACCTCACACTCGATCTGCATCATCTCCTCATAGTCCCCAGGGGGTCCCCGGCCTGACAGGGTCTCTGTGAGAGGGGCAGAGTTAAGGGAGAGGAGAAGGGGAAGGCAGAGAGGTCAGAAAAGCAGAGGTGGACAGGGGGGAACGGGCAGTGATGGGCAGGCAGATCCAGGGGGTGTTCAGTGAGAAGGTAGGGATGGAGTTGGTGCGGGGAGAAGAAAGAAGTGGCAGGGGCGGGGTGGGGGTGGATGACAGTGATGAATGTAAAGTCGCAGAGGAGAGGATATCAAGAGAAAAAAAAGAAGTAAGACTCTGGCAGGTTCCCAGCCCACCCCGGTCCACAGCCCTAAGCACCTTCACCTAGGGAGGACCCACGTCTCATCTTCCTCCCATCAGTCTCCTGCATTTTGTTTTTCTCAAACGATTTCTGGCTTGCTCTCACCCATGTATCTAGCATCACTCTGGAATCCCTGCTTCTGTCATTTCCCCCCTCAACTCTTCATGCTGGATCTCCCCATTGGAACTTCCTTATTTCTCAATCTCAGGACCTGTCTCCACACTGGGCAGGGAAAGAATTACCATTGGGGGCCATAGCAGGCATCACCAGGGACATCTTGGGCCGGGAGGTCTTGTTGTGGCTGATGGCTGGGAGCAGCAAGTGGTCCTGGGGACAGAGGGGCCAGGCCAGGAGGGTGGAGGAAAAGGTGCTGACAGGCTCCCTGGCCCTGCTCTCCAGCCTCGACCTGCAGAGAGATTGCCGGGGAACCCAGGGTGAGGGGATGGGGCCCGCAGGAGAAACTCACCCTTCGGAAGGAGACAACGTAAAATGTGTCTTCCCGTCGGTCAATTGCATCCAGGAACTCGGGCTGCGAACGGTCTGGTTGGCGGTACAGCTGCAGCTGGCCCACGGAATCCCTGGACAGGTAGGAAAATGGGATTGGTGAGGAAGCAAGCCCAGGGACCAGTTCCCACTAGGGAAGAGGGGAGAGGGTGAGAGGGAGACAGGAGACCCCCAGGGGAGGAGGGAAGCATGAGGCCCTGGGGGCAGTGACGACGCACGCAGGACGGCTCCTTTAGAGGAGCCTCGCTTAATAAGTAAGTGCCCCTTCAAGACTCACCCTTCCGGGGGCCCAGGGGGGCGGGTGGGGACTGCCTGAACTGGAGGAGACTTCTTCCGAAACTGAGACTTCTGGAAGGAGAAGTATCTAAGGATTTGAAGAGGATGAAGGGAAAAGGGAAAAGAGAGACGGCCCCTACAAACTGACGCCACCTCACACCCACCCTCCTTCCCACCACCCCAAACCACTTACAACCCCTAGGATGTTTAGCCCTCATTTTCAAGTGGCCTTCCCTGAACCGGCCCACCCCCTCCTACCTGTTTCTCCTGGGCTCTCTGAGGTGTCTTCCGCCGGCCTCTCTGGTGGCGCTGGACCCAGCCACTCAGCTCGTCAGCAAGCCTGGGGAGGCAGAGGAGGGGGACACCTCCATGCCGGGCCAAGACGCCCACTCTTCTGTCCCGCACATCAGAGGGAAGGGGAGAGGGCACGGGGAGCTGGCGCTTCAGCACACAAGGTTAGCCAGGCCTTCGGGGAGGGGCCTCGGGACACAGGGAGGACGCCCCAGTCATGAACCCCCCTACCTCAGGGACTCGGTTCGGTTAAAGTGCCGGCAATCCGAGGAGAGGAAGAGCTGGTCCAGGTCTCTCAGCAGCAGCTCCCTGGTGTCCCCAGGGAAGGCTGTCAGGTTCCTGGAGTGAGGCAGAGAGGGGGCATGACCCAGGGTGCCCAACACTGCCCCGTCAATAGGAAAGGCCATGTTGGCATGAGAACAGCTCTGTTGCTGTGTATGTGCTTAGTCATGTCTGACCCTGTGTGAACCTACAGGCCGTAGCCCTCCAGGCTCCTCTATCCATGGAGTTTTCCAGGCCAAGAATATTGGAGTGGGTTGCCATTTCCTTCTCCAGGGGATCTTCCCCAACCCAGGGATCAAACGCGTGTCTCTTGGGTCTCCTGCACTGGCACGCGGATTCAACTGGGAAACCTGGCTCCCCCTCAAAAAGGAAAGGTAACTTTAGGGGAGAAGACACACTCAGCACCTCTAAAACAGAGAGGGCCCGCTCCTCACCTGAAACTTGGGTGGCCAGCGGGGCTGGGCTGGGGCTCCTCAGGGTCCTGGAAGGGATGCTGGCGGGGCTCGGCTCCATGAACTGGCTCTTGTGCCGAGAACTCCAGCAAGTGTCTCCGGGGTCGAGACTCCCCTCTGCTCATCCGAGGAGAGATGGAAGCCGGAGGAGGCTCACTGATGCTGTGGATAGAAAAGGATGGAGCACGAGGAAGAATTCCAGCTTAACTGAGGGCCTGGGTAAGAGGGAGGGCTCTGCAGATAGCATGCCTGGTTCCAATTTGTGCTGCAAGACTGATTCTCTTCATCTGCAAGATGGACTGAGAACAGTCCCTACGCACAGAGCCAGAAAACACTAGAAAAGGAGCGTGCTTAACCGAGGGCCCAGAACTCAGTAAGCACTTAATATAGTCACTATGTTTATCAGTGTTCTCATGACCATCTCCTCCGGGACGTACCATTTATGACAGAGATGATGGAACATGAAGGGACTAGGGACTAGCTGGCTACACCGTCAGTACCAAGGACACCAGAGCTGTCTGTGTGCAAGTAACGAAAGGGATTGTGCCTAAGAGGTAATCAAGCGGCCGACAGGCAGGCTCCACCCAGACGGTTCTGGGGAGACGAGGAAGGTCTCACCTCACAGGCCCAAAGTTGAAAGCGATGAAGAGAAGGAAGACCATGACGCAGACCACCTTCCTGTTTCCAGACCCTAACTTGAGCTCGCTGTTCTAAGATGCAGAGGAAGAGAGAGGCCGGAGAGGGTGAGTCATCCCAGGGAGCCCGCACTCCCACTCGTCTCCCCAGGCCTCCCGGGTCTCACCTCAGTCAGCAGGGCCTCCAGCCGCCGGCGGAGGGCAGCATTCTCCCGCCGGAGCTGCTGGTTGTCGGCCAGCACGGCTTGCAGCCGGGCTTCCAGCCCCTGCAGGTACTCTTTCTTCTTCCTGCGGGACTGGCAGGCTGACTCCCGGTTCTTGATCATCCGCTGCTGCCGCTTCAGCAGCTTGGCCTGGGCACCAGAGGGTCAGAGGGAGAGTGAAAGCAGGGCGGGGAAGGGGAAGTGCATCCCACCACCCCAGGGACTGACTACCCAAAATTCACGTGGGCCTCTCTCCTGCCTTCTTCACCTCTACATGCAGAGTCAGAGAGGGGTTCTTCCTCTCCGCTGAAACATTTTAGGGAAGGGGCCCTTCTCTCCACCACTTCCTACTCCTGTGCCTCAGAGCTTCGAGAAGTCGGACTATAGGAGGAACTTCCCCACCCAGGTTCTTGGTAGAACCTCAATTCTTTTCCTTGATGAGTGGTCTTCCTTCTTTGCAATTCTCCTTTTTTAGGACCCAAAGTTTAAGCTTGCTATCGTAAGAGAACAGTTTACCTGGCTTTCCCCAAGGAAGCAGCCTCCCTCTTCTATAACACAGGATGACTCCTCTGGCTTTGATTTACTAAGACCACTCCCACTTCTCCATCTGCAGGGACAGCAAACCTGAGGATCCTAAAACTACATGGGGTTGATAAAAGGGGTCCACTCTGACCTGAGGATCATCTGATGGGCCTGCTTGCTCACTTTTTTGCTTCCTTCTCACTCCACAGTTCTCTCCCCTCCCCATTACTAAGCCTTCCTCCTCCTCTCCCCAGTAAATAACTTACATCCACCTCAGGAGGGCAGGAGTTCCCAGGCATAGGGGCTGGAACAATGCTCTTCCTCTCAGGCCGTGGAGGAGGAGGGGTCGGTCCCTCAGGCTGGACTCGAACAGTACCTTGGATGAGGACAACTGGGGACACTGGGGCAAGTGGGCAGAAGAGGGAGGTCTGAGAGCTGGGAGTCAGGTGGTGTCCTTGTGCCCACACCCACAGCTGAGCACCCAAGGGTCAGGGCGCTGGAAGGCTGTGAGCTGCCTCCTTCTCTCCTTCAGTACCTGGGGGTGGCTGGACAAGGGGCTGCAAGAGGACGGTGGTGCTGGTAGGCACAGCTCTCGGGGGTATCGGGACAGTGGTTATCAGCATGGGTTTGGGCTGCAGTGGTGGCTTCCGGGCGGGCAGGGCTTTGCCTGAAGGAAGGTGAAAGGAAAGAAGGAAGGGATGTCAGGACAACAGGCCTCCAGCCAGGGGCCCCAGCTGTCAGGAGATGCATTACCTGAGGAGCCGTCAGAGGACAGGCCCATGCTGATCTGGACAGCTCCAGGAGGGGGGCCGGGGACATCCCGCAGGAGACACCCCTGAGGGGACGGGGACTCTGTCTTCACTTCCAGGACCTCCTCTCCTATGAAAGCCTACATGGGGCATTCCAGAAGACATGCGAGTCAGGAAGAGCTCGGAGGAGGAGGAGCTGAAGAAGAGAAAGCCCTCACACCTCTGAGAGTCAGGAGGAACTCACACGCATGCTGGAGGGAGGAGCGGAGTGCATGCTCACCTGGCTGGGGGACTCTGCAGAGAGCAGGGGAGCCTCCGAGTTGATGGAGGAAGATGGAGAGGCAGGCTCTATCTTAATCTGAACATCTGTGGGATGGCAGGATGAGACAAAGAGCTGGGTGTCAGATAAACACTGAAGGAGAACAGGGCTAAGATGCGGAAATGGGAGACACAGTCACTTCCCCTTGTACCTGGAAGTAAAACTATTTCTGGCTCAGGAGGGCAATCCAGAGGAGGGGGACTGGAGCTGCTAACCTGCTGCCTCTCCTCCAACCTCTTTTCTCAGAAAGGACTCCCTTCTCCTTCCTTGGCCCCTCTCAGCTGGTTCTACCACTGCCAAACCCTCAAGCCTGCCCTTGCGTGTCAGCTGTCCCTTTCTTCTTCACACACCTTGTTCATTCGCATGGTGAAGGCCCACACAGGGAGATTCGGCTGCATTTTCATGGGCCCAAATTCCTGTCTGGCTGGATTTCCACCTCATCCTGGCCCAATGCAATCACGCATCACAACTCTGACAACTGCCTGGCCTGCATCTCTACCCTTGACTGCTCCCCTGCGCCCGGATTCTGACTCTCAAGCTGCCTGCTGGTCACTTCCATTCTCACGCCCCTCCATTCACCCAAATTCAACCGGCCTTAACACAGGGCTCACTGCTTGTCCCTTTATACAGATCTCCTTCCTACCGTCAGCCTTCAAAGCTCAAGTCACCTCTGAGCCTTCACAGCCTCTGTTAAATCTATCTGTAAGACTTGTTGATTGCCCCATGGAGGTTAACCTAGCTGAAGGCCAGATTCAGCTCCAAGGTCAATGATCCACTACTACCTCTGGTTCATAGCTTGGATTTTGATACTTAATTATAAGATTACCAATACTGCTATTTTAAAATCTCAAGTCTATTTATGTATTTCAATAGGTAATACACTCATATAATACAAGATCCCAAAGAACAAAGGGAAATTCAGTGAGAAGTGAATCTCCTTTCCTTCCTTGTCCACCAGCCATCCAGAACCTCTCCACAGAGGTGACCACTGTCTGAGCTATGTAACCATATATTAACCTTCATGAGACTCTCCAAAAGCAATGCCTAGGTCTTGTGCTTCATGTCTATCAAAGGGATGGGTAAAGTGCATGGGTGCCTGTGTGGTAAGTCATTTCAGTCATGTCAGACTCTTTGTGATCCCACAGACTGTAGCCCACCAGGCTCCTCTGTCCATGGGATTCTCCAGGCAAGAATACTGGAGTGAGTTGCTATGCCCTCCCCCAGGGGATCTTCCTGACCCAAGGATTGAACCCACATCTCTTATGTCTCCTGCATTTGGCAGGCAGGTTCGTTACCACTAGTGCTACCTAGGGAGCCCAGGTAAAGTACAGGCCCTCAAAAAAATACCTATATATTAGAGGAGACTCTGACTCCAAGAACTCTATCCTTTGCAAAATCGTCAACAATCTTTTCACTAATATAAACTTTTCAATCCTTATTTTGTTTCTCCTCTTTGTAATACTTAATCATATGCTGGATATGAGCTGTTTGTCCCTCCAAATCTCTCCCCACCCTCCCCTGCCCTGCTCTGAGGCCCAGGAGGAAAACATGTGTGGCTCTCTTGTCTTCAAGCTTCTGGCTGAACTTCAACCAAGGGAAGGTAGGCTAAGAAACCCTGAAGTCACCTTGAAATCAACAATCAACAAGTCCCACATTGAATTCATCATGCTTCCTGCCAGGAGGCTCCTGCTCCTGCAGTCGTTCTCCAGCGATTGGTACCCTCACCCACCGGGTGGCTGCCCTTGTTAGAAACCCAGGCACGTTCTTTCACCTCTGCTCATCTTTAATGCCCAGGAGGTCACTGCACTCATCCATTCTAATTCACTCTTTCTCAAATCTGCCTTCTTCTCAGCATCTGAGTATCTTACCTGACTAACCACATGGACCTCTTTCTTGGTCCTCCTTCTGCCTCCAGTCCTGAGTTTCTGCAATCCAGTGTCTACTTTGCCACCAGAGTCGTCTTCCTAATCACACTGTTCTCCTGCCTGACTCTTCAAAGGCACAAAACTGCCCACAGGAAAAAAGCTAAGAGTCCCTAAACAAGGTTTCTACCTGGCCCTGAAGCCTCTGAATTTCCAGGCCCTTCCCTACTCCCCCTCCTTACATCCACTCTAAAGAGATGCAGGTTCCTCAGGTTCCACACTAGTCCCTACAGTCTTCTTCTGGCTAATTCCAATCTATCTTTCAAAACTCAGCTCAGGAAACCCCTCCTGCATGAGTACATCCTTGATCTAGCCCCAGCTGGGTGAGATTCCCCCTCTTATGAGCCTCCATGGCACCCTGTGATAATCTCTACCCTAGAATTACCATACTTTAGTTGTCTTTCTCCCACACCATAGCATGGGATCCTTAAGTCAGTGAGGTGGTAAGGTGTTCTTCATCTTTGCAACTCAGAACCCTGTCCAGTATCTGGCATGGAGTAGATGCTCAAGAAATGTAGATGCTGAATAAACATGCAAGAGTAAATAGACTCAATAACACTTCTAAAAAAGCACAAATAATGTTACTTGTAGAATGCAGGAGCAGGTATATGGTATTCCAAGTTTTCTGTCTGCTTGAAAATTTTTACAATAAAACCTTTGGAGGGAAAGTCACATATATAAATATGCCCTAAACTGTCTGCAAGTTTTTAAAAATGAAAAGCAACAGAAACAAGAAAAGAAAGAAAAATTATTCCCATCTCTTCAGTGCTGCCCTTACTGTGATTTCCTGAAATCCTCCCTCCTGCTCCTGGCCTTCCTCCTGGTTATCTGCCATCTCCCCTCCCCACCTCTCCTCCTTGTCCTGCTGACCGGACTCCCTCTTTACACACACACACACACACACACACACACACACACTCTCTCTCTCTCTCTCTCTCTCTCTCTCTCTCTCTCTCTTGGTAAAGCCTGGGGATGATGCAGGCTATTATTACCTGAAGGATCATCAGAGGTGGTGCTGACATTGATCTGGATGGTTTCAAATGGGGATGTTGGATCATCTCCCAGGAGGCAGAGTGGGGGTGCCAAGGACTCTGACTTCACAACCAGCATCTCCCCTACACCAGGGGCCTGGGTAACAGTGAGGGTGAAGCAGGGGAGACAGAACAAGAAAGAAAACAAAAAGGACATGTTGAGAGTAAAAGCCAGGACAGAAGCCTTATAGCTTACAAACCACCAGTTACTTGACATTCTGGTTTGAATGGTAGTCAGCATCTTGCTAAACTGTGTCTGGCCCCTTGTTCTCTTTCTATTTTATTCCTAGGAAGGTGGATAAAGTCTCATGATCTCAAATATTGCAGTAGACAACCTGGACAAGAATAGTTCCAGAATTCTCAGTGGTTAACAACTCTCTTCTTCCCTGTTCCCCCACCCCACAATGGCTGCCACATTTCTCTCTATATTAAAAAACTCCATCTTCGATTCTAGAGAATCACGTGGAAATGTGAAAAATGAAGATATAAAAGAAATGGCAAAGGTAGAAAAGAACTTCCCCCCTGCACCCCATGACCTGCAGCCCACAAATCATTTCCTTAGCATCAACAGGGGAAGGCAAGGGAACTGAGTCCCTGCCACAGAGAGTAGGAGGGAGATGACTCTCTCACCTGGTTGGAGGGCTCTGTGGAAAGATGCGATGATTCAGAGCTGAGGGAGGAGGAAGAGCAGGGGGAGGATGGCTCAGACTTCACCTGGAGATCTGGAGGAAAACGGGCTAGAAAATAACCACGAAGCGGAGCCTGACAAGAGCCCAAAAAGCGCCCAAGGACATGGGGTAAAAACCCCTCACTGGGCAAGGGAGAAGGAGCACATATCAGGGGTCAAAGGGGGAGAGGAGTACACAGGCACTCAGGTGGAGGAGGCTTGAGGATAAGAGGAACTGCACAGTTTCTGGGAAACAATGGGACGGTGAGGGTTTCTCAAAGGATGAGGGAATCACAAAGGGTATCTTACCTGGGAAGATAGGCAGAGAGTCCCAGGGGGGTTCAGGAGGGCTGACGTCCATTCCCAGGTCCAGAGAGCTGCTGCCAAACTGAACAAGGGGGCCGGGTATTAGAAGGCAGAAGTGTGAGGATGAAGGGGTGCTCCAGCTGAGCGCTGGCTTGGGGATGAGTCCCAGGTTCTGCGACCACTCGCACCCACCAACGGTGAGAGACAAGGCTTGGGGAGCGATACCGGGACATCTTGCTCCGGACAACGGAAGAGCTCCGTCTGCTCCTCGGCCACTTCATCCAAGCCGGCGTACAAAGTGCTGTCTGCAAGAGGTGCGGAGGGTCGGGGGTCGGCCGGTAGCGCAACCTTCAGATCCTCACAGAGCCTCGCCCCATCCCTCATTGGCTCGGCTCGGCCAGACCCACCGCCCGCCCACTTGAAAAGTGATATAGCCGAAGAACTTCAGTCCCTCCTTCCCCAATCCCGGAACGATTCCACGTTTCCGCGGGAGCGGAGGTCTTCCCCGACTCCCGCATCCCCCAAAGCCCAACTAGCTCCTCTGTTCCACCCTTCTTCAGACGATCGATTCCGTATTTGCCCAGCCTTCCTCTTTGAGCCTCCGCTTCTTCCTACGTGCCTCAGGGGCACAGCAGGCCACAGCCCTATCCCTTCCCCGAGGCGCCTCACTCTGCGCACCCCAGTCCTCCGGGCTCAGCAAGTTGTCGGTGAAAAAGCGTGTCGGGTCCGCAATCTCGCTGAGAAGCATCAGCTCCGCCATCTTTCCCCCCACCCCCCAACCATTAGACGGTCCCCCAAGGCCCGCCTCTTCCGCATCATCAACGAATCAATCGACTCCTAAAAAGGGAGGGGGGCGTCCCGGAAGTCCTTCCGACCAGTAAGAGGCCTGGGTACTGAGCACATGCGTCAATAGAAGAGCCGGTCGTACAGGCTGGGCCAATGGGAGCGCGGCAGGACGCTAACACTTCAACAGTACTGGACAGTGAGGTTTGCGCATGCGCCAAACAGATCTCCGCCTGAAAGCGCCTAGGAAGTGTGGCCTTCGGTCTTTGGAGTTACGCCCTCTGCCCCAGAGTGTCCTAAATTTAGAAGTTTAGCTCATCGATTCATCTTCGGAGATGGACAAGCCCCCCCAAAACATAGCACACGTGACTATATAGCTTTTTAATGGTAAAAAGGGATGCTGAGACCACAGCTACCTCCCTTAGGAAGGCAGAAGCTTGGAGTGGGATATGGTGCAACTCTCCCTTGGTCCCCACCAAATCTCACAGCATAGACCACACTTCACAGGTTCCTGTCTCTTTTAAGGTTTAACTTTTAATCAGCCAAACATCTTGCGCAGTCCTTGAGCCAGCCCTGCATCCTGTTTCTTCCCCTGAATGATCACCTTTCCCAGCTCCTCCTGGGCTGCCCGGTTTTTGGGGTCTACGGCCAACACCTTCTTAAGGTCAGTCATTGCTTTTTCTAGGTTTCCAAGAGCAGCCTGGGCAACACCCCTTCGGTACAATGCTTTTATATGGCCAGGCTCCCGCTCCAGCACCCGGTCACAACTTTGGGCCGCCAAATGGGGCTGCCCTAGCAGCAACTGACAGGCAGCCAGGTTGGCGTGAAGTACAGTTCGTTCCGGAGGGCCAGGTGGGGGTAAGGTCAGCAGCAGCCGAAGAGCCCGTGCATAGCATCGGGCAGCTCCTTCCGGATTCCCCGCTCGAAATAATTCTGTGCCCCTTGCACGTTCTTCTCTGGCCAAGGCCTCCTTCTCGGTGTCCTCCAGCTCCCAAGAGTCTCGACCCTGAGTGAAGGAGGCCAGTGTGAGCCTGACAGGAAGTCCAGAGCGCCCAGGGAGCTGAAGCTCTGCCTCCTCGCCTTGACACATGGACTCCAAGCATTTCTCTATGAGCTCCCCCCAAGTTTCCTCCCTCCATGGGCCTAACCCCACAGTTAGTTCTGTCCAGCCCTCTGGCAGCCCTGACCCCAAAGGAAATCCAGAAGCCTGTACCGTGCAGCGGGAGCCCAGCTTGGGTTTGTCCAAGCCGTGACCACGGACTACAATCTTCTTGACAAAGCTGCCATCAGGACAGTACCAGAGATCAGAAGCTTGAAGGGGCTCTGACATCGCACTGGCTGATCCATGAGACTTAGCAGAGTCTCTTTCAAGTTCAGCAGGCAGTTTTTCAATTTCCTGAGGATTCTCTAGAATTTGGCTAGCTGGATCTGGGCTCACTTTCAGCTCAAGGATTTCCGTAGGAGATTCTCCCCGATGCTGCCTAATCTGAGTAGGTAATTCAAGGTTCTTTTCCCCTTGTTGTTGCGGTTGACAGCTGTCCTTCTCTCCCATTGAATTGATTGGTGATGTATCCATTTGGGTGCCTGGCCCCTTCCACCGTGGGTAAACAGTTTTGGATAGAAAGGGATGGACCGAGTCCAGGTCAGCACCTGATTTGAAAAAAAAAAAATCAAAGCAATGCTATTGGCAGAAATTTTATTTAGACTCCTTTTCCGTCCTTTTGGGACTCCGGACCGTGGTCCTCAAAGTCCTCTTTTTTTTTTTTTTTTTCTTTCCCGAATCTCTGTCGGGTCCAGTCTCCCCTCCAACCCCGAACTACAAGTTCCACAATTCCCTGCGGCTTGGGTAGCCATTCCCAACTACGGACACCCGATCGAGTCAAAAAATACCTGGGGGGGGCCGAAGCGCCTCGCCTGATGGCAATAGCCAGACCATTCAAATCACCTCTTCTTCCGAAGCCAAGTGCTACTGAGTACTGTCGTTGGAGTCTTTCCCCAGGTGGAGAAGATGGAAAGGGGAGCCAGGGGACAGCTGGACAGAGACACTGACAGCTAACCCTGGAGCCCGAGAGACAAGAGAATCTAGTCAAATTCCTGGCAGCCAATCGGGAGGAGGGAGAAGTCTGATTAAGCCCGCCTTTTGGACGTTACATCATTTCCCCCACTGACTCACCGCCACACCCCAGCAAACGAGAAGCTCCAGGCCTTTGCGACCAGACTAGGCCAAATCATACCGAGCTAGGCGAGGTACGACTGCGTCAAAGTCTGGAGAAGGTCTGGAATGGGAGATTGGGCCCATAGAGGATATAATGGGGAATGCTGGAGCTGGGGTGGCTGATCGCGGCTGTGACCAGTCCTTTTGTCTGGCCACCTAAAACCCACGTGTGCTATTCTATTAATACTTGCCCCTACATTTAGCTTAGACAGTAAAGAATCTGCCTGCAATGCAAGAGACCAGGGTTCAATCCCTGGGTCATGAAGATCCCCTAGAGAAGAAAATGGAAACCCACTCAAGTATGCTTGCCTGGAAAATTCCATGGACAGAGGAGCCTGGCATGTTACAGTCCATGGTATCACAAAGGGTCAGACAGGACTGAGTGACTTTCACTACATTTGGGACAGCTGGTCAGAGTGGCCCATCCTGTCCACGGTCCTTCAAAATAAACCCTGGAGGAATTCCCTAACAGTCCAATGGTTAGAATGCTGAGCTTCCTCTGCAGGGGGCTGGGGTTCCATCCAGATGAGGCTTGCCTTACCTTTGCCTCATGTTCGTTAATGCCTTTTGAGCTCTTCTTCCTCAAAGAATCTTATAGACAGTGCTTTTCAAACTTTGATGACCCTACACATTATCTGGGGAACTTGTTAAAATGCATGTTCTGACTTAGGAAGTCTAAGGTGGGACCTGCTACTCTGCATTTCTAACAAGCTCTTGGATGCTGCTGCCGGTGGTCCATGGACCACACACATTGAATAGTGTGACTCTAGAATAATCTCATCCTGTTCTTTTGACCTTTTAGTCTGTGTCCTTTTAGTTTTTCAAGTATTTTGCATATGCATATGTCCTCAGTTGTGTCCCACTCTTTTGTGACCCCATGGACTGCAGCCAGCCAGGCTCCTCTGTCCATGGAAATTTACAGCCAAGAATACTAGAGTGGGTTGCCATTTCCTACTCCTACGTTTTACATGTATAACTGGTATAACCTGATCCACTGGACGTACCAGTGGAAAAACCGGTCCTCCTCTTCCTAATAAAATATGTAGGTCCCTATTGTGATTCAGGCTTGCTCGTCCAGCTCCCTGCACAGGCAGGCTATGACAGCTCTTCAGGGAAGGAGAATTCCACTCTTAGTCCTCACTTTGGCTCCCTCTTCAGTTTGCAATTGTTCAGTTCACAATTGTGTCCCAGACTAAAGGACCGTGCCAGGACAGCCAGGAGGGGAGGTAATGTCATCATTAGCCACAGACTTGTGTCAAAACAGCCCTCTCCATTTTGTGTTGAGTCTCAGATCACTAAATTAGACCTTTTTTCCCTTCAAGCTTTATTTCTAGGTTCTGTGCTGCTGCTGCTAGGCGACCGACTTCAGCAGTCGTGTCCGACTCTGTGCGACCCCATAGACGGCAGCCCACCAGGCTCCCCCGTCCCTGGGATTCTCCAGGCAAGAACACTGGAGTGGGTTGCCATTTCCTTTTCCAATGCATGAAAGTGAAAAGTGAAAGTGAAGTCACTCAGTTGTGTCCGACTCTTAGCGACCCCATGGACTGCAGCCTACCAGGCTCCTCCGTCCATGAGATTTTCCAGGCAAGAGTACTGGAGTCCACTTCAACTAAGGCTAAATATTCTGATTCTTGGAATCCTTATGTTCTTGTTGAAAACTGATCTACCTTTTCTCCCTCCCTGCTCCATTTCACGGATTTCTAGGAAAGACAGAAAGTCTAGAATGAGTCACAGAAGATTTGATTACATCCTGATCCCTGGACAAAGATTGCTAATTTGTATTATGGGTGCCTTAATTGAGAGGTCCACTCCAATGACCCTTCAGAGATTAGCTTCTCTCAATTTAAAAAAAAAAAACTACTCTGCTACAAATGTATTGCTTTGTAATGGTCTCTTACTGTTTTGTGTGTATATGTTTCAGTTCCAACAGATTCCACAAGCCATGGGTCTTGCCTCTATTTCTTTTCTTTTTTTGAGGCAAGGAAAGCAACCTTAGTTGGAAAGCAGCAGACCAAGAAGATGGCAGACTAATGTCTCAAAATAACCATCTTGTCAAGGTCTAGATGCCAGTTTGTTTTATAGAACAAAGAGGGAGAGGAGATGAGGAAGTAAAGTAACAAGCCCATTTTTCTTTAAAATAGGAGGGAATGTGTTAATTTCTTCTTTTTTGCAGCCATTGACAGGTGGACTGGGTCAGACCGTCTCTCTGTGAGCTGAATAAAGTGCCTCTATTTCTTTTGCGTTTCATCTCCTTCTCCATTCATTCATTCAACAAATATTTATTGAGCACCTCCTATGTTCTAGACAGGATGCTGGGAACTAGGGATACATAAATGAATGAGACAGAGACAGTCCCTATTCTCATGGAGCTTATAGTTGGGGCATGGAGAATAAGTTGTATGAAGAAGTGAGAGATGCTATGAGAGTGGACGAGGGGTGAGGGAATATCCCTTGAGGATGAGACTTTTTTACTTTTGGTTGAGCCTCGGAGTATTTTGGGATCCTAGTTCCCCAACCAGGAACTGAACTCACACCTTTGCATTGGAAGTGCAGAGTCTTAACTACCGCACTGCTAGGAAGTCCCAAGGATGAGACACTTTTGTTACCATCTAAAGAATGAGTTAGAACTGAACCTCTGAGAACACAATAGACCACATACTCAGAAACACTGAATTAAATGTTTAACTTTGTCTCTTTGGGTGGTCCCTTGTCATCATTGTGACTATATGTAAAAAACAAACATAAGGGACTTCCCTAGTGTTTCCGTGGTTAAGACTCCAAGCTCCCAGTGCAGGGGTCATGGGCTCGTTTCCTGGTGAGGGAACTAAGAGCTGTGCGACTTCACCAAAAAGAAAAAAAAAAAATGTTGAAAACAAGCAAATACGTTAACAAAGGCCCCAGACCACTAAAGATAGTAATCAAAATCACCCAGGAAGAAAATATTTTTATTTTTAAAAAGATGACCCATTAAAATGAAAATGAAAAATTTAAGTTTTAAAAGAAGACTGAAAAGTCTGCATTCATGGCTATAAACGCCCCCTGTTCTCAGCTTGAGAAGCACAGGCCTAGGAAGGGGTCAAGATATGAAGACTCAGAAATGGGAAATAGTATCTGCTGTCCCCCTAAAGCGTTACAACATGGAATGTTGACGGACACACTGCTTGCTCTCTCAGTTTCCCTACCCTTGCATCCTGTATTCTAGGGCTCAGTTCTCTGGAGATAGTCACTAAGGAATGAAAGAAGAGAAGCCTGGAGGATTATATCCCCAGGCCTGTCTAGAGATCATTGGATCTCAGAAGATCTGGCCTTATTCTACTGCTCTCCTTGCCTGACCCCATAAAGGCATTGTTTCCCCTTCATTAGAGACTAATCCTGGGAATTCACTGGTGGTCCAGTGGTTAAGACTCCCACTGCAGGGGTCACAGGTTCAATCCCTGGGAAAATAAGATTCCACATGCTGCTCTGGTGCAGTCAATAAATAAAGAAAGACCTGATCTGATGGGAGAATGCAAAGAAAGGTTCAGGAGCTGGTGCAAAGTAATTTGTGAGCTGATTGTTGTTACATGTTGTCTTAACACACAGAGCCCTTTAATAGGTGAAGTTCCATTCTGTAAGCAGATAGAATAGGGGTGGTTCCCAGAAGAAAAGAACCAGATAACAGCTTTTTAACATAAGAGAAGCCATTTTAGCCCCAAGCCATTTTGTGATCTAAGCCTGGCCATAATGCTTGCCCTTGAACAAGTCTCAGTAATAATGATCTTACGAGAACAATGACTGTTAGTGATCTCTGAGAGACAGCAGTGAGTGGTCCTAAAGACAGATCTTAGTTCCCTGCCCAGGAATTGAACCTGGGTAATCTAGATGAGAAAGAATCCTAGCCACCAGACCAGCACAGGCTAGAGATTAGAAGCAAAGTGACCCTGGCTCTTTATCCCCCTTTGAAAGCAAGAATGTTTCAAGGAGGCAAAAACTGTAAAAACAGATACAAAGTTAAAGAGAAAGCACAACAAGGGGGAGAGCACACAGAGGGAAGCAGTCTGTTTAAGACTGAAGGGAGGCAGAAATACATATTCAAAGAGGAATGCTGGGGTCCTGAGTGAGGAACAAGCAGGAAAGAGGTGAATTAATTACTTATATAGGATAGTCCTTCTGGCTCTCTGTTTACATTTGGCCAATTGTCTTGTCTCTTTCCTCACACCTAACTGGTCCTTGGACACTTATCAAGATACATGTACAGCTTTTTGCTAAGATAGCTCCCACCACAGAGGTCTGTGGGTGCATTTCCACACTAATTATGGGATGGGGCCTCCTCCCTTTTCGACCCCCAAGAAGCCTTCCTGTGCATGTGCAGAAAGGAAAGTCTTCCTTGACCTCAAGAGTGGGCACCTTATCTCTTTAGCAGGGCTCAACTTTTTTTCACCAGTTTTGTACTGAGTGTCTGGGTGAGAACAGAGCTTGAATTTTACTCCACTTGACAGACGCCAGCCCAGGAACCCATCACGAGCCTACCTCATTACCAGGCAAGAGAAGTAACAATAGCAAAGAATAAATCAATCATAAAGACTTCCAGTTCTGTTTCAATGATATGAATTAGCCAGAAGCACTTTCTTGAGCTGCTTTTCGTAATTCAACACCCCTCACAAGTGCTCAACCACCAGATCAACTAGTACCTGAAGGATGCTGATGCTTCTGACCCTCATGGCTTCAGTCAACTAAAGCTGTTGACCTTTGCCCCAATTCTATACTGAATTCTCCTCTGTTCAAATCCCTTCAAGAATATGAATAATAGGGCTTCCCTGGTGGCTCAGTGGTAAAGAATCTGCCTGCCAATGCAGGAAACACAAGTTTGATCCCTGATCTGGGGAGATCCCACATGCTTCAGAGCAAGTAAGCCATGTGCCACAATTACCGAGCCTGTGCTCTGGAGCGGAGAAGGCAATGACAACCCACTCCAGTACTCTTGCTTGGAAAATCCCATGGATGGAGGAGCCTGGTAGGCTGCAGTCCATGGGGTCTCGAAGAGTCCGACACGACTGAGTGACTTCACTTTCACTTTTCACTTTCATGCATTGGAGAAGGCAATGGCAACCCACTCCAGTGTTCTTGCCTAGAGAATCCCAGGGATGGAGGAGCCTGGTAGGCTGCTGTCTGTGGAGTTGCACAGAGTCGGACATGACTGAAGCGACTTAGCAGCAGCGGCAGCAATGCTCTGGAGCCAAGGAGCCTCGACTACTGAAGTCCATGTGCCCTACAGCCTGTGCTCTGCGACAAGGGAAAACACTGCAATGAGAAGCCTATGCATTGTAACTAGAGAGTAGCTGCCACTTGCCACAATTAAAGAAAAGCCCACGCAGCAATGAAGATCCAGCACAGCCAAAAATAAATTAAGAAATAAAAAAACTTTTTTTTTAAAGGAAAGAATATGCATACTATGCCCAAGTCCCTTCATGAGTATGCATGTACCCTTATCTGAAAACTTCCTCAGTTTTGCTGTTCAAGAAGACACAACTTTGGGAAAGATCCTCAGTGTTCTCCTTACCTGCTATAAGTAGTAAATTCTTCCTCCTACCAGTCCTTGGCTTGGTTGTGGCTTTTGGATCAACACCCACCAAGAGATGAACCCAGTTTTGGGGTAACAATTCTTTTATCTATTCAGTAATTTTTATCTTTACTGAGTACTTAGGATTAGTCAGTGAGCCATGGAGATAAATACAAAACTCCCCATCTGAAAGAGGTAGAGAGTTATAGTTGACAAAAGCTCCAGATGAAAGGCAAAAAGTGACAAGTGGCAGGGAACTTATTTCCAACTGGAGGTGATCTGAAAAGGACTTCAAAGGGTTGAGCCTTGGAAAGTGTTAGTTGTATCCAACTCTTTGCGACTGCATGGACTAGGCTCCTCTGCCCATGGAATTCACCAGGCAAGAATACTGGAGTAGATTGCCATTCCCTTCTCTATAGAATCTTTCTGACCCAGGGATCAAACTCAGGTCTCCTGCACTACAGGCAGATTTCTTTTACCATCCGAGCGACCAGGGAAGATGGCCATAATTTTGACATGCAGAGATTGATTTACTGCAGGTGGAGGAAGCTGCACAAGATAGGAGGTAAAAGAAAAGAAAAGCTGCTTTACATCCATGTTATTCATTTCCAGCTTGTCAATTTCAGCATCTCTTTATACCCGTTTCAGCATCTCTTTATACTGTCATCAGGCATCAAGCTGACTGGAAGTTTTTACACCCTCACATTCCCCTGCATTCCATACTCATCACATGGAACCATATGCTACACTTATTCTCTGTCATTTATCATCAGAATAAGAGACAAAAATTCTAGTTTTCCAAAGGCTAAATAAATTTTCCCTTCTGTTTAGCTTTGGTGGGTTCTGTGGTTTTTTAGTTCTGCTGGGATTTATGTCAAAATAGTTCCTCTCTCCTCTCTGCTTCCAAACTATTTGGCTTGTGCTTCCCTTATAAGTAGGGTTTTCAGGCAAGATGAGGCAGTGAAGGGCAGCCTTTCCATAATAAAATATTAAATTATGAAAGATGCTGTGTATGTGTACCAATGTGTGACCATGCATTATGATCACAATGCTACCAGATATTGCTCTACGTGTCTTTTGTGTATTACCTCCTTTCTTCTCACACAATTCCATGAGCTACTTATTCAGTCCCTGACCAGGAATCAAAACTGCATCTCTTGCAGTGCAGTGAGGAATGTTAACCACTGGACCATCAGGGAAGTCTAGATGGTGCTGTTTTTAATCAAATGATGAGGGAAAGCCTCCTTGTAAAGATGACATTTGTTCAAAGATATAAATGATGTCAGGGAGCAGGCATGCAGATATCTGAAGAAATAGTATCCAGGGTGAGAAAGACACAAATGCAGAGACCCTGAGGCAAGAAGGAATTATATTTTTATATTAAATCATAGCTCCTAGAAGAAGAATAATGGGTCCAGAGTGGATGAATCAGAGTAAGTGAGGAAAAGAGTAGGAGGGGATGAAATCAGAGAGGCGGGGAGAAGCCAGGTCTGGTAGGTCAAGGTACAGGTTTTGTTCTGAGTGTGATTGGGAGCCATCAGAGGGTTTGAGCAAGGTGAGTGATATTATCTGGTAATTTAAAAGATCACTCTGGTTTCAGCATGAAGGAAGGACTATGTAAGTCAAAAATAAAAGCAAAAAGTCCAATTAAAGGGCTAGCCAAGAAACAACAGCAGCACAGGAGCTTGGATTAAGGTAGAGGACAGGGCCAAGGACAGAGGCCTGAGCCTTCTATTATTTAGGAGTTTGAAGAGTCAATGAAGACTGAGAAGTAGCAAATAAGGAACTAGTGTATACTTTCTTAAATTGGATCCAGAAAGAGTATTCAAAGTGAAGAAAACACTTCAAGGAGGAAGTGATCAACTGTGTCAAATGTTGCTAATGGTTCTAGAGCAGACTTTCTCAACCATGGCACATATATATTCTAAAGTAATTAAACATCTTTCAGCTTAAGGACTAAATCTGGCTATTGTTGAAGCTCCCTATGTATCTCTCTCCAATTAGAATTCTCCTGGCTGGGATGGGTGGATGGGAGAGGGATGGAGTGGGAATTTGGGATTAGCAGGTGCAAACTATTATATATAGAATAGATAAACAAGATCCTACTGTATAGCATCAGATCAGATCAGATCAGATCAGTCGCTCAGTTGTGTCTGACTCTTTGTGACCCCATGAACCGCAGCACGCCAGGCCTCCCTGTCCATCACCAACTCCCGGAGTTCACCCAGACTCATGTCCATCGAGTCAGTGATGCCATCCAGCCATCTCATCCTCTGTCGTCCCCTTCTCCTCCTGCCCCCAATCCCTCCCAGCATCAGAGTCTTTTCCAATGAGTCAACTCTTCGCATGAGGTGGCCAAAGTACTGGAGTTTCAGCTTTAGCATCATTCCTTCCAAAGAAATCCCAGGGCTGATTTCCTTCAGAATGGACTGGTTGGATCTCCTTGCAGTCCAAGGGACTTTCAGAAGTCTTCTCCAACACCACAGTTCAAAAGCAACAATTCTTCGGCGCTCAGCCTTCTTCACAGTCCAACTCTCACATCCATACATGACCACAGGAAAAACCATAGCCTTGACTGGATGAACCTTTGTTGGCAAAGTAATATCTCTGCTTTTGAATATGCTATATGAATATGGTCATAACTTTCCTTCCAAGGAGTAAGCGTCTTTTAATTTCATGGCTGCAGTCACCATCTGCAGTGATTTTGGAGCCCAGAAAAATAAAGTCTGACACTGTTTCCACTGTTTCCCCATCTATTTCCCATGAAGTGATGGGACCAGATGCCATGATCTTCGTTTTCTGAATGTTGAGCTTTAAGCCAACTTTTTCACTCTCCTCTTTCACTTTCATCAAGAGGCTTTTTAGTTCCTCTTCACTTTCTGCCATAAGGGTAGTGTCATCTGCATATTTGAGGTTATTGATATTTCTCCCAGCAACCTTGATTCCAGTTTGTGTTTCTTCCAGTCCAGCGTTTCTCATGATGTACTCTGCATATAAGTTAAATAAACAGGGTGACAATATACAGCCTTGACATACTCCTTTTCCTATTTGGAACCAGTCTGTTGTTCCATGTCCAGTTCTAACTGTTGCTTCCTGACCTGCATACAGATTTCTCAAGAGGCAGGTCAGGTGGTCTGGAATTCCCATCTCTTTCAGAATTTTCCACAGTTTATTGTGATCCACACAGTCAAAGGCTTTGGCATAGTCAATAAAGCAGAAATAGATGTTTTTCTGGAACTCTCTTGCTTTTTCCATGATCCAGTGGATGTTGGCAATTTGATCTCTGGTTCCTCTGCCTTTTCTAAAACCAGCTTGAACATCAGGAAGTTCATGGTTCACATATTGCTGAAGCCTGGCTTGGAGAATTTTAAGCATTATTTTACTAGTGTGTGAGATGAGTGCAATCGTGCTGTAGTTTGAGCATTCTTTGACATTGCCTTTCTTGGGATTGGAATGAAAACTGACCTTTTCCAGTCCTGTGGCCACTGCTGAGTTTTCCAAATTTGCTGGCATATTGAGTGCAGCACTTTCACAGCATCATCTTTCAGGATTTGAAATAGCTCAACTGGAATTCTATCACCTCCACTAGCTTTGTTTGTAGTGATGCTTTCTAAGGCCCACTTGACTTCACATTCCAGGATGTCTGGCTCTAGGTCAGTGATCACACCATCGTGATTATCTGGGTCGTGAAGATCTACTGTATAGCATAGGGGACTATATTCAATATTCTATGACAAACCATAATGGAAAAGAATATTAAGAATGATGTGTGTGTGTGTGTGTGTGTGTGTGTGTGTGTGTGTGTGTAGGGCTTCCCTGGTAGCTCAGATGGTAAAGAATCCACCTACAATGGGGGAGACCTGAGTTTGATCTCTGGATCGGGAGGAGGACATGGCAACCCATGCCAATATTCTTGCCTGGAGAATCCCCATGGACAGAGGAGTCTGGCAGGTCCTAGTCCATGGGGTTGCAAAGAGTCAGACATGACTGAGCAACTAAGCATACATATACGTGTAACTAAATCACTTTGCAGCACAGCAGAAATTAACACAACATTGTAAATCAACTACATTTCAATTTAAAAAATTAAAAAAAAAAAAGAATTCTCCTCTTCTCATGGGCTAACCACTATTCTGAATTTTGTGTTTTTACTACATAGGTTAGTAGCAAAAGAATTTATTTCCCCCTTCTTCTCAAAGATGAGCTATATTATTATAGCATGTTTGTATGGTGATGGAATGTTTCAGTAATGAGGGGAAAACTGATTATGTGAGAGGGATAGGGATCATTTCAAGAGTTCCATTTCTGTGTAGGTGAGAAGGGTGGGATCCCAGTGCCCACATAGGGTGGGGACTGGGGAACAGGTCAGCTTCTCTGCAGTAACAAGGGGAAGGCACTGAATTCAACAGAGATGCACGTGGCCTGGTAGATTTGGAGCTGGGACCAGAGGAGGTTCTCTTTTGAGAGTTTCTATTTTCTCACTGAGATAGGAAAGAAGGTCTTCATCTTGTGAAACTGTGATCTCAGATTTGCGGAATGTGGGAAAATGCAGGCTTGCAGGCCACCCTGGGCGCTCAAAGGAAGTAAGACTAGCTGGTATGACTGTGCATTTTTCCCCAGACATATTCAGCACTTAGGTGCAGGTATGGTGCAGACAGAGTTGGATTTGGAATCACCTGGGGATGTCTTTAAAAATATTGATGCCTGAGTCCCAAGAGATGGTGATTTAATTGGTTTAGAATGTGACCTGGGCTTTGGGCTTTTTAAATGCTCCCCAGATGACTATAATGTATTGCCAGAGGCAAGAATCCTGACTCCAAGGAATGCCTGGAGCTGTGTTTAGAAACCCACTGCTTTATTTATTTTTTAAAAGGCAACTTATACCCAGTTTTTAAAATTTTATTTATTTTTGGTTGGGCTGGGTCTTTGTTGCTGCTTGAGGAATTTCTCTAGTTGCAGTGAGCAGGGCTACCCTTCATTGAGGTGCGCAGGCTTCTCATTGAGGTGGCTTCTCATTGCTGAACACAGGCTCTAGGCACAGTGGCTGCAGTAGTTGTAGCACGCAGGCTCAGCAGTCATGGTGCATGGGCTTCAGTTGTTCTGTGGCATATGGAATCTTCCCAGACCGGGGGTTGAACCGGTGTCCCCTGCATTGGCAAGTGGATTCTTAACCACTGGACCATCAGGGAAGTGCCGAGAGATTCCTTCTTGCTGCAGTGAAGGAGATTGATCTGAGCTTTGAAGGATTGGTATATTTTGGCCAAGTGGAGAAGCCAATGTGAAAGGAGGGAAAATATCATGAGCATAAGCTTAGATGTGGTCTGAAACACATGGCAAGCAGCAAACAATTTGGTTTGCAACAGGCAAATATTAGAGAAAGAGCTCTTAGATTTGAGGACAGCTCGGTAAATAAAGATCTGGAGGTGGGCATGAATAATACAGTTTGGTTCCACAGAAAGCTGGATGATGTCAAATTATGGGAGAGGTCAAAGGCCAGATTAAAACTTTGTGAACAGTTGAGTAAGCAATAGGGAATCTTGAAGGGCTTTTGAGTAGCATGTTAAGAGTTTATAAAAGCATGTTTAGGGAGGGTAACCCGACAGCAGTGTTAAGGGAGACCTGGAGTAGGAAGGGGTGGGAAAGAGGGAAACCTATTAGGGAAACTGTTGTAATAATCCTAGATGAGGTCATTTCCCAGCAAGAAGTGGGGAAAAGTTACAGATTCAAAAGACATCATGATGGCAGAATTGACTGGGCTTAACAGCTCACCACAAGTAAAGGCAGGAAGGAGGTGGAAGAGGCATCAAGTTTTCAAATAAGGAAGGGCACTGGGGAATTGGTGCTGTCTACAGAGGGAGGGGAGCTGGTTTTCAGTGGCATTTTATCTATTTGGTTTTGAACCAGCTGACTTTAGAGGACAGGCCGCATTGCTTCCCTGGTAGCTCAGACTGTAAAGAATCCTCCTGTAATGCGGGAGACCTAGGTTCAACCCCTGGGTTGGGAAGCTCCCCTGGAGAAGGAAATGGCAACCCACTCCAGTATTGTTGCCTGGAGAATTCCAGGTCGCAAAGAGTCAGACTGAGAGACTTTCACACCTAGCATTGTCCACATGTTCCACAGACACCAGAGGAATGCTTATAAATACAGAGTTTGGAGAATGTTCTACTCAATTTGGACTGTTAACAGAATACCATAACTGGCTATCTTATAAACAGCAGAAGTCAATTTCTCAAGTCCTGAAGGCTGGAAATTCCAAGATCAAGGTGTTGGCAGATTCAGTGTCTAGTGAGAGCTTCTTTTGGTTCACAGAATACCTTCTAGCTATGTCCTCACATGGTGGAATGGTAAGGGAACTCTCTGGGGATCTTTTATTAATTAAAACAATTAAAAAAAAATCTTTTGACCATGCCACGGGGCATGTGGGGTCTTAGTTCCCAGGCAGGGATCAAACTCATGACCCCTGCCTTGGAAGTGTGGCGACTTAACCACCCGACCACCACGGAAGTTCCTCTGGGGTCTCTTTTATAAGAGCATTAATCCCATCCATTAGGGCCTACCCTCAAAACCTAATCATCTCCCAAATGCCACACTATCACACTGGGGATTAGGGTTCAACAGATGAATTTTAAGGAAACACAAACATTCAGTCTGTAGCAAAGGAGCATTTGGTTACAAATGAGGTCTGAGTTTGGAGTGGATGAGATTTTTCAAGGGAAATTCTCAGAGAAGGAAAAAAAAAAAAAGTCCATATATAGTTGCTTAAGGCACAGAAGGTAAAAAAAAGAAAAAAAAAAAAAAACAAAAAACAGGCGGGGAGAGAGGAAGAAGGATAAAGTGAGGTTTGTGTGTGCACAGAGTCAGACACGACTGAAGCAACTTAGCAGCAGCAGCAGCAGAGGGGAAGGAGGTAATATGTCCCTGAACCTGGGAAAGTGGGGAATCCAGGATGAAGGGACAAACATGGAAGGGTTCAGAGAGGCAGTGTACTATGAAAATACCATGGGTTCTGGCTCCTGGTAACTTTGGGTCATTGAATACTATTTGAAAAAAACAGTTTCAGTAAAGTTTGGATTGGACGCATATTCCAAAGGGTTAAGAAGCAGTGGGTATGAAGGAAAGACATTTCTGACAACAGTACGCCCTATTGAACGGAGGTGGGAGAGGGGACGGTGGGGTTGGAGGTGGTGAGTAGGTAGTGAGGAAGTGCGAACTGCAAATGTAAGTTCTTTTTTCATGAAGTCGGGTAAGGAAAGCACAGCAAACCTGAACCATCCAAAGGAAAACCCATGATCCCATCCTCTTCCCATGTCTCCTATCACAGTGCATGGCTTCCGTTTTAGATTATAAACTTCATGAGTTTCAGGGTTTACACCTGCTGTCGGAGATGATGTCTCACCAGCATCCTGCATGGAATTCAGGATAGGACCCTGTCCTGCAGGTGCACAGCTGAAGACACCAAGTCCACTGCTTGTGCCACCTCTCCCTCCCCAAGAGGTCTCCTGGTTGAGGGTAACTAGCCCAGGTAGACGTGTGAGGCTACTGACTTTCTCCCTGGCATTCTGCTTTAGTCAGAATATTTGTGATCCCTGCACCAATACATATGTTGAAATTCTAATGTGCAATACAATGGTATTAGGAGGTGAGGCCTTTGGAATGCACTTAGGTCCTGAGAGTAGCACCCTCATGAATGGGATTAGTACCCTTGTAAAAGGGACCCTACAAGGACTTCCCTGGTGATCCAGTGGTTAAGGCTCTGTGCTTCCAAGGCAAGGGGTGTGGTTCGATGGCTGAACAGGGGTGAAATACGATCCCACAAGTCCCGTGGCCAAATAAATACATAAGGAAATAAATCTCACAGAGCTCCCTAGCCCTTTCTGCCAAGAGAGGATACAGTTAGAGAGGAGACAGGGATCGGTGTACATTTAGAGATCTACAACTCAGAAGAGGGCCTATACCTGACCGTCCTGGCACCTGATCTTAGACTTCCAGGAAAGTTCTGTTCTTTATAAGCCACCCAGTGACGGTATTTTTGTCACAGCAGCCCGACCCCCGCAGCTCCGTGCTCCCTTTGCCTTGCCTACCTACACTGGTACAGCACAAGTAGGGCTCGACCCGGAGTTGTCTGCCACCCTCCAGCCTGTGAGCAGGAACAGCTGTGGGCAGCTGGGCATGTTTCCCTGCCCCATGCCATCCTATCCTGGGCCAACTTTTTCAGAATACCCTGCCTACTTTCCTCCTGCCTTCCTGGAATTCTGGGGATAGATTCCTGGATCTGCTCGTAAATCTTCCTCCAAAGTCTTAGGTCGAGTCTGGTAGGGAATGGAAAAGGTGTGCTGGGTAAAGAAATGTCTAAGAAGAATGGATCCCCAGGTCTTCGCCAGTAGGATCCCCAGGGAAGCCTCTCTTTCCCATCTTTGTGTTTGTCTCTCTGGTGTGCGGGAATCTGTGTCCATTCACTATTGTCTCTGTAAGTTTTTGTCCGCCCCTCCCCCACGTCCCCAGAAGGGGAGATAAGTGAAAGGCGAAACCAAAGGAGCCGGGTCTTTGCTAGTCTTCGGGATTGCGGGTGATAAATCCACTTAATCTATTTAATATTGTCTTTCAGAAGTTCACACACACACTCACACACAGATCAGAACAAGGTGAGGACTAATGAGGAACAGGGATTGGGCTGGCTCCTTCCAGATAGTGGAAGATTTGTACCCTCGGTTCTTTCTGCTCGCTTGCCCAGTTGGGGTAGGAGGAAGGGAGTATTTACAGAGAACGGGGACTTAATCTTCTTCCAGGGAGAAGGTTCCGAAACCGGTAACCTCCTAAATCTCATTCCAAACCCCCCTCACCGCCCCCCATCCCGCCAAAACCCAAAAGTTATAGAGGTCCTGGGATTAACATGAAAATAGACGGGGATGGAGTGGAGGAGAGACAGAAGTGGAAGTGAGGGTGAGGGTTCTGGCTAACCTGGGGCTCGGCTCTCACGCCGGGAGAAGGTGTGGAGTGACAAGTATACTGACAACTATCCGGGCAAGGCCTGGCGCCACAAACCCAATCACCGGACTGAATCACCCCGCAGGGAAGAAAAGAAGGCGGAGCCTGCCGACCTGGAGGCGGGGTTTTATCAGAGCCGGGGCGGAACCTATGGAGGAGGCGGGGCTTTAGGGACCAGTTTTCAGTCTGGGGAGCCTTGACTGAGAGAGTTCGGCTGGGGGTGCTGTATTTAGAGGGGGTGGGGGCCTGGAGCGACTGAGGGCCCGGCCGGGAAGTGGCGTCCCTATTAGTGTGGGTTTTGGCGAGGTTCCTGAGGAACTGGATTCCGAGCGTGCTCGCAAGGCGAGAGTTTCCGTGGAGGCCTAGTTTAGGATGTAACCAAGTCCAGTAGCCCCAGAAGCGGGTGTGCGGGGCGCCCACTGTGGATCCCCGGCTTGACGGCAAAACGTGCTTGGGACGTCGAGGGGCGCAGGGTGGGGCCGGGCCGTGGTTGTCCTTACGGATCCCAATAGTTCTCGTGGTGCTGCGCTGCAATGATGATGACTACGGTTAGGATGGTACAGAGCACCATGGCTGCAATGCCCACCGCCAGGGAAATAAAGGAGAAGTTCCGGGCCTCGCGTGAAGCGATTTCAGCTGACACCATGTCTCCGCGGGCCAAGGCCGTGCGCACCTGCGGGGGACAGGGAGGGAAAGAAGATCAGAGAGCCGCTACCTCGGCCGCACGCCTCAGCCTCCCTCTAAGATGCTCCCTCAAACGTCCAGCACTCCCTGGGAATAAGAACCTCTTGAGTCCTCCTCTCCATACTCCGCCTCCGTCCCCTCCCCTCCCCTCACCCCCCACACACCTGCACTGCCTTGAAGATGGCAATGATGCCTGTAGGCCAGAAGCAGCAGATGGTGGTCAGCACCGCGATGGGCATGTAGTCGTGGGGCGGGCGCCTTGGCTCCAGCAGGGCCAGCCCTGGGCCCTGGGGTGGCGGGGGGAGCGTGGAGGTTACTCCTGTTCCCCCCGGGGTCGCGCCTGCATAGGGCTGTGAAAGGAAAGAAGGTTGTAGGGAGGGGACGTCTATCATTCTTAAACCCTCTTTGAGCCCACCAGCTTTCCACGTCTAGCAGAGAAAGAAGGTTGCTTTCCTCTTTTAAACCTCCTCTGGACTTCAAGGCTGTTTCCCCTGCCAGATCTTCATCTTTGACTCCAACAGACCACCCACCCCATTCCCAGATCTTTCTCTAGTCTCTCCTCTCCCTTGGCCCCAGATCGCCTCCTGGTCCCCTGGTTCTGTTCCTCTTTCCCACCAGTCCCCACTGTGCCTCCAATTCCATGTCCTGTTCCATCCTTCTCCCAGCCCCCTCCTTCCAGTCCCCTGTCCGCCCTGTACTCACCGTGCCCACCGGGTAGACCGGCACGTAGGCAGTGCAAGGCTGCAGCTGTAAAGGGTAACCCGGGGCTACGTAGCCACCCAGCGGCAGCGTGCCTACCGCTCCCGTGTGCGTGGGCACCACGAAGCCCGGGGCCTGGGCAGTATGAGAGGTCGCCGGCGGGGGCGGGGCGGCGGCGGCGGGCGGCGGTGGGGGCAGTGGGCCCTCGAAGCGAGTCTCCTGCAGGTAAGGGTCGGGTGGCATGCGGGGCAAGGTAGCGCAGCCGGGTGGGGGCGCCCCAGCGGCCGGGCCAGGAGGGGCATGGTGTGGGGGCCTTGGCAAGGTAGCGGAGGACGAGGGACCGCGCTGAGCGGCGGCCCCAGAAGCCAGGCCCCCTGCCCCTAAGCGCGGGAGGGTGGCAGTGCCGGACTGGTGGTAGTGGTGGTGGTGGTGATGGTGCGAGGAAGGGGCTGTCTGTGGGGGCGGGGCAGGAGGTTCGGCGGGGGGCTGGGGGGCATTGTAGGGTGGTGGAGAGGTGTGAGGGACTGAGTCAGGGAGACCTGGGGGCGGTAAGCAGAGGAGCCAGTATGGGGAGAGATAAGATAGATGAGATGAGGGAGAGGGGGAGACACAGAGGGTCAGGGACGGAGAAAGATAATGGGAGAGACAGAGAGGAGATGAGTGAGAAGCCATCTCTCATTCTTGGGGGAGGAAAGGGGTGGTATCTAGGCCAACAGCCCTTTCCCCCCGCCCCCACTTTAATCTAGTTTTGAGGTCATAACTCTCTTCTGCTCCTCTCCCTGCTTCAGCAGTGGGCACACAGCTTTAACCTGCAGACCCAAACTCCTAACCCTCTTGGCTTATGGCTGCTTTGGGGTTTGCCTATCTGAGCTAGTCCTGCGTGTGCACATGTATAGACATGCAACACTTGTGTGAACATGTGCTCAGTCCAACAGTTGTATAAACACATGTAGGATAACATGTTCCACTCTGCCATTCCTTTAGTGGGGAGGGGGTCCCCTAGTCTCTCTTGGAATCTCCGAACCTCTTTTAGGGCAGATTAAGAAGGGTCCTCTGGATTTTACTCCCCTGGCAATCCCCATCTGATCATCTCTCCATATTACCCCGCTGGATGTCTCCATGCGGGCCAGCGTTATCTGTCCATCTGTCACTCCCAATGATGCTATCCGTGCAGTACCTGGCTGATGCTAAGCCAGTCTTGTACTTCCCTCACCCTCTTAACCTGCCCCCCTCCCCCCCAGTGTTGTTGGCAAGGGACCGAGCCTGAGACTGGCCAGAGGAAAGGAAGAAAAGGGAAGGATATAGAAAGAGAAGGGGGCTTGGGGGGAGGGATATGGAGAGCTGGATAGAAGGGGAATGAAACAGAACCACCCGCTAGGGAGGGGTAAGGGAGGGGGGGTAGTCAGGAGGCAGTGGAGAGGGCGAGGGGTTTTGTTGTTGTTTTCTACCTGACTTTTCGGATGACATGCTTGCGCTCTCCCTGGGACAAGATCCGTGCAGCCGGAGTCCGGAGTCGGGGTCCCTGGCTAGCACCGGAGTCTGGGTGCGCAGATTGCGCAGCCGGCAGCAGCGCAGAGATGGAGAGATGAAGACTGTGGCGGCGGGGGGCGGAGGGAAAGCTGAGAGGGGGGAGCTTAAAGGGACCGAGGCGAGGGAGGGGGAACCCTTCAGAGATACCCCCACTTGGTCTCTCTCCGCTTTTGGACTATGTCTCGCCTCCTCTAACCCCGGCATTCAAGCCCCCAGTTTGGGTTCCTTTGGAGTTGTCATGGAAACTGGGAGGCAAGCAAGACCAGGCAAGGCGGGTGGTACTAAGGGAAGGAAGGAGGGAGAAAGAACCCTCTGGAGGCTTCCCCTTCAAGACTGGCTGTAGTGATTATACTGTAGGAGGAAGCGAGCAGGTGCTCAGTGGATTCAGTACCCCGGTTCCCTCTGAATCTTTTTCACCCCAGTCAGGCCTCCCCCCCCGCCCTCCCCCCAACTCAGCCTCCCTCAGAGTCCCTGTAAGATCTGGGGATCTTCTCTCAAATCCTTGGCTCTAGTTTCCCTATCTGTACCAGAGATGCCTGTGTGAGAGAGAACCATAAAAACAACAACAAAAGTTCCCAGGGTTATGATCTTGACCTGCCGCTCTGGCTTGGGAGGAATCCGGAGGTAAAGTGAGAGGCCCCAGTCTATAGTCGTTGGGAGGTAGTAGGGCTTGTGGTGTGTTGGGGGGCAGGAGTAGGACGAAGAGGAAACTTGGGGGATACTTAGTTACCTCTTACCTTCAGTATGTAGGAGCTGTAGCACGTTGGGAGGAGAGGACGAATCAACTGCTCATTGCCGGCAGCTCAGTTTGGCAGTACCTGCTTGGTCCCCCTTCCCCCGCTTTGCTTACTAGGCTTCTTAAAGAGTTTCCAGGGCCCGCAGTGTTCAGATCCATTCCTGAAATCCCACCCACCCACCACCCCCGCCAAGACGCAGCGCCATCGCCTGAGTCGACCCGGGGGCCTGGCGGTAATTGCAGTCTTTTTATTTTGCTTATTGCATCTTGGGAGTTTGTACATGGGGAGGGGAGGTGAAAATCAGTAGTCAGCCGAGATTTAACCAGAATCGGGCCATTTGCAAAAGCAGAGCCGAGATACCACCCTCCCCCTTTAGACCAGTGCTTCCCAGCCCCTTCTTGAGGCAGTCGCTCTCCAACGCTGTATCCTTCCCCATCCGACTTCAGGCGGAGACTACCGAGCTGTAACAGCGGCGCGCGTCAGGGCCAGTCCCAGGCTCCAGAGATCGAGATCACGGCCCCACACCTCTCATTCTGGCTTCTGAGGTGTTCGCGTGAGCCCCTAACCCCCTTCCGCCACACCATCCTGTACACAATTCGGGGCGCAAGTTGGTTTTATTGGAAGAGACTTAAGACTGTCAAAGGCCTGGTGAACATAGAGGAATTCTGATGAGCTGCAATTTTTTTTTTTTTTTAAAAAATCAAGGCAAACGTCTTTAAATGTTCAGTAAAAGCCCTAACACGGGCACCTGGGTACCGATAGGGATCATAGAGAGAGAGGTGGGAGACGCCTGGAGTTAGAAGTCCAGCCCCGGTGGGAAGGTCTGAGTAAGGAGCCGCCCACAAGGAGCTCCAGGATCAGGGCGGGGGTGTGGGGTCGCTCAGGTAATGAGACTTGTCAGAAACTAGGCGGAGCGTGAGTCAGCGCTGCCCAAGGGGCTCTCCTCCCCTTGGGGGGTGGGTCGTAGATAGGCTCCGTTCTAGAGAAGGGCAGAAGAAACTGGGCCAAGCCGCACTTTTACCTCGAGGGGCCTCGAGGACTCTCCGCGTCTCTGGAGACAAGGGCACTACAAGCACTTCAAGATGAAGAGTTGTAAGGCTCAGACCTGGCACGGGCGGGAGGGAAGGGGTTAGGAGCAGGGTCCGCCTGGGCTACCTTCAGCCCCTAGCCGGCGGAGGACGAAATACCAAGGACTGCCATTCCCGGGTCTGTTCCTCCAGCGCGCCTCCCTGGGGAAAGAGAACTCCGTGTTCCCTTGCGGAGCCTGACGCCTGCATTGGGAAGTAGGGCAAATCAAGGCAGGGAAATGGGACTCTTAGGTCGCGGCTGCCGCAGGGCCTGAAGAGGCCTTCTCTCAATTCCCAGGACACATCTGCGGCTTCTCCCTCTCCCCGCCGATCTAAATGGATCACTCCGCCTATTCCCTCTCCCCCGCCCCTCGCCCCCCGCCCCGCCCCCCCCCCCCGCTCTTAGGGCGCAATGGATTGTTCCATTGCCCCTCCAGTCTCCGGCCGGCGTTGCGGGGGACGCTGGCACGGTTGCTAGGGAAAGCCCCGGACGTGACGGCTAAATGCGACCCTGAGCAGCCTCCCCTCTCCCGTCCGTCATTCCCCTGCGCGCGTTCTCCTTACACCCTTGCCCTCCCCCACGTGGGTTCCAAGCTGGGGAGAAGTAAACAGCAGGCGGAGCGGGGCTCGCGTATCCAGGCCAGGTGGGAGTTTGCACTCCCCCAGGGTCCTACGCTGCTGCTCTGAGGTCCTTCTTGCAAATCTTCAGTCTTGCATGACTGGGATGATCCATTAGGAAGCTCCTGGCCTCGGGACCGAGTCCCCGTTGCGTTGGGGGCGGGGCTTGGTTGCGCGTCAGTGCGTCTGCAGCGTGGTGGGGGTGTGTGTTTGTGGAGAGGACTGGAGTAAAAAGTAGGATGTTTTATGACAAGGACCTGGTGTGGGAACGGGTCGGGGAGGCTTGATTGCCGGCGTCTGTTCCGAAGGGAGGGTGTTGTCATCTCTCTCACAGGTCCTCATCGTCCCCTTCTCAGGCGGAAGCATGCTGGGGCTCCCGGAACGGCGGCTCCCTTCGGCGGAGTTCCTGCTCCTGTTGCCATTCCTGCTGCTGCTGCTGCTGCTGCTGCCCGCCGCCCCCGCGCCCCATCGGGCTGCCTACAAGCCGGTCATAGTGGTGCACGGGCTCTTTGACAGTTCGTACAGCTTCCGCCACCTGCTGGAATACATCAATGAGGTCTGGCAGGGGACGCCCCGGTTGTGGGGCCTTGGTGGCGGCTACAGAGGCTGGGGAGGGAGAATGGGGAACTGAATGCTGGGCCTGCCCAGTTCCTCGCAGAGCTGGTGCTCTGCTGGGGAAAGTTGGGGGACGAGAGATTCTTGCTTCTAGGAGGGCACAATAGGCATGTGGGCGCCGGCTCGGGGGCGGCCTGGAGGGGGGTCTTTATAAGTCCATTCCGGCTGCGGCATCGCCCCCTTCCCACAGACACACCCTGGGACTGCGGTGACAGTGCTCGATCTCTTCGATGGGAGAGAGAGTTTGCGACCCCTGTGGGAACAGGTGCAAGGGTTCCGAGAGGCTGTGGCCCCCATCATGGCAAAGGCTCTTCAAGGGGTGCACCTCATCTGCTACTCCCAGGGTAGGCACCCTCCCCGCTTCCCCGCCTCTAAGCCCTATCTGAAGCTTGATCCTTATCTGAGGGACACTGCCTAGTGTTCCCTTTTTTGAACCGCATTGCTTCCTTTTCTGACTTCCCTCAGCACCTGGGTCTTACCTGTGTGCGTGTCCTGAGTGGGAGGGCCGCTCCCTGCACTGCTGCCCCTTTCTTTCCCGTCACCCATGGCTCCTGGACATAAGGGATGGGAGGCGGGGGACAGGAAAAAGCACCCTAGGGTTCGTCGGAAGACCCAGATCGAATTCTGGCTCTGTCACTTACTTGACGTGGGGCGTTTTGACACAGGGCGTGTGCCTTCTCAGGGTCTCAGCTTCCATGAGGTACATGGTGTGTGTGCGGGGGTGCGGAGTTGGGGAGACTGCTGGCCTGGCTCTCCCTAAGTCCTGCCCAACGTGGTGTTTTGCCTGCAGGGGGCCTGGTGTGCCGGGCACTCCTGTCTGTGATGGATGAACACAATGTGGATTCTTTCATCTCTCTCTCCTCTCCACAGATGGGACAGTATGGAGGTGAGTGGGCACTGTGGGCTCCATAGGGGGGCCCTGAGTCTTGAGGGCACAAAGTTCGGGGCCACTTGGCACTGCTGTTCTTTTGCCAGACACAAACTATTTGAAGTGGCTGTTCCCCACCTCCATGAGGTCTAACCTCTACCGGATCTGCTACAGCCCGTGGGGCCAGGAATTCTCCATCTGCAACTACTGGCATGGTGAGTAGGACATGCCAAACTGGGGCCTCCATGCTAAGGGCATCCTGGAGGGTGGGGCCTGCTGCTCCCACCTCTACCATAACTAACAGCAGTGATGATGATAACTTACATTTATCGAGCACTTACTATGTGAACGGGCACTGTTCAAAATGCTTTATGTGTTTCACTTTGTTGCCTTAGAGAATACAGTTTGCTGCAGGGGTTGGCAAACTTTATCCTTAAAGGGCCAGACAGTAAATTTTTTTTGGTTTTGCAGGCATATAGTCTCTGTCACAACCACTCAATTCTGCCATAGTCATGTGAAAGCAGCCATATACCATATGTAAATGAATGTGTCTGTGTTGCAATAAAATTTTATTTACAGAACAGTGAACTGGATTTGACTAATGAATCATAGTTTGCAAATGCCTGGTTATAGTTTTTAAGATCATGGATGCTGGATCCAGACTACTTGGGTTTGAAGCCTAGTTCTGCTGCATGACTTTGGACAAGTTGCTCAACCTTTCTGTGACTCAGTTTTCCTCATCTGTAAAGTATAGTATGTACCTTTTATTGTGTTTATGAGGATTAAATAATGAATGTCATGTGCTTTGAACAGTATCTGGCTCACAGCAGGTGCTGGAAAAAGGTGTTTGTTATCATGTTTGCAGTTATTACTGCTACTATCATATTACTGTGCGCCTTGTCTGTTACTGTAGCCTTCTGATTGGTCTTCCAGCATCTGGTCTTGCCTCTTCTCCCTGCTTCTCTGACGATCTAACTGCTGTTTGTACCCAGACCCTCACCATGATGACTTGTACCTCAATGCCAGCAGCTTCCTGGCCCTGATCAATGGGGAAAGAGACCATCCCAATGCCACTGGTAATGACCCCAGGCTCCTACCTTGGTCCCATTTTCTGCTTCTCTGACCTTGTATATTCCCCTTTCCAACCTGGCCTGACCCCTGTGACTAACTCAGGCTCTCTTATTCCCACCCTGTAGCTTGGCGGAAGAACTTTCTGCGTTTGGGCCGCCTGGTGCTGATTGGGGGCCCTGATGATGGTGTCATTACTCCCTGGCAGTCCAGGTAATAAGGGACTGTGTGGCCTGAAGGTTGGCTAAGGACACCCCAATCCCAGCCAATCTTTATCTCATTTCTAAAACTGGCCTGCTTCTTCCACTGTTCAGTTAATCTCCCCACCCTCCATTCATCGTCACCCAAGACGAAAACCTGGGAGTCATGTCCCAACCTCTTATATCTAGCCAGTCACTAAGCCTTGCTCACTCTGCTTCCTTTCCATCCCTACCAGCCCCGCTTTGTGAAAACTTTGAACTCTGAACTATTTACAGATTCTTAGCATGTTGCAAAGATAGTTTAGAGAAGTCCTGTGTATCTTTTGCCCAGTTTCCCCCAATGCCTACATCCTATGTAATGACAGCACAATAGTGAAACCAGGAAATTGACAAATCGCTACAACGCATGTCTATAGTTCCATGCCATGTAATCACATTTCCTACCAGCTCTTTTACTTACCTGGAAGTAAAAGGTAATTGCTCCAACCTTGTCCCCTCTATCCTATTCCTCAGGAAAACCCATGGCTTCATGGCACTATGTGTCTGCCTCTGATCATCATGAGTGATCTGAAATGTCACCTGATCTACTTTCTAGTCATTCAACAAATACTCATCAAGCACTGTGTGCCCAGGCACTGTTCTGGACCCTAGGGATGCAGTAGTAAATGAAAGAGAAGTCTATGCTATTATGTAGCTCACATTCTAGTGGGGGAGACAGATAATAAATGTAAATATATATATATATCAGACAGTGATAAAATAAGGCAGGGAAAGGATTAGAGGATGGCTGGGGCCTATTTTAGATAGTGGCCAGAGAAGTCCTTCTGGAAGAGCTGCCATTTGAGACTGAGTTGTATCCGACTTTTTGCGACCCCATGGAGTGCAGCATGCCAGGCTCCTCTGTCCTCCACTGTCTCCCGGAGTTTGCTCAAATTCATGTCTTTGAGTCAGTGATGCTATCTGTTTCATCCTCTGCTGCTCCCTTTTCCTTTTGCCCTCTATCTTTCCCAGCATCAGGGTCTTTTCCAGTGAGTTGGCTCTTCGCATCAGGTGGCCAAAGTATTGGAGCTTCAGCTTTAGCATCAGTCCTTCCCATGAATATTCAAGGTTGATTTCCTTTAGGATTGACTGGTTTGATCTCCTTGCAGTCCAAGGGACTCTCAAGCATCTTCTCCAACACCACAGTTCAAAAGCATCAATTATTCGGCACTCAGCTTTCTTTATGGTCCAACTCTCACATCCATATGTGACTACTGGAAAAACCATAGCTTTGACTGTATGGACCTTTGTGGGCAAAGTGATGTCTCTGCTTTGTAATATGCTTGGAATGTCTAGGTTTGTTCTTCTAGGGAAGAGGAGTAGCACCTGCAGAGTCACTAGGGCAGGCATTGGGAATAAGGAGGTCCATGCGGCTAGAGGGCAGTCAGCTGGGGTGAAAGTGAAAGAGGTAGAAGGGGCCAGATACAGAAAGCCTTTGTGGGGCAAAGTAAGGTCACTGTTTTTTCTAAAATATATGCCACACAAAAGTTACCGTTTTTAAGGGTAAGTTTGGTGGCTTCAAGTTCATTCAAATTCTTTTGTAAGCTCACCACCATCTATCTCCAGAACTTTTTTCTTGCCAAACTGAAACCCCATAACTCTTTAAAGAATGGTTACTTCCTTATCCCTGCTACTCGCAGGCCCCTGGCAACCATGACCCTTGATTTTTTTTTTTTTTAATTCTGAGTGAGATGGGAACACATTGGAGGGTTATAAATGAAGGAGTAACATGCCTTATAGTAGTTAAAGGTGGGATTTATTTTTATCTCATTTCACACCTACTACAACCCTATGAAGATAAGTAGTAGCTCTAAGTACTTTGCAAATAAAGCTCATTTAATCCTCACAACAACCCTATAGGGTAATTACTATTATCCTCTTGTGGCATGTAAGGAAACTTAAGTACAAAGAGATTAAATAATTTGCCTACATTCATAGAGTTAGTAAGTGGTGAAGTCAGGCTGTCTGACTTAACCACAATGTTTTATTTCCTCTCTACAAAGGAGGTATTCTTGTATAGGACAAAGAAAATCGGCAACATGATCAACCACACACAGTGGGGAGTGTGTGGCAGAGCTGGAGTTCCAATCCAGGTCTTTGTGCCCCTACTGCTTTCCTATGGCTTAAGAAATCTTGTCCTTCAGCGTGGCCTCCAGGCCCCCAACCCACCCAGTTGTGCCATACCTCTGTGGTGCTCTTGTTGTTGCATTTGCCTGAGACAGCTTTTCCTAGTTCAGGCTAATCGCTGGGAAGCCTTTGTTGACGCTCTAAAACTAGAGTAGTAACCTCTCCTCTTTGCTCCCATAGCCCATTGGACTTAGTACTATTAGCCTTTGTTCAGTTATTCTTGGCCTGTGTCCACTCAGTGCCCATAACAGTTAAATATTCCTAATTAAAAAAAATTTGTTTTAACTTTTTCTTTGGAAATAATTTCATACTCAAGAAATTACCAAAGTCGTACAAAGCAATCTTGTATATTCTTCACCTAGATTTCCCAAATGTTAACATTTTACCAAGTTTATATTAGTGTCCTCTGTCTCTCCCTCTGTATATCCATATATATATGTGGAGTATGTGTATGTATGAACCCTTAAGACTTCAGTATGTCAGTGTCTATTTTCTAAATATAGGACATTCTTTTATGTATCTACGATTATCAAAAGCAGGAAATTAACATTGATACAATTCTCTGTAGACCTTATTCAAATTTTCCTAAAATCTTCCATATAGGAAAAAAAAATCCAGTGAAAGATTCAATTCAGGATCCCATGTTGCATTTGGTTCTCATGTCTCTTTAGTTTTAATCTGGAATAATTCCTTGGAGTAATCCTGCAACACTGATTTTTTTTTTTGGCCCCGGCATGCGGAACTTCCCCACCAGGGACTGAACCCCCCTGCACTGGGAGTGTGGAGTCTTAACAACTGGACCACCAGGAAGTCTGACATTGATATTTTTTGAAACATAACAAGCCAGCTATCTTATAGAATGGCCCTCAGTTTGGGTTTGTTGGCTATTTCCTCATGATTAGATTCAGGTTATGCATTTTTGATGGGAACTGTGCAGAAGTGATGGAGAAGGCAATGGCACCCCATTCCAGTACTCTTGCCTGGAACATCCCACGGACGGAGGAGCCTGGTAGGCTGCAGTCCATGGGGTCGCTAAGAGTCGGACATGGCTGAGCAACTTCACTTTCACTTTTCACTTTCATGCATTGGAGAAGGAAATGGCAACCCACTCCAGTGTTCTTGCCTGGAGAATCCCAGGGACGGGGGAGCCTGGTGGGCTGCGGTCTATGGGGTTGCAGAGTTGGACATGACTGAAGCGACTTAGCAGCAGCAGCAGCAGTGCAGAAGTGATACTGTATCCTTAATCCATTACCTCCTGAGGTACATGATACGTGTGTGCTAAGTCGCTTAGTCGTGTCTGACTCTTTTTGACCCCATGGACTATAACCTTCCAGGCTCCTCTGTCCATGGGATTCTCCAGGGAAGAATACTGGAGTGGGTTGCCATACCTCCTCCAAGGGATCTTCCCGACCTAGGGATTGAACCCACATCTCTTATGTCTCCTGCATTGGCAGGTGGGTTCTTTATCCCTAGTGCCACCTGTGAGGTACATGATACCCAGTTAAATATTTTGAGTATTCCCCTTGCTGCTTGTGTCCCCAATAGGCCATGAGTTCCTGAAGGTCCCTACCCGCCCTTGGTTTTCTCCCACTCTAATAACCTCCCTCGTATGCCCCAATCTCTTTGCAGCTTCTTTGGTTTCTATGATGCAAATGAGACAGTCTTGGAGATGGAGAAGCAACTGGTGAGTCCCCTGGAATTACTTTCCCTTTCTGCACACACTGTGGTTCTCTCTGCCCCTGACACGGAAGCTGAAGGGTCTACCCTGTGGGGAGGGGGTCTGGGACGCCAGCGGGAACTTACTTTGTCTCTCCCTATGTCTTTCTTCCATGCCCGTTGACCCACCTTGAAGGTTTATCTGCGGGACTCTTTTGGGTTGAAGACTCTGCTTGCCCGGGGGGCCATAGTGAGGTGTCCAATGGCTGGGATCTCCCACACGGCCTGGCACTCCAACCGTACCCTTTATGAGACCTGCATTGAACCTTGGCTCTCCTGAGGGACCCCTCAGGAACTCCCCGCCCAGAGACTGAGTGGAGCCTTGGATGTCAGGCCTTGGTGTGCCTGTGACCACCTCACTGGTCCCACACTGCCCCCACCAACCAGGGCTCCAGGACCCCTGCTCTGTGAATGACACATCCTGGTCTCCTCCATCTCGTGTCCTCCCTTTTGGGGGTTGCTCCACGCTCTCCCATGCCCCCCAAGGCCAAGGCTGGGAAGTGGGAAACAAGATTAACTTGTGGCTGCTCCTGTTGCTGCTGCTCCTCTGTCTCTGGCTCTACACAAGGAGAACCCAGCCCCTGCCCACCACAGGGTCTCCTTCCAAGCCACTCAGGACATTTTTAGCTTGTTTTTCCCACGTTCCCTTTTCCTCTGAACTCCCCTGTTGTGAGCCCTCCCAACCCCTCAGGAAGGACCACCTATGAGAGTGGGGTTCTGAGGTTCCACTATGGGGACAGTTCGTTCTTGAAGTGTCAGTGTTGGGGAATATCTGTGGCCTGTGAGGCCCATCTCAGGTTTGGGGATCCCCCAGTCCCTATGTTCAGTATTGGGGTGCCCTCTGGGAGCCTAGTTTCTTTGAGGCTCCAGCCCCTCTTTTAGCTACCCTGGAATGGGTGTGTTACTACCCCTGTATTTATGAAAATAAAGTTGCATTTACTCAGTGTGGCTTGCCTCATTTCTAGGTGAGGGGGACCTGGCTCCCTCAGGAGGGTGGGGATGGAGAGCCTGGGGCCTGGGTGCCCGGATGCTTGGTCTGGGGTGGGACCCCCTTGGTGTTTCCGCTCTCTCAATGCCCATTCTGTGCGGGTTCCTGATTCTCTGTGGGTTCTTTCCTGCTGAGGACAATTCTCTTCCTGTCCCAGCCTGCAACTGGGGGGCTGAGCCCAGGGCTCTAATGGTTTGGGCCCCAGCCTCATGGGTGGAATGCACCAGCCACCCCCAGGCTAGACGAGGGGACGCAGGGTCAGGGTGGGCATTTGTTGTGCCCCTTTTCGACCTTTGTAGGCCAGAGCTGGGTGAGGGGCTGGACAATGAGCCTCCTCTTCCTTGAAAGAAGGAATCTTGGTAGAGACAATAAGGCCCTGTCTGCTCTGGCATGGGGGGCGGTGGCTGACTCAATTCTGCCCCCTCTCCGCCCCCCAGGCCCTAATAAATGTCATCAAGAGATGGGGGCAATTTTTCCCTCAGTGCCCTGGGCAGCCTCCCCAACCTCCCCCACCTTTGTGGTATCTTGCCCTTCTTTCTTTCCTCAGCTGATCTTGCCTTTTCTCCCATGACCTAACCCCACTTTCTTCTCTGCCAGCTCTGCCTCTCCCTGCCCCTCAGTTCTTCCCGCCTGTGTTGGGTTGAAGGGTGGAGGGCAAAGGCCAGGTGTTTCAAAGTCAGTAGCCTCTGTTGACTTGGGGGAGTTCCAAATAAGGGGCCTCAGGGTTGAGAAGAAACTTCTAGGGGCTCTTTACTTGGCTGCAGGGGGTGGGGGTGAAGGTCAGTGGGGATTTGGACCCCACTGAATTGACCAAGCTCCAGCTATGGGAGGAGGCTTATGGGAGGGGGCAGGGATGGGAGGGCTCTGTCTGGCCCAGCCCCTCCTCCCCTTTACAGCCCGCCCACCAGTCTGAGCAGCTGCTGCTGAGGCTGGTTGGCCTGAAGTCTCCCGGAGAAAGGCAAAGACAGGTGGGGAGAGAATGTCAATGGGGAAAGAGTGGGGGTCACTAAGAGTCTTAGAGTGAGTGTGGGTTGGAGGTGTTGTTTGAGTAAAGGGTCCAGGGTGTATGTGGTGGTGGGGTTGTGAGGGTAGCATGAGTGTGCTTAAGGTGGTGCCTCCAGGTGCGTGGGTTGTATACAAGGTGTAAAGGGGTGTAATGGTGAATATCTGAGATTTTGAAGGTAGGAAGATTAGGATGGAAGAGGGCACATCAGAGATAGGAGGGGCCTGAGGGGAGGTGGAGGGAGTGGGTCAGGCTGTGAGCTTGTATGGTGCTGCATGGACCATGATGTGCTAAAGGATGGTGGGTGTTAAATATGTGCAGGTGCTGACAATCCTGGTGGCTAGTGCAAGTGTGCA
The DNA here is from genome assembly GCF_029378745.1 of Bos indicus. Taxonomy (NCBI): domain Eukaryota; kingdom Metazoa; phylum Chordata; class Mammalia; order Artiodactyla; family Bovidae; genus Bos; species Bos indicus. The sequence goes on along the minus strand of NC_091782.1, from coordinate 29,268,643 downwards.
AATGAAAGTCCTGCCTGGCTTACAGGGCACCAGCAGACTGTTCTTGGGAGCGCTGGAGCTGGAGAAGTTACTAGCAGAGGGGCAGGGCCTCCATTAACCTCTTCTTGCCTGCAGCTGGCAGTCTGAAGTCAAGGAGAATCATGGGGTCCAGGGCTGAGCCGTGCACTGTCTTAGGCGGACTCTGGTTCCTCCTGCTACTGATGACAGGCGAGGGGGCCAAGGGTGGAGCCCTCAAAGAGAGGTGACAACAGAGGTGGCAGGGCCAGGGGTGGGGCTTCACAGGGGGCAAAACAAAGTTGAGGGGGGGATGAGGCTGTCATGTTTAGGGAGGGTGAAGGGAAGTGGGGCTCTGGCTCCCAGGGCCTGGCCCACTCAGTGTCTCACTTTCTCCCACATGGGTGCAGTCAGGGGGTCTGCTCCAAGCAGACCCTGGTGGTCCCACTCCGTTACAATGAGTCCTACAGCCAACCTGTATATAAGCCCTATCTGACCCTGTGCTCTGGAAGGCGTGTCTGCAGCACCTACAGGTGAGGATGGGGAGCCAGGACCCCGGGGTCTCTCAAGAGGAACCCCCCAAAGCCAGGACAAGGACCCATACATAGGCTAACACCCAGAGCCCGGCGCTGTGTTCCAGGACCACGTACCGCGTGGCCTGGAGGGAGGTGCGGAGGGAGGTGCGGCAGACCCACGCCGTGTGCTGCCAGGGCTGGAAGAAGCGGCATCCTGGGGCACTCACCTGTGATGAAGGTGAGGCTAGGGCTTCCCGGGCCTTAGGGGGAGGTGTGCCCCGCTGGGCGGAGAGCCAGGCCTTCCGCTAGGTTCTGAACCCCACTTCCTGCACCCTCAGCCATCTGCGCCAAGCCCTGCCAGAATGGAGGTGTCTGCGTTCGGCCGGACCAGTGCGAGTGCGCCCGGGGCTGGGGTGGGAAGCACTGTCACGTGGGTGAGTAGGCTCGCCCTCCCTCGGAGGTGTGCCAGGACCTCCCTGCCCGTCAGTGGCGCCCATCCCCGCCCCGCCCCCGTCAGCCCCCTCCTCTTTCCGGTAATTAGATGTGGATGAATGCAGAACCGGCGTCACTCTCTGCTCGCATCGCTGCCTCAATACGGCGGGCAGTTTCACCTGTGGCTGCCCGCACGGCCTGGTGCTGGGCCTGGATGGGCGTACTTGCGCGGAGAGGGCCCCAGAGCCCCCAACCAGTGCCAGCATCCTCAATGTGGCCGGTGAGTCGGTGGGAGCAGGGGGCGAATAGAGGCAGGGCCGGGGCAGCAGTGACGCTCCCTCTCCTTGGTCCCCAGTTCGTGAGGCTGGACTTGATAAGCGTGCCCTGAGGCGGGAGATTGGCGAGCTGCGAGGCCGCCTGGAGAGGCTGGAGCAGGTGAGTGGAGATGCCGGGAGGCCACACTTACAGAGCTGACAGGCCCCCTCCCTGCCCCTCTGAGGTATCTCTTCCTTTCTAGTGGGCCGGTCAGGCTGGGGCCTGGGTCCGAGCAGTGCTGCCCGTGCCCCCGGAAGAGCTGCAGCCCGAACAGGTGGCGGAGCTGTGGGGCCAGGGTGATAGGATCGAGTCTCTCAGTGACCAGGTGCTGCTGCTGGAGGAGAGACTGGGCACCTGTGAGTCCCCATGGCCCTCTCGGTGGGGACCCCCATCTCCCCACAACTGCCCCCCAGCTCCTCAAAACACCTTTTCCCAACTTTTAAGTTTTCTCTTATCCAAAATCCTTCCTCTGCACCCACTCACCTCATACCTTCCCAGATTTCTGCAGTTCACCACCCCCTCTTTTGGTACCCCGTTCTCCAGCTCAGTGGCGGTTCCACTTATTGTTGAGAGAGGTTGTCAATCTGTTTAGCGTCCAGGGCCCGCTCTAGGCATCCCAGAAATACACAGTCGATTTGTCTGCCTGTCTCCTTGTCATTAACCAGGCTCCTGTGAGGACAACAGCCTGGGCCCAGGCCTCAAAGGGCGAAGATAAGGAGCCTCTGCAGAGCCCCTGCCCTCTAATTTATACAGAAACTGGACTCACTAATCCTCTGGGATTGGCTGGCTAGGGAGCTGCAGATAAGGCTACTTGCTGCTGAGAAGCCATGGACAATGGAAACCATGCAAAGCTAAAGAATGGAGGAAGGCGGTTGCCACCCCTGAATCCTCGGGCTAGGGCCGATGCCTGGGTGAGAACTGCCTTCTTAACTCCTTAACAAAAACAGCCAGAACATGCTCAGATCTTGCTCAGTCTTTATTCTTGGTTTCTTGCTGTTATCCAGATAAGTAATAAAAATCAACCACGCAAAACTGGGTCCCACCCTCTCCTTTTGCTCCCAGCCCACCTCCCCGGTTTTTGGGGCACAGGTCTGGGGTGGGAGGCAGGGAGTGGCTACTGCCATAGGGAGGAAATGAAAACTGGCTCAGAGAGGGGAAGCCTCAAAAGAAAGGAAATAAATTAAAAGCCCTCCCCATCCCCTCCAGCCAGGGTTCAGGTCCTTTCCCCAGCTCCCCAGGGGGAAGTGAGTGCAGCACCCGTTAACTGCTTCTTCCCCCTGTGCCCGACTAGGATGGTATAGGAGGGCTGCAGGGCGCTGGGGGGCCAGGACCACTGAACAACTGTACCCAGGGGATGGGTGGAAGTGGAAATGTGGCATCCAAGAGTGTGCTCAAGCCCGGGCACCTGGGCAAGGGCAGGGATGAGACCTCTGGGTGAGAAGAGTCCAGCCTCCACTGACAGGAGGCTCCACGGAAAGAAGAGAGAAGGTGCTGAGGAATGTTCCCAGGGTGACCCTGGGAGAAGTATTCCACGCATCAGCTTCCAGCCACAGCGTGAGGAGTGTCCTCACCAACGGATGAGTCCACTGTGTCTGTGGACGTGGGAGTGAGGAATTGTTCCACAGAATGGATGAGTCCACTGGCCAACGTGAGGTGGAGTGGGAGAGAAGACCACAACGGAAGAGGGTCCACTGGGGACAGAATGGAGTGTTCCTACCCTTGTGTAGGCTGAACCACTGAGGATGAGGGAGAGGCAACTGTCCCACAGACAAGATGGCACAGGAGGCAGGGGTCAGAGTGGAGACTGCACCGAGGCAACGGAGTCTGTGGGGAGGGGGGCGGGGACGGGGGCAGGGAGCGGTGCTGTGACCACATTCACTTCAAAAGTTGAAGATTCCAAAGAGGAGAACAAGTGGGGAGAGGGCAGATGAGGAGCTTGGCCCGGCTTTAGGCCGGTGGGCTGGTAGGTGTGGAGAAGGTGGTGGGGGGTGGGGCAGAGGAGGGGGAGATGAGAAGGGAACTCAGAGCCCGGCCTCGCCCACCCCTCCGGGCTTCTTCAGATAGTCACCACCACCCCTGCCATCAGTGGAGATTTCCCGGAAAACAGTGAGCATGGAGTGCCGGACTCTGTCAGCCAGAGCTGGAACGTCATCCGGCTTCAGCCCTTCTGTGGGCACTGGGGGCAGCACCCGGACCTGACATCGCCCTGGGAAGGGGGTGAGCACCGTCAGGGCTGTCTGCTGGGACTCTGCCCACCGCTGGGGCCTGCTTGCTGAGCTCTCCTGCTGCTTGCTCTCGTCCTCCACCTTTCAGCTCCCCTCCCTCTGCCATGGGCAACTGCCACCTGCTCGCTGAGGCCTTCCCCAACCCCAGCCCAGACACCTCAGTGCCCTGCCAGCCCTCACAGTCTAGCGTTTACTGCCGGATGCTCTGACTTTGCACACAAAGGCTTATCTTCCCTGCTAGACAGTAACGGCCCTTACTGGAAGGACAGAGTGTTACTGCCTAGCAGGGTACAGCTCTGCTTCATAAATACGTATCGGCTGATGTGGGGTCACATTACATGATCAGGTGGACATCTCACCGTTCTGACACTGACTGAAGCTCCTGCCTTGTGGGGATATCCCTCTAGCCTCTCATGGCCCTTCCAGCCACCCCCAATCCCAGATCTGCACAGAGCCCTCACCCGAAGTGAAGCGGCGCTCCTTCTTGCAGTAGAAGTCTTGATAGGAGGACATGACGATGGGCACAATGGGAACCTGAAGGTGGGGGGTGGGGGGGAAAGCGGTCAGCCCAGAGCTCCTTCTGAGGCCCCCATGACGAGCCTCTGCCAAGAGAGGAAGGGATGCTGGGGACTGCGGGTCAGGAGAAGGGGAAGTCGGGATCACCTGGGCCTGCACTGCGAGGTGGAAGGCGCCACGTTTGAAGGGCAGCATGGAGCCGTTGTGGTTTCTCGTGCCCTCAGGAAAAACCCAGACCCGTACCTGGGGGAGAGAGGGGGTCAAGGAAGACACACATGGAGCAGTCAGAAAATGGTTATGATGCTGTCATGGGACTTCTGAGGCCTGTGGGCCCTGCACATCAGTTTACAGCTGTTCTATCCTCTAAGCCCCATTTCCCCAGGGTGACTCACGTCCTGTGTAAGCAGGGTCTGGGCGACCTCAGACATGACACTGATGGCATCCCCAGTGCGCTTCCGGTCAATGAAGATGACTCCCGCCAGCCAGCAGGCCAGCCCAGCAGAGCCGGCCCACAGCAGCTCCCGCTTGGCAATGGGCACACAGCGGCCTGGCAGCACCTCCATCATCCCTGGGGCAGGGGTGGGGGCGGGGTGAGGATCAGCATCACAGGAAGCGGCCCACCTCAGCCACACCGCCAGGGACCAGAGATAAGGGAAGAGGTAGACTGGGACGGCAGGGGCAGCCCGAGAAAGTAAGGGTGACTGCAGGTGTATCACCCTGCTCCTGAGGGCAGCAGAGGGAGCAAGGGGGCGACGTCCCAGAGGAGGGAGGGTGGAGGACCCCTAGGGGAGGTGATCCCAGGGAAGGTTCCCAGGGCGGCTGGGAGGGGCTGCTCACCAAGCAGGTCGAGGGAGCTCTGGTGGTTGGAGACAACGACGTAGGGCTGTGAAGGAGGGAAGTGGTGGGCCCCTCGTACCTCCACTCGGATCCCGTACAGGTATTTGATGTGGAGTAGCATCAGACGCAAGATCCTGTGGGGGTCCCATACAGCAAGGGGTTCCAGCAGGACCCGCTGGCATACATCTGCCAGCAGGGCTCAGCTCCCCGCCACCCTGCCACCTTCCTGGGCATCTTGGCAGTCTTCTCCCCTTCCTCGTCCCTGGGCTCGGCTCGCTCAGTGTCTCCTGCACACTCACTGCCCTCCCCATCCACTGCTCGCTTCCGACCCTGAGGTTCCCTCCATCACCCCAAGCCCCTGGGACCTCACTTCATGTTCTCGACGTTGCGTCCTCGCACGGCACACACAGGGATGGCGAGCACAGCCAGGAAGAGGATCCAGCCGTTGTAGAAGGCCATCTTGAAGAAGTACTTGGCACTGGGGCTGCAGAACCACAGAGTGGGCAGCAGGAGGAGCAGCAGCAGGAAGAGCAGCAGCAGCAGAGTCCCCGCCCCTGGCCACAGCTCCATTCTGGTCACCTGCAGGGGGCGGGGCGAAGGGCGGTGGGCCTGGTTCCTAGGTGGGGGGGCGGGGCGGCAAGGTGCACGCGGGGAAGGTTTGGGGGGCTGTGGGGAGCATTAACACCTGTCCAGGAAGCCTCTTTAGGAGGGGAGCGATGGGGATGGGAGCTCAGGGCTGCTCTCCCACCCGTCCCTGAAGGTGCCAGATATATTCACACAAAAGACACACGACATGGACATCCACAGCTCACAGATACACGGCAATAAAGGGACATTAATAATAGCTAACACTTGCAGCCAGTAAGGCTCTTATAATGGTCTTTCTCTCTGCTCAATATGGTAGCCACCAGCCACATATGGCTACTGAGCACTTGAAATGTGCCCTATTCTACACCGAGAGACACTGAGAGGTATCAAATACATGTCAGATTTCATAGATGTTGAATAAAAACAAAATGCAAAATATCCCATTAATAATCTTTTATATTGATTACATTCTAAAATTACAACTTTTTGGACATTCTGGGTTCAATATACTAAGGTTAATTTCATCCTGCTTTTTTATGTAGCTGAGAATTAAAAATTATATACATGGCTTACATTATAGTTCTGTTGTACAAGGCTGGTCTATATACTACGTTGCCATTGCTGCTAAGTTGCTTCAGTTGTCTCTGACTCTTTGTGACCCTATGGACTGTAGCCTGCCAGGCTCCTCTGTCCATGGGATTCTCCAAGCAAGAATACTGGAGTGGGTTGCCATGCCCTGCTCCAGGGGATCTTCCCAACACAGGGATCAAACCTAAGTCTCTTATGTCTCCTGAACTGGCAGGTGGGTTCAAGCCCATATACTATGTTAAGTCCTTAAATATGAAAGCACACAATTTACATATGAAAGGAAATAGACCTAGAAAGGTTAAAAAACTTATTTGAGGTGATATGACCCCCAAGGGGTACTTCCTAGCTTAAACCTAAGCAGCTTGTGCTCCTAACCACTTGGTTATGCTGTTGTCTGTATAAATATCTGTACACATGTGTACACACAGCACATAGTAGATACCATGTACGTGACAAAACACAGACATTCTCAAGGGCTGACTGCCAAGAATAAAGGCTCTGTCACTAATGCAAACCCAGACACACACAGTTATACAAAGACCAACATGTTCGTGCACACATGCAAATTTATAATCATGACAGATAAAAGGACGGCAAAATGAATACCCAGTAAAACCCCTCTCCACCCAGGCAGGCTCCCTGCTCCCAGATCAACCCATGGACATACCTATGTCCATTAATCCTGCCTCCACAGACAGGCAAACAGATCCCACCAGCCCTCCCCTCGCTTCCAGCGACACTGGAGGCAGAGTGGTCCGGCAGGCAGTATGCAAGTCCTCACCAAGCGGGAGGAGGAGGGCGAAAGAGTAAAAGGGTCATCGTACCACCTGCCTGGGAGAGGAAGGAGCTCTGGAGGAGGAAGCGTGGCATGCAGAATCGCTTCTCCAGGCTCTTCCTCCTTCCTCCACTCCGACCCACTGTTGGGGGCAGGGTCACAATTCACAAAAACGGCATTCAGGTAAACATCTATCACTCATATCAAGGCCAAAGGCACTCCCTTCCACGACAGAAGGACTGTGCTCCAAGGTCAGTCCACTGCCAAGGGTGAAGGTGACAGGTGATAGGGGAAACAGGACTGTGCCAGCACTAGGAGAGCGGGCTCTGTGTGGCTTCATTTTACTTTCCCCGCAAGCTGGAACCAGCGTGTCTCCCCTGCACTACGTGCAACAGGCTCCTAACTCATCCCCTTCGATCCATCTTCCACACGGCAACCACAGGATGTTTCCGCGACACCAATCTGAGCATATCTCTTGCCCAGAGGCCCTTCTGGACAGGCTGACTTCTGCTTACATCTTTGGCCACATCCCTACAAGAGTCTTTTTCACTCCAGCACACCGATTAACTGCAGTTCCTCAGACACACCATGATCTTTCATGCTTCTAGGTCACAACAGGATGTTCCCTTCGGTGGGGATGTTCCTCCACCTCTTCACTTGCCTCATCCAGTTTGGTGTCACTTTTTGGAGTTCTTCCTGAACTCCTCCAGGCTTGTGTTTTCATTACACTTTATCTTGATCACTGGTCCTCAAAGTGTAGAAACACAAATCCTTGGCCCTCACCCCAGATCTTCTGAAACAAGACTTTTGGGCACTGGGCCCATCAACCAGTGTTTTAACAAGCCATCTAGGTGAATCCAATGTGCATGTAAGTCTGAGGACCACTGACCTCAACACTAAACAGCATGTAGTTGCTTGAGGTCACCTGTGTTTACCTTCCTAGCCTGCAGGCAAGCCTGATGGCAGGAACTGTCTTATTCCCAATGCCCAGGACAGAATGAAGCAGAGAAGATGCTCAATAAATATTTACTGGACAGATTATAAGGATGTGTACATACCCACCTAGTTGTAATTAACGGGACAACACTTCTGAACATGAATCAGATAGCTACCCTCTTGAGGACTATTAACTAGGAAAAGAAAAGGCACCAAGAAGGCAATGAACACACAGGCCTAACAGTAACCTACTCTGGATGCACACACACAAGAGGGTCACAGTGATGGCAGAACAACAGTTGAGACAAGATGGAACACACCGTCTCGCACAAGAGAAACATACAGAATGGGGATTAACATGCCACAGGGGAAAGATGCTGGTGTCATCAAATGCGTGCCAACAGTGCAAAGAGCAGGGGACAGACAGCTCATGTGCTTGGCAGGGCTGACCCTGTGCTGGGCACTGAGCTCCATGGACACAGACTGTGCACAGGCGCCAGAGATAATGTGCATGAAGAGATGCAGGCCAGGGGGTCAGCAAGGGAAGGTATATGGAAGTGGCTCTTCAGCAACATGGAGGCCCAGTTATCTTCTTCTCTAATATGTGATGTTCCTTTCCTCTGCAGAACAGGAAATGTCCAAGGATTCATAAGCACAATGGAGTGCCAAGGGAGTTAATGAGCATATGGCTCACAAAATATACTGCCCCTCAAATTATGAAATACATGTCTAACCAGAAGCACACGAGTTGTGGACATGTCACATCAGCACATCATGCGAAGGGGCACGCATGTGGGTGGTGTGAACCAGGATTAAGAAAACACAGACAGTCAACAGGCCAATCCAATCACAACCGAGTGTGCGCTAGTCAGTTAAGCCATGAGATTCCACACACGAAGGCGCCTGCATATGGTGGGACTAAACACAGCACCTGTGGGCCTGAACAAAGTAAGGTATGATCTCTACATGCTAAAGTAAACGTGCAAATACATAACATGGACAAGAAACACAAAACCACACAACAGAGGCAACAGATGAGAACAAGCAGACGTGAACACGTTAAGACTGCATGAGACATGGACATAGATATGAGAACAGGCAATTCTGATGGAAAATAACACACTGTTTCTCCAGCCTGTGGACAGCACTGGGCACACTACTGGCATAGAAGCCATTAAACATGTCAAAGGCACACCCACTCGGTGTAGAAAACATGGCCCCCCACGAGGCATCTGTATGTCAGTAAGGGTCGAACACAGTACCGAAGGCCACTGAGAAACAAGAGGTCCTGTGCCTACACAGAAACAGAGGTGTCTGAGGGCATTCCTAGGAAGCCAATTCTGCTGGGGAATCGAGGGCAGTAAACTGCCTTCTGACTGCCACAACCCCGCAAGAGTTATGTGGGGCCAAAGGGCACAAAAAGGAACTGGGAAGGTGATGGGAATTTCCTCTCCAAGATCCCCCTGTCCACACCCCCATCTCAAATTCACAGGGTGTCCATCTCTCCTCCCTCTTGTGTCTCTTCCATCCTTTCCCCCTCTCAGGCCCCCTCTCCTTTCCCCAGCAACCCTCTCCCCAGTCGGCCCTTATCCTTTTCCCATCAATCCTCTCCCCAAGCCCGCCCTCCCAGACCCAATCTCTCCCCCATCCCCTCCTCCCTCCTCCTCCCATCCCTTTCCTGCCCCCACCTCAGTGGGGTGGGGGGCCTGGGGGGCTGGCCCCCTCCCCAGCCAGGCTGCCGCAGCGGTGGTGGCGGGTGGCTGTGTCTCTGCCTCAGTCGGGGTGTCGGTGCCAAGGGGGCGACAGGATTTGGGGGTGTCCTAGCCCCGGCCGAAGGAGGGGAGGTGAGAGTGGGAGGCTGGGCCCATAGCGGTAGGAATGGTGGGGGGTTGTCCCCTTAGCTCCCTCCCTCCCTTCCTGCTGTCTCTCTGAGGGCTGGGGCTGCTGCTGCTGCCGCTATCCCCCGCCACCCCTCCCCACGCCCGCTGATTTCCGGGGCTGGCCAGGAAGTAGGGGGCGGTGATGGGCGCCCTGTTTTGCCAATCGCCTCCCGGGGACCCTGTTATCGCCTTCCCACATCTTTCAGTTTCTGCCTAGCTCCGCCCCACGAGGGCCCAGCTGGGCTCTGCTTAGGTCTCTCTGGCCTTCTCTGGTTCCAGCTGCATCTTTTTTCCTCCAACTTCCTTTCGGCACACATGGCTTGTGTGTCCCTTGCTGCTGTATTCCTTCTCATTCTCCATCGGTTCTCCTCATATTGTCAGTTGGCTTCTTTTTGTTCTCAACTCCCACATCTGCTGCTTATTCCCTCCAACTCCAACCCTTTTCCAGCTCCCTCCTCCTGTTCCCCATTCAAGTTCAAATATTTATCAAGCACCTACTATATGCCAAGCACTAGGTTCTTCACGTCTCTTCTTTTTCTCTCCAGGGCTCGATGGAGACGAGATGTCACCCCAGCTCACCTTCCAACCCTCATCTGATCTCTGCCCTTTGTCCCTGCCACTATCTCCTAGCAGTCCAGCTCCCTCCTCCACTGCCCGCCCCCCATCCTGGTCTTTGGAGAGAAGGCAAACTCTCAGGCCCTTGTCCTTCTAGGCTGTACCTTAACCTCAGTACTTTGTCTACTTTCTTCCTTAGTATAGTCTCCTACTCACCCACGCTGAGACTACCCGTCTCTGCAATATAGAAAAGATGTATGCTTTTTTTTCCAATGGAAATTGGACATTAGGCTTAATTTCTTGAAAAAGTGAGCAAGAATGCTGTTTCCTCTGGGATGAGCATGCCTCCTTAATTTTGTAGTCATGTACCTAGCTCTCTCTCCACCATACTCCCATCATCCCCTTGTCAGGATCATCCCATCAACTCTCCACTCCTATTGGTCTCCTCTTCTCCCTCTCAAGGACCTTTTCCCTAAACCTCTACACGTCGTGGCCTGAACCTTAACCTCCTCTGCCATAGGCGACTCCTAATTTCTCATCTTTCCTCACTTGAGTCACATGGGGCCTTTTTATCAGGATGTTGTTGAAGAACCCTCAGCTTGTGTCTGGCCTCCAGCCCCCAGTCACCTTTGCCCTGAAAGAGTTTCCATGCCCCTGAATAGGATGTAAAGAACACCGTAATGGCAGGGCGGTTACCTACTTCTGCTCCTTGGGCTACAGTGAGGGCCACTGACTATAGAAGAGGCTCAAACTTGTGCGAAAGGCCCAAGCTCTGAAGCAGCCTGCCTAAGTCCCAGGTATAATACCCCAGGATGCCAGGAGGAATACCCCAGTTCTGCTGGGCACAGGAGAAAGAAGGGGCGGGTTGCCTTAAAGGGGGCGGGCCTTGCCTCTTTTGCACCCACTCACAAAAGGAGGGGGCTAGACCTTTTCTGCTTTTAAGATTTAAAACGGAGTCGAGGTCAACTCGTTCTACTATGTGTCACGTTAAAAAGGGGATGGGTCTTCAGTTCTGCTCTGTGAATCACCTAAAGAGGGGCGGGCTGAGTCGTCCAGCCGAGGGTGATGGGTTAACACCAGCGCTGCAGGTCGATGTTCGCACCATCCAAACGTCGGGCTAATCCTAGTCCTGCTCCCTTCTTCACTAAGAGGGAGGGGCGGACCCAAGTTCTGCTCTCTACGTCACCGAAGGAGGCCGAAGCCATTTTGAACCCTGCGACCCTAGTATTTGTCCTCTTTTCCGAGCTCTTCGCCGTCTTTCCTGATCTGGGCCAATCAGGAGCGAAAAAAGAGACCCAATCAGTCGAGAGAGATCGCAGTCGGAGGACCCGGATGAGGCCGAGCCGAGGCCTTTGAACCCCAAAAACCCGCCAATTGTAGAGCAGTCACCATGGCGACAGTATAGAGGTGAAGGGGTGGGACCAGAGAAGGCTCAATCCTCATAGGATTGGCCCACCTCGTCCCTCCGCCTGATGCGCACGCGCACTTTACCTAGCTACCATTTTCCGTCGAGTTCTAGCCAATCAGTTGCTTCGGAGCCAAACGCTCCAAAGTCCAATAGGAATCCGGACGTTCTCTGAAAGAGGAAGTAAAAGAAAGACTGGGGCTTGTAGTGGGCGACGTCTAGGCAGTCTTGAGCCAATTGCTTCTGGTCTTTGGTTATGACTGGCAGTTACTCAGACGAATAAAGCCCGCCCTAGCTGGGTGACAGGACGTATGGAGTTGTTACCAATCCCGTGGCATCGTAGACTAACTGTGACTGTGTCAGCCTATAGTCATTGTGTAAGGGCGGAGCCGCGTAACCATCTTTCCGCCCCCCGCCTTTTGGACCAATCCTTCCTTCCGATTCTGTATGATTGGCAGGCACTCAGGCCAATAGTGATTAGAAAACTTTGAAGCCTGTCCAAAGACCGTGGGCCGGAGGAGGTTTCTCGTTTCTCGGGGCGTTTGTATGTGTGTTTCAGGGGACTAAGGGGTACGCGGGGGACGAAAGAGTACCGGCCATGGCAGCAGCGGAGGAGGAGGACGGGGGCCCCGAAGGGCCAAACCGCGAGCGGGGAGGGGCGGGCGCGACCTTCGAATGTAATATTTGTCTGGAGACTGCTCGGGAAGCTGTGGTCAGTGTGTGTGGCCACCTGTACTGGTGAGAATCTAAGGGGGCAAAAATAAGTGGGGCTCACATCTATCCTGGGGAGGTTGGGCTGGGGGTGCCACAGTCATACAGGCAATCGGAGGGCACATTTTCATAGGTGAGGCCTGAGTGGGGCTTCTTGCGTCTTTTGGGGTATGTGTGGGTGAGAGGGTCACGTCTGTATAGAGGAGACCCGTGGAAAGTCGTAGGAACTAGGCGCCAACTAGTGTGTTAAGAAGAAATGGGGCGCAGGAGGTGGGCACCGCACGTCTGTGCAGGTGAGACCCGAGCCACCTTACCTCTGGAAATTGAGGGGTCTTAGCTGTACAGTTGGGAACAGATTAGAGTGCAAGGTTAGGGGAGATCTAGAGAACGTGGGATCACATTCAGATGAGTTGTGTCAAGGGGTGGTATGAGAAACCTGCGGACAAGAGCACTGTGGAGGAGCGGCCCCCAAAGATTAAGGAATTGTGGAAGTAAGGTCTTTATTGAGCATAGGAGATAGGAAAAGTAGTGGGAGAAGGTAGGTGCTGGTAAAGGGGATTTGCTTGGGGAGTTATGGTGGCAAGAATGAGACGAGGGCTGAAAGGAGCTTGGAAAGGGGTGGTTGAAGAAAACTGGAAATTAAATTGAAAAGCAGAGAAGGAAGGGGTGAGGATTTGTATATGTATGGGATGTGGGGGGTGTGGCGGGGGAGAGGAGAGAAGTGAGGATTGAGCCTGTTGAGAATGGATGTAGCTTTGGAAGGTTAGAGAAGCAGGATGGCCAAATTGGCTGGCATGGTAGGAGTTGTGGAAAATATGAAAAGAAACAGCAGGTAATACCTGGTAACAGCGAGGTGGGACTCTGAGGTTGGGTAGGTATCTCTTTTGTGTTTGGTTTCAACTGGTTTGACCTTTCTTTTCCCCCTTGCAGTTGGCCCTGTCTTCATCAGGTGCGTACTCAGAGGAGATGAAGAGGGAAATGGGGAGGTCTGAGGAGCTGGAAGAACCCTTCTGTGTACTGGAAACCACATTTTTTTCCCCCAGTGGCTGGAGACACGGCCAGAGCGGCAAGAGTGCCCAGTGTGCAAAGCTGGGATCAGCAGAGAAAATGTTGTCCCTCTCTATGGGCGAGGGAGCCAGAAGCCCCAGGATCCCAGGTAAGAGAGGGGAGGTGGTACTGAAGGATAGTGGACACTTCTGTCGGGGGAGTGGGGTGTAGAAGAGGAGGGAATATTGATAGTCCCTCTCCTCTTCCTCAGATTGAAAACCCCACCCCGCCCCCAGGGCCAGCGACCCGCTCCGGAGAGCAGAGGGGTGAGTCTTGTCTGATTTGTATTCCTTCCTTGCCAAAGACTTGCCTCGTTCCCCACTGACCTTCTCCGCCTCCCTAGGGATTCCAGCCATTTGGCGATACTGGGGGCTTTCACTTCTCATTTGGTGTTGGTGCTTTTCCCTTTGGCTTTTTCACCACCGTCTTCAATACCCATGAACCGTTCCGTCGGGGTACAGGTAAGCGTCTGCCCTCAACTGCTACCAGCAAGTCCTCTGAATCCCCTGGCCTATGAGTGGATACTTCTTTCACAGCTCTCTTCTCTTCCACAGGTGTGGATCTGGGACAGGGTCACCCGGCCTCCAGCTGGCAGGACTCCCTCTTCCTGTTTCTCGCCATCTTCTTCTTTTTCTGGCTGCTCAGTATTTGAGCCGTGTCTCCTTCCTGCCCACCACCAGCCAGAGGAGAATCAGTATTGGGGGTCCCTGCTGACCCTTCCTTACTCCTGGACCCTCCCCCCCACAGGCCCTTCATTTCTGTTGGCTAAAGCCAACCCTGGCCACTTTCCACAAGGATGTGCGGAGGAAGAGTGACATCTGTGCATAGGCTGGGAGAACCTGTGCTCTGAACTGCTCCCTCAGTAGCGTCATAACTCTCAGCTCTGGGAGAGGAGGGTGGACTAAAGACAGTGTCTGTCTCTCCTCTCTCCTGATCCTTTGCTTTCCACCATATTTCTTGATTTGATGTTGAAAGGTGGGCAAGGCTTCCTCTGACTCTTCTCCCATGTTCCCCTTGATTTAATTTAATTTTTCTCTCCCCAGTGTCTAATGTGGGTCCTGACTCTCAAGTGCTTCCCTCCCCTCACTACCTCCTTTATGATAAATTCAATAAACATGGTAAGATGTATTCACTCTGCCTACCTTTGTCCGTCCCTCCTTCAGGACAGGAGCATCTGCTCCCCAGCTTGAGCAGATATTGGTGTGGTGTGGGGAAGCATGGGGGAGAGGGCATCACACAGCACACAACAGCAAATGTGGCAGGTGTTTACTCATCACTTTTTGTGGGAGGCTCTGGTTGTGGAAGAAAGTTTGGGAGACGTGGGCTGGAGATTATACAGAGGAGAACTGGCCTGGGGCCAGAACAGAGTGTGGGAAAAGAAAAGGGGCTGATGGATCGGGTCTGGCCGTGGGCTCCTCAAGGCCCTCCTGTGCTGCTCTCTGCCGCCTCGGGCTCCTCTGGCTGGTTCAGTTCCGCTCTCTCCTCCTCTTCCTCCTCCTGGTTTTCCGGGACCTTCCTGGGGAGGAGGATTGGGGAGAATTCTGCACATGGTTTCTAGCACGCCATCATTTCTTAACCCCACACCTCTGCTTCCTGCCTGGAAGTTCTCAGTCTGAGGTGTCTGGCTTCCTCCACTCACCTCTCCTGTCCTTTGCGTTGCCGCCTTCGATGCCACACGATGACCCCAATGAGCAGGGCGACTGTCCCCAGGCCTCCCAGGATCCCCAGGGTCAGGGCTAGGGTTTCCAGCCCCGGCCCTTCCACAGAGCCTGTATGGAGATGGGGATAACTGAGGGCATGGCCCCACCACTCATAGTTGTTTTCTGGTTGACCCCCTCAGTCCTGTTGAGGTCTGTCTGCTTCTCTTTGACTTTATCCAACCCCCTCACCTGCAGTCGTCCCCTCCTCGCCTGTTTCTGGAAAACAAAGAAGGGAAGGCTTCAGTTTGGAAGCGAGGTATTTAGTGGGAACCCCAGTGAGTCCCTTAAAGAGACAGGCTGTTCTCTTGGGTTGTGTCGGACAGAGGAGGCCTGGGTGTGGCTGCACTGAGGGAGGGGTAGGGTGGCTCTTGGGGACAGTGCTAGTGTAGGGTGGGGAACTGGGGCCTGCACTGTCCCTCAGCCAGCCTCAGGGTTGGCCTGGGATTCAGAGGAAGGTCTCACCGATGATGCTGACGCTGACAGCACGGCTCTCCTGGGGCCCATGGCTGGGATGGGTGGCCACACAACTGTAGGTTCCCTGGTCCTCAGGCCCTACCTCTGGGAGGAGCAGCATGGGGCCAGGGGGAAGGGGCAGGGGCCTGCCCTGGTGGGGGAAGGAGGGATAGGAGACTATTAAACCCCCTGTCCACACATCCCATACTTCTGTCCTCGCCTCCACATCCTCAGATACCCTTGTACCTCCTTGCCTGCCTCTCCATGAACCCCCTGCCCTCCGAATTGCCAATTATGTATCTTGCTACCTGCCAGCCCCCTCTCAGGTCACTCACATCCTTGATCCAGTGGATTTGAGGTGGGGGCTGGGCGGGGGCTTCACAGGTCAAGGTCACAGTACCACCAGGAGCTACTACTCCCCCTTCTGGCTCTACCACCAACTGGACTTCCTTCAGTGGCACAGCGTCTGGGGGTGGGAAGGCGATGGGGTTGAGAGTCCTACCTGTGTGTGGTCCCAGTGGCCACAGGCTGAACCCTTCCCTTCCTGAGGGTCATACATTCTGACATGTGCTCACCCACGTTGGGGCCCTCCCCACCTCGGCGCTCACTCCAGACCCTGAGCTGGATGGGGGCCGTGTGCAGGGCTCGGCGCCGGGGAAGGCCAGGGGTGAAGCTACAGGAGAAGGTGGGGTGGAGAGCTCCTCCCCGAGCTGGGGTCACCATCAGCTCCGAATGGAGCGTGAAAAGCCCTGTCTTTGGGTGTCTCTTGGTCTCTTCCTTCACTGACACTCCTGTGGTGGGGGGGAAGACAAGGTGAGACATTCCAGGGTGGGTGTGGGAGAGGGCTCAGAGAGAAGGCAGCTGGGAGGGGAGACGCTGGGACTCACCTTTGCCATCAGGAATCAGAGTTTTCCCATCCAAGAGCCAGTTAAGAGTCCCTGCAGGGTAGCCCCCCTCGGACACACATGTCCCCACCTGGGGAAAAATCAACTTCATCATCTCTGGAAATAAGAGAATCCAGTTGCTCAGATGGTAAAGAATCTGCCTGCAATGTGGAAGACCCGGGTTTGATTCCTAGGTCAGGAAGATCCCCTGAAGAAGGAACTGGCAAGCCACTCCAGTATTCTTGCCCTGAGTATCCCATGGATAGAGGAGCCTGGCGGGCTACAGTCCATGGGGTCACAAAGAGTCAGACACAACTGAGTGATACATACACACACACACACACACACACACAGAGCTACACTCCCCTCCCATCCTCAGGACCCCTTTCCACGTCTCCCCTTTTCATCCTCTACCTTATTGGGGACACCAGCCATGAGTTCAGAGGCAGGATCAACAATTTCTGGCTTCCCAGGAATCTCTGAAGGAGGGAAAATTCCTATCAGAGGCCACAGCTTTGAAGATTCTCACACCCTGGGTGTGGGAATGGGGGCAGCTGAAGTCAAGTTCTCCCAGGCCAGGGCCAAGGAGTCAAGGGCTGGGGTCGAAGGCTTTTCCTTAGATGAGAGGTGGGTGGTGAAGAGGTCCTGGGAACCCTTACGATAGACTCGGACTCGGTAGTTAGACTTGGTCTCCTTTCCGCTCCGGCTCGTTGCCCGGCACCGGAAAGTCCCCTCATCCTGGATCCCAACAGCCGGCAGGAGGAGGGAGCCGTTGGGGAGGACCCGAGCCACGCTATCCCAGGGGTCTCCCTGGGGAGACAGGACTTTCCAAGCTTCTGTCCGGCCTGTGTTCTGGGGGCAGAGGAGAGGGGCCTCAACAGTGCAGGCCCTTTGGGAAAGGACTGATGAAGAAAGGAGGTGGGCAGGAGGGGGCGCGAATCTCACTGGCGTCCCCAGAAGTGGAGAGACAGGAGCCCCACTTACCAGTTTCCATTCCAGCTGCTGGGGTGGTTTCTTGGGGGCTCCCTTGCAGTTCAGCACCAGTGGCTTCCCGATCCGGGCTGTGATGTTTTGGTCCCCCATGACTGTCCCTGGGAGACAGCACCATGATGGAGGGCAGGGAGATGGCAGCTAGCAAGACTAGAACAGGGAGGATGAGGGAGACTGGAAAGCGGCACCCAGGTTCCTGCAAAGCTGGAGGGGAGATTTGGGGACAGGGCGGGGTGCCTTCTGCGGGGAGGGTTGTGGCAGGGGAGTGGCTCACCCCACAGACTGAGGACTAGCATCCAGGCTCTGACCACTGCCCCTGCTGCCATCCTGCTTCCTTCCCAGGCTCCTGGCTCTGTCTGCCCCTTGCTGCTGTGGCCACCACCCTAGGTGGGGCTTGTACCCTCTCCCCTGCCCCCATCTCCCCCGTCCTGTCTCGTCACAGGGAATGCTAGGAATTCAAATTCAAGAGTCCTTCAGGTACTAGGAGAAACAATTGTCACCCCACCCCAGGGCACTGCCAGCCTCTGGGCACAGTCACATCCATGGGGGGGTGGGGAGTGCATCTCCTAGGGTCTCTCACCCCTCAGGACCCCCAACCTATTCCACCAGTCCACTGAAGGCTACTGGATGACTAAGCAAGGTTGCCAGGCAACAGGGTTCAGGCCTGGCTGTTTCCCAGGAGGCGGGGGTGAAACCTGGGGCCTGGGTGGTGAGGGAAAGACTGGAAGACCTGGGTGGGGCGGGGATTGGGGAGCACCTATTTAGGGTTTTCTGAGAAAGAAAAAAATTTTTTTTCTGGGGTTTTTCATATTTTTTAAAAGAATTCTCAACTAAACCCAGGAAAAAAAGAAATTTCTTTATTTAAAACTGTGGTTGTTTTTTTTTTCTGTGAAACTACAAGTTTACAAGTGAGGAGAGAACTGCCCCCAGCCCATGCCTCCCACCCCCACCCATCACACTCCCAACCTGCCCCCCAATCCTGCCTGGATCTTTGACGGGAGGGGTTCCCCACTGTGACAGTCTTATAAATGCCTGAGGATGTTTGAGGGGTTCAGATGGTAGGGTTCAGGGCCCAGGGTTGGGGATGGAGATTTTACCTTCCCTCATAACCTGGCTCTTTGCAGCCTCTTTCCTCTCTCCCCCAACCCTCTTGATTTTGGACTGAGAAAAAAAGATACCTCATATCTGGGGAAACTGAGGGCAATACACACACAAACACCCCAACCCATATTTAACATATTTGGCAATAACCCCCTCCCCATTCTTCCTCCTCCAATCTTTAAATAATAGTTTAAAAAAAAAGGATTTTCGATGTGTCATTTGCTCACAATTACTGAGTCCAGCCCTGCCCAAGGGATGTAGGAAGAAGGGGGATAGGCCGACAGAGCAAGACCGACTGCCTCCATGCTCAGTGCAGCAGAAAGCTGCCCACATGAGCAAAGGACACCTAAGTGACTTTATAAGCAAAGGAGAATACCTAAGTGATTGTGTGTGTGTGTGTGGGGGGGGAAGCAGGCTTGATGCCCTGTTAAATGTTACTTCTCGATGGACAGGACTGGAGCCAGGCAGGCCTATTTGTTCCCCTTTCTCTTATCATGACCCCTTTGGCTATTACCCCTAATATGGGAAAGCAACTTAAAAAAAAAAAACAAAAACACATTATTTATAAAAACATCTACTTCCCCAAACTAAATTAAAAATTAAGAACCACCACCACCACCAAAAACTCCCAAAATAAGAATTAAAAAAACTACAGATGGAACCCCGGGATAATTTTTCTTTCCTTAAAAAAAAAAAATTCAACCCCAAAGCCCAGTCAACAATTCCCTAAAGTAGCAGAAACTCCCTCCGAGGTAGATATCTGAGTCAGACACTCTCGTCCACCGAGCGATTCTATTGGTTTAAGATGAGCTGCGTATGAGGTAATAAAAGCCGTCTGGAGGGGCAGGAGGTGGGGGGGGACAGGGGGCGTGGCCCATGTCCTCTGTCCAGAAGTCATGTCCCCATTTTTGGCATCTCTGGTTGGGCAGGGCTGGCGTCTCCACAGATCCCAGAGCAGATAAGTGGGGTGGGGGAGGTAAGAGTGGGGGAGCCCACAGAGAGACAGAGAGAGAGAAACAGAACAGTTGTTGGTGTGTTTATGAGAAAGGAGAGGAAAGATCTGAAAAATAGGGTGTGTGTGTTTCTGAGAGAGAGAAAGGGGGAGAAAAAAAAGAAAGAAAAAAGGGGTAGACAGACCCCACTCTCCCCTGAGGGGACCCCATCTTCCCTGCCATGTCGTCGGCACCCCCAGCACTGACAGAATCTGGCCGGGGAGGGGACGGCCCCATCTGGCCTTCTCTTGTCTTGTGCTTCTCCCGTGTTTGGGTCTTCTCCGGATGCCTGTGTCCTCTTCAAGAGTTGCCTTGTGAGCCCCCACCCCTGTGGCCCTGAGGGGCAAGATCAGTTGGAAGTGTCCGAATGAACGCTCCCTGGTCCCTCTGTCGGGGATGTCACTGAGGACGGGGTCACAGCCTCCTGCCAGCCGCCATTTGCCTGGGAAAAAAAGAGACAGACAGCTGGGGTGGGGCTTTGAGAAACCCAGCACAGGGGCCAGCGCTGCGAGGGAAAAGGCCTCCCCACCCCCATCCCCTGAGGAGAGGGGCTTCAGGGGCATACTCACCCTCATTTCCCGAGGGCTATACATCTGGCCTCCCCCGAGGTTATCCCCGTAGCCCCCTGGCCCCATTGAGTGTCGGAGTGATTCCACCTGCAGGCAACAGGGGAGGACACGACACAGTGAGAGGCCTTGGAAGAGAAGACTTTCATATCCAAAAGTAGGGGAACCGAGTTTGAAAAAGCCCTACTCAAGGCGCGATGGACCACCTGACCTGGGAGGCAGAGTAGGAATCTCCGTTGAGCCCGGGCATCCCCAGAAACATGTCACCGGATCCTGAGAGATTGAAAGAGCCACCAGAGCCTTGGGGGAGCAGAGGGGGAAGTAGGGAAGAGTGTAACAGAGCCTGTGATGGCAGATGGGAGACTCCCCACAGCTCTCAGTTTTCAGGAAGTGCCCTGGACTAGCTTGGTGGAGGCGTACCACCATACCCAAATTATCCACAAGACAACATGGCAACACTCAGAAGGAGCGGGCTGTTTCTGAGCCTCCCCTGGCCACTTACTGGAAGAAAGGCAGAAATAACTTCACTGGAGTGGCCTCAGTCCCCCGATATCCCCACCCATCTGACCAGCTTGGTTCCTCTCACCCCAGAAGGCCCCCTCTTTCTACTCTGATCCTGCCTAGACAAGAAGTGGGACAAAAGCAGGAAGCGTGCAGAACAGTCAGCCAGGGTGGCAGTGGGATCCACCTGCGGAGGAAGGGGGTGTCGGGGAGCTGGTGCGGCTGTGACCTCCCTGGGTGACCGACACGGCGGTCTTGACGGCATAAATGTTTGCCTCCTCCTGGAACTTTCCTATGTTTTTCTTATAGCGAATCCGCTTGTTGCCAAACCAGTTGGAGACCTGCGGGGTGGTGGGGTCAGAAAGCAGGGTCAGGTGGGAACCTATTCCTCTGTGAAAACCTTAGTTAGAGCTGTGTGCCCTCCAAACGCCTCCCCGGTACCTGAGAGACAGTGATTCCGCACTTCTTGGCAAGCTCCTCCTTAGCCTCCTCACTAGGGTATGGGTTACTCAGGTGGGAGTAGAAATACTCATTCAGAACCTCCGTGGCCTGTTTGCTGAAGTTACGGCGTTTCCGTCTATAGAAGAAAGAGGGGGTGATGAGGAGGGTGTTGGTGTCTTGGCCGGGCCATCCTGTCGATTCACTTCACAGGGCGCCAATGTCATGGAGCAGACTGTTGTGCTGTGCAACATGGAGGCCTGAGGCGTGGGGAAAAATGGGAAGGAGCTGAGTGCTGGGGGCCGGTTGGGGGCCCTGGGCCCCACCTGGCGTCCAGGAAGCGGGAACGTAGGATCATGACGGCCTCGCAGGTGCTCTGCTTGAGTTGCATCTGGATGGCGCTGAACTTCCGGTGGATGATGCTCACCATGCGCTCCATCTCCTTGGGTGCCACGGGCCGCGTGCGGCTCTGCTCCCTCAGCAGGTTCATGACGTGGGTTGTGAACTCGTTACACGCCTGCAGTGGGGGCCCGAGGCTTGGTGAGCAGGAGCCCTTTGGCCCTGGGCATCGCCCTTAACGGCCTCTCCCTCCACCCACTCTGGCTTCTTCTCCTCACCTGCTCATATTTCTCCAGCTCCGAGTGGTAAATGTGGCGGATCTGGGCAAGTTTGCTGCGATAGTCCGAGTGTTCGATGGAGTTGTCAGGGGACACTCCGCCCCCGGAGGCTGCAGCTGCTGCCGCTGCAGCCGCTGAGCCACCCCCTTTCTCAGGCCCAGCCACACCCTCTGCCAGAAGCATGTTGTCCAAGCGCATCAGCTGTGGATCCACAGGCTCCTCCTCTTGGGAGCTTCGAATGCTGAGGCCTAGCGTGCAGGCGAGTGGACTTAGGGACCCCACACCCCAGCTCTCAGCCCTCCTGGAGACCCAAGTCTCCAGGTGTGGGTTCCCACCCAAGCCCCCCTTAGCAATCTTCCTGACCCACACTTTCCTCAGAGCCCCAAGTTGTCAAACTCTTAGCCTAAGTTCCACAGGGAACCAGGGTTCTGTCCCCAGAGTTGAGGAATCGGAGGAGGGAACTCACGTACCAGTTTTCTCCTTGATTTCACACAGGACGCTAAAGAGAGCAGGCTTCATGCGGTGGCAGTTTAGGGCGTGTTTCCTTGGGGAACGGGAGAGAAAAGTTGAGAGGCTATGGAATTGCCAAGGGGGAAAAACAACCACAGGACGACACACCCACAAGGGTAAGAGAGGGGAGCTTGGGAATAGGGAGGTGGTGGGTCAATCTGTGGCAAGAAAAAGCAAGGCTGGGGGCCGAATGAAGTCTGGGGGGTTCTTAGGAAGAGTTCAGCTTCCATGCAGAGACAAGGTGAAGCTGCCCGGCTTTGGCTGGAAGGAGGGAAGGTGCCGCGAGCTAAAGGCACCATGGCCAGGTGGGGACTGTGGGAGACGGTCTAGAAAGGTACAGAAGAGGATGTGGGAATGACTGCAGAAATAAGAGTGACTAGGTAGATTTCAGAGGAAGACAGGAGGAGGCCGAGGAGAAGGAGGAGGAGATCAGAGTTTGAGGTGCCCGAGGGGGTGAGGGGTGCTGAGCTGAAGTGGGGAGTTCAGTATAGAGATGTGTGAAGGGTCCTGGGACTGAGCAGGGCTCCTAGTGTCCACTGAGCAGGGGCGAAGGGTGCCCGAGGACCTAGGAGGCTAGGCCCTGGGTGGAGAGAAATGGTCGGAGCCCTGGGGAGGGGTCTGGAGAGCCCTAGGAAGAGGGTGGGCTGGAGAGTTAGGGGAGCAGACAGCACAGCAGGTTTTCAGTCTGGGAGTCAGAAGGGGTCTCTGGAGATGGAAGGATGTGGGGTGGTTAGGGAGAGGTGGGGGGGTAAGACCACCTAGGGTTCCCCTTTTCTAAGGTTTCAGGGACTGGGGGGTGAAGGGAGGTTTGAGAGGGATCACTTATCTTGGGGCTCCCGGGAGTAAGGAGAGGAGAGCTGTAGTATCCTGGGGAGGGTCCTGAGTTGGGGGCTTCCAGAAGGTTCAGAGCTTGTGAACCGGGCTTCTGCTGGGTCTGTGTGGGGTCCCGGGTTGGGGGCACTCACTTGGCCTGGGCCTCATCCAGGCTCTGGTCGGTGATGGTCATTATCTGCTGCAGAATGTCCCCGATGTCTTGCTTCCCTCGGCCTCCCGGGACCCCCCCGCTACCCCCACCGGGGTCTCCGCCACCGGGAGGTTCGCCAGGGCCCCCAGGCTCCCCACCCACCAATCCAAGGGCCCCCCGGCCCCCGCCTGGAGGGGGCGGCCCCAGCAGCCGCTCGTCCATAGTTGGGGGGGGCCCTGAGGCCCCCTCCCTGCTCCGCCCCTCCCCCGCGCCTGGTTACTTCCCCCCCAAACTCGCTGGGGCCGCTGCTCCCTCCGCCCCAACCCCCGCCCGTCTCTCCGGCTCCCGGCTCTCCCGGGGGTTCACCCCGGCCCTGAAGGGAGACCTGGGGTACCGTCTGGGCCCCCCACAGGAGACCCCGGCCCCCGGCGGCGGAGAAAATGGAGCCGGAGAGAGAGAGGAGGCCCAAGCGGGGGTGTGTGTGAGAGAGAGAGGGAGGAGGGAGGAGGGAGGAGGGGGGAGCGAGGGAGGGAGGTTGGGGGAGGGGAGCCGGGGAGGAAGAGGAGGGGAGAAGGGAGGAGGAACAGGGAGGAGCTGGGGGCGGAGAGAGACGCACAGAAACAGAGGAACTGAGACCGAGTGGAGGAGGGGACGAGGGCGGAGACTAGCCCGTGGGGAAAATAAGGGAAGGGCCCAGGGGCTGGACTTCTGTGGCCTTGAAGCGGGGGCGTGTTGGAGGCTGGGGGTCCTTCTACCCGGGTTCTAAATCCGGGATCAAGCTGATGAGGACCCTGGCCGCTGGAATGCCTGGGTTCACAGACAGCTTAGTTCATATTTCTTATCCTAATGACTCCCCTCCCTGTTCTACTTAATTAAAACCAGGAGAGGGGGGCTGGGGGGGATAATTAGGGAGGTCTCCAGCCGCTGCTTAATGAGCCAGTAATTAACCAGCCAGGGAGGGGAGCTGGCCTCTGGCCAGACTCGGGAGAGCGGGCAGCCTCCGGCCTCACCTTCCTACCCTCCACCCGGCCACCCCAGACACCAGTCTTGAGTCCAGAGGGGGATCACATTTATTCATATAACCAAACATCAGACA
Organism: Bos indicus; assembly: GCF_029378745.1. Lineage (NCBI taxonomy): Eukaryota > Metazoa > Chordata > Mammalia > Artiodactyla > Bovidae > Bos > Bos indicus. The sequence continues at coordinate 29,244,512 of NC_091782.1, read as the reverse complement.
GTTCAGAACAGCAATGGGGAGGGAGGGTGGGCAGGGCTAAATGTCCTTTCACAGCCTGTAGGCCCCTCAGTCCTGGGGCTAGGGGGTGCGGGTGATGGAGATGTGAGAATGGTCTTTATGTCTTTGCCGGGCCCTCTCTTCCTTTCTTCTTATTGGGAAGGAGGGTGGAATTCCCAGGTCAAAACCTTGGGAGATTTGCTGTTCTTTGGGAGATGGAGGACAGAGCCCTGAGATCCCACCTGGTAGCTTGACTACTGGGGTTGTCCCCACAGCTCAAGACGGAGACTCTCAGGCACTCCCTGAGATCAGAAGAGAGGGTGAGGTGTCCCACTGAGGCTGGGATCCTCTCATAGCCTCATAACACACTTGGTTATGGCGGGAGTTATTATCCATCCTACCTTGGCTATTCCTAGGCTTTGAGACTTTCACCTGCTCCACTTCCCAGGAAAGGTGGATGAGGGTGATGAATATTGAGATTTATGCTGGGTCTTCCAGTCTCTGGTGCTCCTCCCTGGCAGGGGTGAGGGCATGCAGTGGGGCTGCCCAGCTTTTGAGCCCCAGGAATGCAGAGGGGCTGGTGGGGGGCTCAAGTCTCAGCAGGTGTGTGTGGGGGGCCGGGACCTTTGCTCCTCCATTCGACCCCCACCCTGAACTCTCAGCAGCAACTCCAGGAGCTCCTGCCCCCCTGGGGGTAGGGGAGGCTCTGACCGCTGGGCTTCCATCCGCTGGCACTGGAGGAGTGGAGGAAGGGGAGGTTGATGGTGAGGTTTTAAGAGGAGCAGACCTTGAAAGGAGCCAGGGCTGGTGTGAGGGGCATAGAGGACACCAGTGATGTGGGGATAGGGAGAGTAGGACCTGGCGAGGGGGAAGATGCCTGGGGAGAATGAGCGGTAGGACCCAAGAGAGAAAAGGGGCCAGAACCAAGAAGCCTGGATCTTGCCTTCTGCGGGGAGGGGTGGGGATTGTCTCACCTGGTGACTGAGGATGGTGCTGTAGAGCTGTTCTCTGTCCTCAAGAGGCCGGGGCAGGGCTCGACCTAGGCTTAGGGGGTTCTTGGGGGGATGGAAGGTGGCTCTCTGCTCCTCTAGGCGGCGGGACTGGGCCTCTGCCACCAGGTCCAGAAGGAGCTCGGTCTGCAGGGAGAGCAGGGAGGCCGAGCGGGGCCCCAGGGCTGGGGAGAGGAGGCATGGGCTCAGATCCAGAGAGGTTGGCAAAAGGAGTGGTGGGTGTGTGTGTGTTGGGGGTGTCAGGGCTACCAGGGTGTGATGGAGAGTTGGAGGGGGTGGGGAGAGAGCCCCTGATGGAGTGGGCCTTGGTAATAGGATCAGGAAAGAAGTGGGTATCAGGTTAGGGAGCTCCCCAGAGCGGGGCTGGGGGTACCTGTAGGGCGAGTCCCTGGAGGAGGAGGGGACGGAGGGGCAGACCTCCAAGGCCGAGTGCTGGAGCTCGCGGGGGGCCAGCCATGCTCATCCTGATGGGGACCCTGATGCTGAGAGACATCCGTTCCGGTCAAGTAGGGGTGGGGTGGGCAGAGGGCTAGGCCAGCAGCCCATTTCCTCTCTGTGTCTCTGTTCCTGCCTCAGTATGCCCAAACCCATCCAAGTCCCCTGAGTACACCATTACTCAGTCTCTGCCCCAGGTCCTCTCACCTCTCTCTCCCCCAGTGTCAGCCTCCCCAACCCGGTGCCGAGCTCACCTGCTCACCATCCTCTTCTTCCTGGGGTCTCTCAGCCTCCATACCCTGGAGGGGAGAAACCGATGGGGGAGGGGGTAGCTGGGATTTGGGAGGAGGACCGGAACCCTGAGTTCCTGAGGGGAGTAGGGGCCGAAAGGGGTGGGGGTGAGCCGGGGGCTGGATGCCTGGGTACTGAGCAGGAAGCTGGGTTCCTGGTCAGCCCCCCCACGGGCCCCGCCCATCCCTGTCAACTTCCTCCAGTTCTCTTTTCCCACCCAAACTGCTGGCTTGACTTCTCTTGCCCCAGGGGAGCAGAGAGACTGGGAAAAGCTCCTCCAGCTGCAGTAGTGGTGGGGGTTCAGAATGGGAAAGGATTTTTGGCTTTCCCATCTCCAGAGCCTCAGTAGCCCCCTAAACCCCAGCTGTGTTCCCTCCACCCCCCTCCTCCCCTTCACTTCTGTCAACACAGGAACTAGCTACAAAGGAAGTGGTTTCACTCTTCAGAATCCCCCCCCAATCCCCCCACCCCCAACCCCAGGTGCCTTCTCTAAGAAGGACCCACTGCCTGCTTCCCAGCTTCCCTGACTTCCTGGGATGGGGAGGAGCATGTTTCCAGTGGGAAGACAGATCCAAGGATGCCAGGTCCTCAAACATACATACATTCCTAGCACTGTGTTCAAATATGGGTTGAGTACTTACCATTGCCCTATAGGTGCTTACAGTCTATTCAGGGCACAAAATAAGCACCAAATGTAAGCCACGAAGGGAAAGCTTTCCTCTCATCATGAAATGGAAAAGGGAGAGGACCACAACCTGACTTGGGCTTTGATCAATGCTGGTCAGACTGGCTGGCACCAAAGTGGGAAACAGGACAGACAGAGACGTTTGGGACCTCTTAATGGCAACCTGTCACATTAGCTGAGTGACTTACAGCATGACATATGATGAAGAGATCAGGTTCTGCCGCTTAATGCCTTGCAATCTTGGCAAATACAATCTCCGTGCCTCAGATTCTCAAAGAGTAAAAAGGAGTTTTTCTTTTTCCCCCCATTTATACTGTTGATATGAGGATCAAATGTAATAAAGCATTTGTCCTGTAGTGAATGCTCAATAAATGGTGGTTATTATTAGTTTTCAAAATGCTTCATGCCTGCGTGTTTCAGGTCCATCGCCATGAAAGAGGCATAACCATATTGCTGAATTGTAGTTAAAGTTTGATGCTCTCTCCATCTCCCTCTACTTGAGGCCTCAGGAATCAGATCTAAGTGGCTATAACAAAATGCCCTTCAAAGAGGGATGAAGGGTATGCATGGTTTAGTGTGTGTGGTTTCTCACTGGATTACTAGAGACTTCAGATGATTCCTTAAACTAACATAGGACCCCAAGTCTTATTCTTGCTCTTAAAACTATACTCAAAGCTTCCATCCACATATTGAACCTAGGGCACAAAAATTCTGAAAACATGATGCAGTCAATTTCATATTTTTTCCATTCCCCAACCCTTCCAAAAGACTGTAACACTTCAAATCATCTTTATTATGGGGTGACAGACTTGGTGTTCTTAGAGATAGTGGTGGCTAGAAGGGTGGCACTTCATCCCTGCAATAGTTTGGGGGTAGGGTGTGGTGGGAGAATGCAAGGAATCATCAGTTGGCGTAACCCTTGGCCCTGTCTTCAGCGCCTACACAGTGCCAGGCACACAGTAGGCGCTCAATAAATATGTCAGCCGTTTGCGGGTATTGGGGATTTCAGGCGATAGAGGCTCCCTTTGGGAACAATATACAGAAAAGAACATCTCACATTCTGTCAGTTTGCAGTTCTTGGTTCAAGGGTACTTCCTGTTACCCCTCATCCTTCTTTTCTGAGAGAGGCTGGCCATCTCATCAGGGTGCTTCATCCCAGTACCCTGAACCCTCTTTCCAGGGCTGCAGTTTCCCCCACGTGGAGGACGATGTGATGTACATCATTCTGGGAGGGACACTACACTCTTGATCTCTCACTTTCGAGGCACAAGGATCTTAAAACCTAGAGGCCTTCCAGACTGCTTGTTATTTAATGAGTACCCACTTTTAGAATCCCTCCCTGAAATGTGGCCTTTTATTTTTGACCCTCGCCTCCTGCATTTAAGGGTATTACTTGGTGGGCTGGGGGACCCCAGGCAACTTGAGGGGATCCCCGCTCAGGGGACGGTGTTAGGCAAGGAGGCGGGATTGGCGTGTTGGAAGCGGGGCCGCAGGCTCCCAGGGGCACCCAGTCGCAGGGCCAGTCAACAGTTGCAGCCACGCCCCCGCTCCCGGCCGAGACCCCGGGTCTTCCTCGCACCATTGCAGGGTTGGGCCGAGGCCCGCGCATGCCTGCTGAGAACCTACGGCCGCGGAGGGGCGGGCCTTCTCCTGTTCCTTTCGATAGGCTCCGGCAGTGCGAGTAGGCCCCGCCCCCGTGCGCGGCCAAGTCTACGGACAAAGTCCGGGCTTGCGGACGGGCTCCGGCTGACAGCGTCCGGCAGCGCGGCACAGCCCCGCCCCCACGCGGGGGCACGCTTCCGGACGCGGTCCGCGCGCGCTGGAAGGCGCCGGCGCCGCGGCCCGGCGTGGGTTTGTGACGCGCCTCCGGTGGCCCCGCCCCTTCCAGCAGCGTCAGCAGATCCCAGTGGTTGCGCTGACGGGCGACGTCTCCGGGTGTTAAGCCGGCCTGGTCCCGTAGTCCTTGGGCGGCTCCCAGCCCCAGCAGCAGCTGAGCTACCTCCATCGCCCCTTCTCGGGCCGCCAGGAACAGCGGCGTCTGCTCCTGCGCGGGAGGAAACAGCGAAGGGCGAGGTCAGGGAAGGCCACGCCCGCAGGACAGGCCCTCCTTCTTGACCGCTGCCCCGCCCCCTCAGGGTTTTCGCAGTTCACCTCTCCCGCTCCCAGTTTGTTAGGGGCCCCATCTAACCCTGCCATCCTGTGCGTCTTTATCGGCTCCCGCCTGGAGAAGGGAGCGGGCGGCCCGGGCGTTGTTCACGGCGGCGGCCCAGTGCAGCGCTGTTTTTCCTAGGGGACCACGTGAGAGGTAGTTACCGCGAGGCTAGGGGCCAGACGCCTGGGTTCCTGTTTCCCACGGGTTCTGGTCTTGGGGGAAGGGCTGTTCCGCCCGCCGGGTCCCTCTGAGGCGGAAGCGTTGTCCGGGTGACCGTCGGCCTGCAGGAAGCGTTGCCCCTGGTGACGTCACCGGCGCGCGGGAGGGACAATAGGGCATTGTTCTGGGGTCTATGGGACCGGCAGGCCGCGTCCCTCCCACGAGACCCCTCTCCGTTTTCACAGACACTCTTCCTCCATCCTAGTTCCCGGTGGGCAAGGGCAGCGTGTGTGTGTGTGTGTTTGAGGATGCTGAGGGCAGACTCAAGTGCTTCCTGCTGCTACTGCTCCGCAGATTTACCACCTTCACAGCAGGGTGGGAGGGAATGTCCCAGCTTCCGGTTGGTTCCTCTGCTGCCCCCACCCCCCCATTTTTTAGATCTTACCTCACACCCCATTTGCTCAGTTTCTCTATAGCACAACATCAACTTCTCCAGATCCATACCCCATTTGTCTCTGGCCCCCACATCTGCTTGGGCTGCAATCAGTTCTTCAACCAGGTCTTCGACAGCCAGCCTGGCGGCCAGCATCAGGGCTGTGGTCCCATCCTCTGTCCGTGCATCCACTGCAGTCTGTCTGCTGCGGAGTAAGAGCTGGAGGGGCCAGAGAGGACCAGTGACTGCTGGTATATCTGGACTGTTAGCTAAGGCCCCTTGCACTGCTAACCCACCTCCCAATCCATATTCAGTCTTCTGTTCTTGTTTCTCTGTCAGTCCCCAATCATCACCTTCCTCTTTGCCAAACCCTGGAGAAGGCTTTTGCCCAGCCTTACTTGCAAGTTTGCCCAGTGTCCTTTAGCAACCCCAGTGTGCACTGACCTGGCAAACCTCCCTAGCATCAGCAGCCACAGCCGTGTGAAGCGGGGTGCGCCCTGCCCGGTCTGGCTGGTTGGGGTTTGCTCCAGCCTCGAGGAGGCGGCGGGCAGCGGTTGGCCGGGAGAATCGAGCAGCCAGGTGCAGGGGTGTCTCCCCAGTGCCCACAGTGTGAACCTGGGGACAGGCCCCTCCCTCCAGCAGAGGTTCCCAGGGCTCAGGACTTCCCAGCCATGTCTCCTGGTAGGTCCGGGACTCCACGCCCCCACAGCAGACTGCTGACATCAGGGGTGTCACCCCATCTGTGGATGAGACATGAGACATGGGGGACAACTGGGAAAGTGGGAGAACATGGAGGCCTAGGGAGAATCACGGCCTGAGGTGTCAAGAAGCCGAGCTTGGGATCTTGATTTTTGTGTGGCTTGTGTCAGTGACTTTCTGTTTTACTCTGGGCTTCAGTTTCCTCCTCTGTAAAAAGGAAGTGTCAGGCCTTAATACTTTAACATTTTAGAGCAGTGATTCTCAAACTTGAGCCCTGGTTCAGACTCACCTACAGGGCTTGTTAAAACACAGATTCCCTGGTATTTTGAATTTGAGTCAGAAGCTCTGGAGTGGAACCTGAGAATTAATATTTCTAACAATTTCCCTGGTGATGCTGCTGCTTCTGTCCTGGGACCACACTTTGTTCTGAAGCACTTACTCTGGTATTAGTTTATCCAGTTCAGATATCAAAGGACTTTGTGATTCTAAAAGGGGTCAAAGGGAGTTTTCATTTTCTTGGTTTAGGATGACTCACGTACCAGGTCCCTGGGTGTCCACGTCAGGGACATCCATCTCAGAATCCTGGGGAGGAGTCAGCATGGCTGCCTGGGGGAGCTCTTGGCAGTCACTGCTCAGAGACCAGAGCTGGCACTTGGGGGGTGAGGCCATTTCTTCAGCCTTGGGGATCAGAACAAGGGTCAGTGAAGGCAGGGTGACTTGTCCCTTCAACCCCTCCATCACTTTAGGACCATTCTTGCCCCAGTGCTTTCACCTGGCCCACCTCCTCTCCTTCCTTGGGGACTGAGCACATCACAACACCATCCTCATCCATGTCTGCCTCTGCTTTCAGTGCCCTGGAAGGGGGTGGGTGGGGAGAGGACCTTCAGGGCCCCAGAGATTCCCAGCAGCCTTCCCATTTCTCTCCCCTTCCTGTCCCTTCCTGTGTCTTCAGCTTCTGCAATAGCATCTCTTGTTGCTTCTGATCACCAATATCTCCACGGGAAAGAGTCCCCTCCCTGAGCCCCAGTTCTTTCTCACTCTCACTTGAGGCCGATGCTGTCCTCGCCCAGCGGGGGTCGACGTCGGCGGGAAACTGGCTGAGTCCGGGGCCTGCGAGTGAACCCAGGGGGCAGCCAGAGGGCCCCATGCTCTCGGCGCTTGCGACGGATGAGCTGGAGGACGAGAAGAGCCCCGAGGGCTAGGAGAAGGACCCCGACCACTGGGGAGCACAGTACAGGCCAGGGAAGCTGGTTGGCGGAGGGCTCTGGTGGAAGAGACACAGAAAAAGAGGCCATGCCTGGTGAGGCTGGGTACTCTGGTGAGACCTTTGAGCAAGTTCAGATGCCTTTTTTTGCCTCAGTTTCCTCAACTGTAAAATAGGAGTAATAATAGTACTTGCCTCATAGGGTTTGTTGGGAGGATTAAATAATACTATAAAATGCTTAGAGCAAGGCCTGGCACATAGTAAGTGGCATATAAGAGTTGTTATTCTTCCATAATGCTATGAACTGTTTGATTTGCAGATGATTGGATAACTCTTGGCTTATTAGAGAGAATAGGCCAGAACTCAAGGTTTGTGGGCGGTCTATGATAGAGGTTAGGATAAAAGACTCAGGGAGATGGAGCTTGCAGAGCAAATGGGTTGTGAGGAGATATACTTAGAGAAGAAGGTTAACAAGGGTAAGTCTCCACAAACAACATTTGGGGTCTCAGTGCTTCTGTTTCATTTGACTTCGTTGAGGTTGCTGGCATGAAAGCTGGCCCGGGAACAAAATTGGGGAAATGACGGGATCACCTACCGGTGCCTGCACGAGGGTGGGCAGCCAGCAGGGGTCCTGGCAGTAGGGGTTCCAGGGCCCCCACTGCAGCCATTGCAGCAAGGAAGCGGAGTAGGAGCCCAGGGTCCCAGGGGCAGCGGGATGCAGGGCGCTCGGGGCCACAGTGGGACAAGTCCACACCCATCACCACCACAAACCTGTGAGGAAGAGACCCCTGGGTTAGTCCCTGGCTTCCCTCTGCCAGTTAAAGAACTGATGTCTTTCCTCCCCCACCCCGCCCCGCCGTTGTCCTTACCCAGTGCTCAGGGAATCTGTCTCCTTGCCTGTAGGCTCTGTTTGGGGGGCTGCTCTCTCCTGCTGAGAGGGGTCTGGGGTTCCTCCTAGCTCCTCTTCTGCTTGGGCTCCAGGATAGGGGTACACCATGTCCTTGCCTTCACTGTCCTTCCTCACCCAGAGCCCTACCCTCAGAGTCAGGGACAGCACCCGGGCCAGGGCGAGCAGCTGCTGGTCCAGGGTTGAGGGGCTCAGCACCACCAACAAGGCCAGGGAGGGCCCCCACTCTGAATTTCCATCTTCCGGCCTGCAGTCTCCCCCGTCCCAGCCACATTCTGCCGTGTTGCAGCCCTTCTCGCAGTGTCCATTGTGGAAGTGATCGCGGCAGTACTGGTCATAGGCTGGACTGTGGGGTGAGGAGATGGCGGCTCAGGACCCTAAAGAAACTGGATTCCCTCGTCCCAGAAAGGATTCCTGATACTCTACAGACTCTAGGGCTCTGTTTTGCTTAGTGGGGGCAGTTCTGGAGTAGTGGGTTTACTCCCTGGACGGTAGCTAGTCCAGACACCCTAATGTCTACTGACCTTTGTTTCCTAACACTGTCCCCTCTCTACCCTCCCCAACTCCTGGCTCCCTAAAAGGGAGCCCTTTTCCCTCAGGGATGCTGGTTGCTAGGGGAGATTCTCCATGGCAACAGGAGTTGCCTGGCTTGAGGCCAGGGTTCCCATGATACTCAGAGGGTAGCCCAGACAGGCAGTGCCCTCTTTCTTGGTCCCCACGTTAAATATTCATGCTGCCTCATTCCCTTGGGTTGGAGTCTAGTGTCTTCTATCCCTATTTAGCGATGATGATTAGAGTGGAAGCTCCCTGGAGCATGAGGCTATGGTCACACTGTAACTCAGACTCTTCTGTGTCCTTCTGTCTTCATCCTGCCTCCCCCACCACCCCCTGCCCATCATCCCAAATCAGTTTCAGGCTCACATGCAGGCTGGAGGAGTCTCACAGTCGTAGCCATCAAACAAACACTCTTCAGAGTCACACTGTGGGTGGCACTGCCCGTCCCGGAAAAGAAGCCAGCACCGGGAGTGGGAGGGGCAGCCCTTCCAGGGGTCTGGGACCCCCAGGGAGCAGTCCCCCCCATCCCAGTTTCCTCCTGGGCCACTGCAGCCAGCATCACAGGCCCCATCTCCACTTCTGCCCTCGCATCCCTTGACTCCGGGCCTCTGACACCGGGGCCCTGGAGAGCTGGCAGGGCAGGAACAGCGAAAGCCTGGGCCCCCCAGCCCGGGGGTCTCTGAGCAGCTGCCATTGTTTAGGCATGGAGAAGGAGGGCCACAGCCTGAAGGAGCTGGTGGGGTCAGGCAATCCGGACCCCCATAACCACTGAGGCAGGCGCAGCGGGGTGGGAGTCCAGGCTTGGGGGAGGGCAGACACAGGCCACCATGGTGGCAGTGATGGAGACCACAGGAGGGGGCTCTGTGGCTGCAGGTGGGGCCTTCAAAACCCTGTGGAAAAATGTAATTTGTAACAACAATGAAGGGGAAAACAGTTATAAAGGGGAAAAAAGTGTAATTTGTAACAATAGTAAAGGGGAAAATGTAATTTTGGAGTTAAGTTCACCGGTGTTATCTTTTAAAGAAAATAAAGGAAGGCTATGCATAAACTAATATTAATTTGTATTTTACTGTACCATGAACCAAGGTTTAAGATTAACCTAGGGCTTCCTTCATAGCTCAGTTGGTTAAGAATCTGCCTGCAATGCTGCAGACCCCAGTTCAATTCCTGAGTCGGGAAGATCCGCTGGAGAAGGGATAGGCTACCCACTCCAGTATTCTTGGGCTTCCCTTGTGCCTCAGCTGGTAAAGAATCTGCCCGCAATGCGGGAGACCTGGGTTTGATCCCTGGGTTGGGAAGATTCCCTGGAAAAGGGAAAGGCTACCCACTCCAGTATTCTGGCCTGGAGAATTCCATGGACTGTATATGTATAGTCCATGGGGTTGCAAAGAGTTGGACATGATGGAGTGACTTTCACTTGCCCTGGGGTCCAGTGGTTAAGAATCTTCCTGCCAAGGCAGGGGACACAGGTTCGATCCCTGGTCTGGGAAGATCCCACATGCCATGGGGAAACTAAGCCTGTGTGCCACAACTACCAAGACTGCTCCCTGAAGCCTGTAAGCCGTGGCTACTGAAACCTATGTGCCTAGAGCCTGTGCTCGGCAACAAGAGAAGCCACCACACTGAGAAGCCCCTGCATCACAACTAGAGAGTAGCCCCTGCTCTTTGCAACTAGAGAAAGCCCTTGCACAGCAATGAAGACCCAGGGCAGCCAAAAATAAATAAATATGTATATATATATAAAGATGAACCCAGTTTCATGCATTTGAGGTCTATAAACAAATACACACACTGAGTTAAAAGAACTTATTCACGGTCACCCAGCCAGCCTTGTGGACCTTCCCACAGGCAATGTCCATGACTTCTGAAAGTTCCATTCAAACTTTCACCTGATTCTGCCTTTCCCCGTCACTGCTTCTGAGGGTCACGTCCCCCTCTGGACCTGAGATGGCTTTCTCTGATAATTCCCTCTCAGGTGCTCCCCCAGGTTCCCAGCTCAGGGTTTCTTTTGTGTTAGCGTTGGGGGCAACAGAGGAAGCAGCTTGTGGTCACTCACCTGGGGACAGTGGCAGGTGAATCCTGGGGGTGGCCCTGCTGTGGCCTCACATGACCCGCTGTGGGCACAGGGCTGGCTCTGGCAGGGGTCTAGCTCCACTTCACACCACTGGCCTGCGGAGGGGTGGGATAAAACATGACACTCCTTCAGTTGCTGCCTCCTTCCCAGCTCATTCCTGGGAGTCAGCCCATCACTAGCTGCACAGGTGCAGGGATGGTGGTGCATGTTCTCTAGGCTGGGGTCTGAGGCAAGGGAATGGGCCAGATGATTAGGCTACCTTGTGGGTGGGGCTTGTCTGGGCTTCCATGGTCAGTTCAGCTATGGCTAGAGATGCGTACGCCCCTATCTCAGGCCTCACCTGTGTGTCCAGGCAGACACTGGCAGTAGAAGGCATTGGCCAGAGAGTGGCAGGCTGCAGTGCCTGTGGGGTGACAGGGCCGGTCCAGACACTCATCCACGTCCCCCTCACAGCGCAGCCCCACAAAGCCTGGAGGGCAGGCACAGTGGAAGCCTCCGGGTTTGGAGATACAGGTCCCCTGGTTGTGACAGGGCTGGGATTGACATGCGTCCGGTTCCTCTGAGCAGTTCTGTCCACTGTAGCCGGGTGCACACTGGTAGGCAAAGAAGGTCAGACAGGGAACCAGTAAGTGAGCCCCTCCTGGCACTCTAGGGGACCCAGTGCAAGATGGTCTGCCTAGCATCCCACCTTCCAACTCAAAGCATCACTCAGCTCACCCTCCATCACAGTCACGTGTAGCCTAACCCTTTAACCTGAACTCCACATGAGACATTATTGTTCAGTAATATGGACCTTGTCCCCTTCCAAGTCCCAATCTCTATAATTCATTACCACTAGATATAATTCCATTTTTGATAAAACCTCCCTCTTCCAACCACACACCCACTGGGTTCTGTCATGCTTTATTAATTTATAAGCATTTATTAGACTTCCCTGGTAGCTCAGATGGTAAAGAATCTGCTTGCAATGCAGGAGATGGGAGTTCAATTCCAGGGTCGGGACGATCCCCTGGAGAAGGGAATGGCAACCCACTCCTGTATTCTGGCCTGGAGAATTCCATGGACAGACCATGAGATTGCAAAGAGTCAGACACGACCAAGTGACTAACACTTTCACTTTCAAGCATTTATTGAATTGCCTACTTTGTGCCCAGGCATCTTTTCAGGCTCTAGAAATACAAAGAAAATTAGAACTGCTTCCCTGCCTCCATGAAATTCTCAGTCAACCAGAGAAGAGACAGCTATCACTGATTGTGTGATTTATACACATAACCTCTAGAACTCTCCTGACCACCCTCTCTATGGGTCATCTCATTTGATTCTCACTTCGCAGAAAAGGAAACTGATTCCTTGAAAGATAAGTGCCTTGCACAAGTCACACAGCTGGTAGGTGGCAGAGCTGGGATTCAGCACAAGTCTATGACTCAGTAACTCATGACCTTAACCATTTTCTGATTGTTGCATATCCTGCTGGTGAGAAAAGGGTCATTGTGAGATCTGTACCACGTGCTGAGTTCTTGCAGGAGGAAGGAGAGTATGCAAGAATGGAGTACCAGGAAGGTTTCAGAAAGGTGGAGAAAAAACAATTCAGAGAGTGTCAGGAATGGCCAGAGGGTTGGAAGAAGCAGACGAGGGAGGTGGGAGTTTTGAAAACTTCTGGAGGAAGTAGTTTCATGAAAGAGGAAGTAGAGCTGAGTAATGGGTGCACGGGGGTTCACTACTCATCAGTACGCTGTTTTTGTGTATGTTTGAAAATGCCTGTAATAAAAAGTTAAAAAATACATCGAAAATTTAAAGAAAGAGGGTAGTTATGGGATTATGCCTTCTATTCAAAGTCATGGTTGTGAGTACATGGATCAGGTTGCTTGGAATTAAAACCCAGCTGTGCCTTCCTGTCCTGCTCAGTGACCTGAACCACCAAGGAGAGGCCCTAACCCAGTCTGGAGAGAAGTTAGGGACATTTCCCTGAGGCAGGTGCCTCCTGGGCACCAGCCAGTGGAAGAGGGGTGAGGAAAGCCACCGAGGAGCCAGTCTGGGGTGTGGGGAAGCCAGCTGCAGTTTTGTGTTGCTGGAGCAGTTGAGTGGTGGGTGAAGAGAGATGAGGCCTGAAAGGGAGGCAGGGCTGGGTCACGCTGGCTTGGGACTTCACTGTGAAAGAGGTGGGCAGTCACTGAAGGGTTTTTGCGTTTTTTGGCCATGCTGCGAGACCTGTGGCATCTTAGTTCCCCAACCAGGGATCGAACCTGGGCTCCCTACACTGGAAGCATGTCTTAACCCCTGGTGAAAGTGAAAGTGAACGTGTGAGTTGCTCAGTCATGTCTGACTCTTTGTGACCCGATGGACTGTAGCCTGCCAGTCTCCTCTGTCCATGGAATTCTCCAGGCAAGAATACCGGAGTGGGTTGCCATTCCCATCTCCAGGGGATCTTCCCAACCCAGGCATCAAACCCTCACCTGTTGCACTGCAGGCAGATTCTTTATTGGCTGAGCCACCACGAGGGAAGTCCCCACTGAAAGGTTTTAAGTAGGAGAGTGACAGGCCAGCTTAATGTTTTCAACAGAGCACCCTAGTGGTGGAATAGAGGGTGAACCTTTAGGAGGACAAGTGTGGAGGCAGCGATGATATTAATTATTAGGAGGCTGATGCAGGTGTCCAGGTGGAATGAGATGAAGGCCTGGACTAAGGCAGTGGGATGAGGGTGAAGGGGCAAGGACAGAGCTGAGAAATATTCAGGAGGCAAAACAGCTTGACTTGGTGGTTGGTTGGACGTATGGGGTAAATGAAAATGCCTTCTCCCCACCCTTTCTGCCCCCTGACTGCTGTTTTCCATATCCAGCCCAACTTTGTCTTCCCCCCCGCCTCCTCTAGACCTTCTCACCTGGCAGAGATAACCGTTGGGTTGGGCCACGCAGGTGGCCCCATGCTGGCAGGGCCTGGACTCACAGGGGTTCACCTGGTCCTGGCATATGCTGCCTTGGAATCCAGGGGGACAGTGGCAGAAATGGGAGGGGCCGCTGTCAATGCAGACGCCTCCGTTCTGGCACAGGGAAGAGACTTCTGTGCCTGGGAAGAGAGACAGTAAAGCTACGTGGGTTGGGAGGATGCGCAGGGGCCCCAGATACTCAGCAGAGAGGTCCATGGAGGGGCCACTAACACATCTGGGGTGGGGGGAGGCCACCTGGAGCCTGAGGAATCAGTAGGCCCCTGAAGCTGAAGAGATTAAGCATGTTCCGAACATGGATGGAACTAGAGATTTTCATACTAAGTGAGTAAGTCAGACAGAGAAAGACCAATACCATATGATGTTGCTTATATGTGAAATCTAAAAAAAAAAAAAAAAAAGATACAAATGAACTTATCTCCCAAACAGAAACAGATTTACAGATGTAGAAGATTAATTTAGGATTACCAGGGTTAAGGAGGGAGAGAGGGATAAATTGGGAGGTTGGGATTGACATATATACACTTTTATATATAAAATAGATAACTAATAAAGACCTACTGTGTAGCACAGAGAACTCTACCCAGTACTCCATAATGGTGTATATGAGAAAATAATCTACAAAAGACTGTTTCTTTTTTAGATTCACTTTGCTGTACACCTGAAACTCATACAACATTGTAAATCAACTATACTCCAATTAAAAAAAAAATTAAGTTCCTTCTCCTGCATATTTTGTCAGAATGGAGAGAAATACCTCTTCTTTGATTTAACAGAACATTATAAGCAACTGTATTCTTGGCCTTAAACAAGTCTCAAGCAAGGAAGAACTCAAGAGAAACTTCAGGTGGAGACACTTGGCTTAACAGTCTAACTCCATCCCTTGGGTTTCGCCATTCTCTGATGTTCGCTTACTGATTTCCATCTACCGTCTTCACAATGGTCTCTCCCCTGAGTTTTCATATCAAAACTTATTTGAGGACTTCCCTGGTGGTACAACGGATAAGAATCCTCCTGCCAATGCAGGGACACGGGTTCCATCCCTGGTCTGGGAAGATTCCACATGCCTAGGAATAGCTAGGCCCTCAGGCCATAACTGCTGAGCCCATGTATGGGAACTACAGAGGCCCGTGCACCTGGAGTCCGTGCTTTACAACGAGAGAAGCCACCACAATGGGAAGCCCCATGCAACACAATTAGAGAGTAGCCCCTGCTCTCTGCAACTAGAGAAAGCTTGTGAGCAGCAACGAAGACCCAGTGCAACCAAAGATAAGTTAATTAAAAAAAAAAACACTTACTTGAGCAAGGAAGGTATTCTTTTACTAGGGAATTGGCATAACATCCAAGTGAGGGGGTCATGGTGGAGTGTGTTGCGTGTGGTCAGTTAAATGTGGTTCACTCTGAGTTATGATGGTAATGACAGTGTTGAGTTGTTCCACCCTGGAACTGGTTATGTCCCTGGTGATTGTGTTAAACTGGAGTCTGATTGGCTGGGCTGCGTAGTGTTCCTTGAGTTGTGTTGAACGTGGTTCTAGGAGTTGAGTTGTGTTAGGCTGTCCTGGGTGTTGAGCTGCAGCTTCAATAACTAGTTGGTATGTGTTGCTTCAGCTTTTAGTCGATCAGTTGGCCAACTGTTGTGTGTGGATGTCCTTAGGGGTGGGTTAGAGGAGGAGACCCTTTTGCTCTTCCTCTGCTCCCTAGCCGGTCTTGGGTTGGTACCTTGGCTCAGAGCAACCTTCTGGCAGGAGGACAGCGGCAGGTTGCAGAGAGGCCCAGTCCATCCCTGGAGGCACAGGCACTGGAAGGAGGGCCCAGTCTGGAGGCAGTGGGAATTTTGTGGGCAGGGCTTCTGGGCGCATAAGTCCATCAGCGTCTGAAGGTTAGGAGGGAGTGTGAGGCGGGAAGGAGCATCAGGTTCCCAGGCCCAGAGATGGTCCTCTGCCAGCTCCTCAAAATCCCTTCCCCCCAAAACTCTCTCCTGAATGGTCTGGGACCAGGTCACCCTCCCTGATTTCCTTGGATATGTGCATCCCAGAAGAGTTGCTGGGATCAAAAATCCTTTCAGCGAGCCATACAGACATCAAGCTCAACTCCTAGACTCCCAAACCTCCTTTCACCTCTCCCAAGCTTCCGTGCTGCCCCCTGTCAATGCCCTAGGCCCTCTAACTGGAGCTTTCCCGTCCCCTCCTTTCTCTGCACACCTGGCTCCCGGCCCCTCACCTGACAGCTGCCTCCTGTGTAGCCAGGGGGACAGAGGCAGCGGGGACCCTGAGGGCTGTCTTGGCAGGTTGCCATGTTCCTACAGGGGCTGGATGAGAAAGAGAGAGGGCACAGTAGGAGGAGGGTCAGGGAAACAAGGGGTGGGAGTGTGTGACGTGTGAGGAGGCAACTGCTGGGGAGGTGGGAAAGCCGGAGGGAAGGCAGAGTGGAAGAATGCGGGGCTTGGGGCGAGAGGCAGCACGGAGCCCCAGAGGAGACGGAGCAGAAGGCTGGCCAGGGCTCCCTCCCTTCCTCCAGGGGTCTGTGTGCCCTGCTCACCTGTCTGCGCAGCTGGGACGGGTCCTTCCCTCGCAGCGTGGGCCCTGGAAGCCTGGGGTGCAGAGGCAGGAGAAGGTGCCCGGCTTGTTCACACAGGTGCCCCCATTGAGGCACAGTGCTGGAGAGAGGAGGCTGTGAGGGGTTGGGTTCCTTGCCTGTAACCTGGCCTGTGACCTCAGTCACACACAGGGTACCACCGCCCTACCCTGCCAACTTCCCCACCCAAACGACCGCTCTCTGTGTCCAGTTAATTTTTTTACCAATGTACCCTGATCCCCTTCTGCATCCTTCTGTGGCCCAGCCCCAGGATGTGGTGGGAACTCACCAGAGGCACAATGGTCAATGCTGGTCTGGCAGCGGAGCCCCGTGTGGCTCAGAGGGCAGGTGCAGGTGTAGCCCCCGGGGCTGGGGCTGCAGGAACCACCATTGAGACAGGGCCCTGAGTGACAGGCTGTCACCTCCTCACTGCAAGTGGGCCCTGAGGGGAGTGGGTGGGGTCTGAGAAAGTGAACCTTCCTTTTCTCTCTTCCCTTTCCTTCCCTTCCTCATCTCCATTCCCACTGTTCTCCCCCACCCAACATTTTTTCTTTTCTCACCACCTCCTGCACTGTTTTCTTTGGCTGTGCCTGCAGCATGCACGTGGAATCTTAGTTCCGGGACCAGGGATCAAACCCGTGCCCCCTGCAGTGGAAGCGCAGAGTCTTAACCACTGGACCACCAGGGAAGTCCCAGTTCTTCTTGGTGGTGACTGAGACCCAGAGCCCTTTGGACACATGTCTCCACTGGCCTTGCCTTTGATTTAGATGGTGGTCAGCCCAGGGTATACATGGTTTAGGGAGCGCCTCACCTGTGTAACCTGTGGGGCAGGTGCAGTTGTAGCCAAAGGGCTGGGGGTGGCAGGTCCCTCCGTGGGCACAGGGGGTGGAGACACAGCCCCCCAGATCTGTGTCACACTCTGGTCCTGTCCAACCCCCATCACACACACATGAAGATCTGGTCATAGAAAGAAAGAGGGGGTTCTCTTCTCTCTTCCCCACTGGTCAGACCCCTATGACCTCTCTCTTTCTGGTCCTGAGACTCTGGCCCCTTTCTTTGCTCTCAGCATTGCCCCCCTTTTGCCTGACAAACCCCACTAATTTTCTCCAACTAGATCTATCTATCCATTTATTCCTTCTATAACTTGTTTATTGTCTGTTTTTCTACATTAAAACAAAAGCTCCATGAGGTTAGATATGAAAACTTGGTCTCTTTTGTGCTGTTTTCCCAGTGCCTGGAAAAGTATCCACACGTAATAGACACTCAATAAATATTTACTGAATGAATGATATGAATTGGTCCTGGGATTTAATACATTTCTTTCTGCTTTGATCCTCCCAAGTCTTGTTTCCCTCTTTATTTATGAACTCTCCCCTCACTGGATAACACTCACCAGTCAAGCCCTCCCATTGGTTGTGATCTCAGAACTTTGTCCTCTCCTTCCTATTCCGTATTGGTCATTTCCTACAGACCAGCACCTCAGTGGCTGTCTTCTCCTGCCCTAGCTGAGGAGGACCCAGAGGAGACTATAAATGGGGAGGGCCTGGAAGATGTTACCTCTGGCAGTGCCCATGGTGGCAGGTGCAGTTGTCTTCTGTGGGGACACAGCCTGGGTTTCCATCAGGGCAGAGGCAGTGGGCATTGTCCTCCTGATCCTGACATTTTTGTTTGGGCTGGCACAGGTTGGGGGCACACAGGGGAATTTCACAGAGATGGCCTACAGAGATGGGTCAGAAAACAAAGTCCGTCTTTGTCCTTGATGAGGTTGGAGGCACTTCTTATGCATGACTTGCTCACTTCCCATTACCCTATCCTCCAGTGGCTCCCTGATACCTCAGGATACCAACTTCTTCAGAATGACACATGGGGTCCTGCATGACATGACCTTCCTAGAAGTGCTACATTTCTCACCTTTGCCCTGGCACTCCAAGTTCTGGATGTCCTACATTTCCTTAAGTGGGGCGTGCTTTTCTGTCCTCCCCCTGCCCAGTGCCTTTGCACGTGCTGTTATCTGTGGCTAAAACACACTGCCTAGCATTCTGTGTTGACAAACTCCTGCTCAGTCTTTACGACTCTGTTCAGCCATCATTTCTCATCTCTAGTCTGGGTTGGCCAATTCTTTGTGTTCCTATAGGATCCTATGCATTCCTCAGAGCTAACAGACCTTCTGGTCTTTCTGCAGTAGATTTAAAGTCACTCAAGGATAGCAACTCAACTTTGTGTCTGTGTCGGCACAGTAGGCACTTAATAAATGTTTGCTAAATAAGCAAATGAATGGCTTGCCTTTGAATCTCCTCCTCTGCTCCTGGTCTCCAGTCATATCATTCATGTTGAGCCAGATGTGAATCCTACAGTAACACCCTCAGTGCCTGTACGGTTGTGCAGATTTTGCACTGCACAACTTTCAGGGATTCCATTCTCATTCTGTTCTCACATCCCGATCCTCAGACACTCATCAATGACTCCACCCGAGTTGTGCTCAAATATCCCTCCAGTTCTTTCCAACCTCTCCCCTGCTGACCTGTGAAGCCAGAGGGGCAGACGCAAAGGAAAGCTCCTGGGAGGTCAAGGCAGCTGGCTCCGGTGGGGCATGGGCCACTCAGACACTCGTCCACCTCCTCCTGACAGCGTGGGCCTTCAAAGCCTATGGTACAACAGGGGAATCAGGGCCCTTCATGGAAGTCTGCCCCATGTCCCCACTGTCACCTCCAGTGTTTTTGAGCCCCAGTTTACCTGGGGGACACTTGCAATGGAAGGATCCAGGATGGTCCTGGCACTCCCCGCCATTGGCACAGGGAGAGCTTTGACATTCGTTGATGTCCTCCTCACACCGGGGGCCAGTGAAACCTGGAGGGGTGGGGAGTGAGTGGGGAGAGATGACCAAGGTCTTTTTTTCTTTTCTTTTTTTCTTTTTTTACTTTCTCTAGACTTACGAGGGACTTTGTTACAAATGTTTAAGATTTAAAGGGATGATTTCATGGATTCAAACAAGAAGTTAAGAGTTAACACTTGTATTTAACCTTTTCTTTGTTGTTTAGTTGCTTAGTCCAGTCTGACTTTTTTGTGACCCCATGGATTGAGCCTGCCAGGCTACTCTGTCCATAGGAGTTTTGGGCAAGATTATTGGAGTGGATAGCCATTCCCTCATCCAGGGGATATTCCCAATCCAGGGATGGGAACCTGTGTCTCCGCATTGCAGGTGAATTCTTTACCACTGAGTCACTGGGGAAACCTAGCTTTCTCCTTACAAATATAGAAATAACATGGTTACAAATTGCAAGGAGAGAATCTGGTTTCAAAGGATTTGGGTTTTGAGGTTTTGTATAAATGTGTCATTATATGACAAAGGCACCAATGTGGGGGCTTCTCTAATAGTGATTTGAATTTCAGGACATAACGGAGCATAACTTGGTAACTTTAGCCTTCATATAAGGCATAATTGGATATGTGTACTAATGCTGGAAATACATTTTTATCAGAAGAATAAATACAAGTCCTGGCCTTTCCCCTTGCTAAGAAAAGTGAACCTGAGGAACTTCCAGAAAAGACATCTGGGGCAGGTGGAGATGACAGGAGGGTGATGCATAAAAGTGGAACTCAGCCACTGTCAGCCATGTGACTTTGGGCAAGCTACCCAACCTCTCTAGGCTCCCCTTTCTTCCTCTGTGGGATGCCCTGTGGCTCAGCTGGTAAAGAATCCGCCTGCAATGAGGGAGACCTGGGTTTGATCCCTGGGTTGGGAAGATCACCTGGAGAAGGGAAAGGCTACCCACTCCAGTATTCTGGCCTGGAGAATTCCATGGACTATATAGTCCATGGGGTCACAAAGGGTCAGACTGACTGAGCGACTTTCACTTTCACTTTTCTTCCCCTGTAAAAGGAGAATGATTATATAACCTACATCATGGTACTGCTGAAAGGATTAAATGAGATAATGCCTGAAAGTACATAACCAAGTGCCTGGCTTGGAGTAAATATTCAATAAACATCAGTTATTACAGCTGGGAACAGAGGGATGTCCCCTGAAACTGGAGAATGAAGGTCTGGGATGACTTTCCCTGCATCCATGGCTATCAGTGCCAAGACCAACGGGGACCCTGAGCAGGCAGGGGGAGGGTATGGAGGGCTCTGAAGGAGGGCTGGAGGGGAGGATTATTTGGGTGACTTGGCAGGAAAGAGATGAGGGTGGGTGAGTGAGCAGGGGAAGATTTGCAGGATGTAAGAGGAAAGTTATGACCAACCTAGATAGCATATTCAAAAGCAGAGACATTACTTTGTCAACAAAGGTCCATCTAGTCAAGGCTATGGTTTTTCCAGTGGTCATGTATGAATGTGAGAGTTGGACTATAAAGAAAGCTGAGCACCGAAGAATTGATGCTTTTGAACTGTGGTGTTGGAGAAGACTTGAGAGGCCCTTGGACTGCAAGGAGATCCAACCAGTCCATCCTAAAGGAGATCAGTCCTGGGTGTTCATTGGTAGGACTGATTTTGAAGCTGAAACTCTAATACTTTGGCCACCTGATGTGAAGAGCTGACTCATTGGAAAAGACCCTGATGCTGGGAAAGATTGAGGGCAGGAGGAGAAGGGGACGACAAAGGATGAGATGGTTGGATGGCATCACTGACTCAGTGGACATTGGTTTGGGTGGACTCCGGGAGTTGGTGATTGACAGGGAGGCCTTGTGTGCTGTGGTTCATGGGGTCACAAAGAGTCGGACATGACTGAATGACTGAATTGAACTGAAGAGAAGACAGTTTGGAAAGCAGGGGAGTTGGAGAGATGGGGCACTCCTTGGCCAGGCCTGAGAGATCTTCGAGAGGCCAGTGGCGACTGCCAGGACTGAACCGTGGAGCAGAATCTGCACTTACCCGGCTGGCAGATGCACTGGAAGCCGTTGAGCAGGTCGTGGCAGTCAGCCTGGTTCAAGCAGGGGGCCGAGGCGCACTCGTCTATCTCCACCTCACAGAGCTGCCCTTCTAAGCCTGAGGACATGCAGGTGGGGTCAGCTTTGCTTCAGCTGCCTCCCCCTTTCTGCCCCAAAGGCCGGGTTCCAGAACCAGCACTGTCCTTGACCTGACCCACCAGACAGCCCCTCCTAAGGGGCCACTGCATGTGGGTTGGAGAGATGAACTGAGGCTCTGCTGCTCTGCTAGACAGTGGCTCTGTTGCCTTCAAGTGTGAAAGCTCAGGGAGCAGGGCACCTGCCGAAACCTGGGAGGGCTCCTGGAAAGTGTCTTTTGAGGCCATTCCTCAGTGCACAGAAGGCAGGGCTCACCCGGGAGGGCTGAGCAGCCTGGAGGTTTTCTGGGTACCAGTGTGACAAATGGGCATCTGCTTGGAGGTGATCCACTCCTTCCATGCTACCTGGGCAGGCCTCCATGCCAGGGAGACCAGGGATCCCCAAGGTGGGGATTTGAAGGGTGTTTGGGAACCTGTGTCATTCCCATACTTGTCCTGTTTCTCCGGGCTCTTCCTGGTCTCCGCTGTCTCACCCTGAACTGATGCGGATCACCCTCTGGACCTCGGCTGCCTCCCTCTTTTTGCCTGGGGAGCCTGCCTCTGAAACTCCTTAGTATCTACAACCTTGTCCCTTGCTTGGATTACTGGATGGTGTTCTCAGCATTTTTCCTTGGACACATCTCAGCTTAGGAAGGCTGTGTGGTGTAGTGGGCGAAACTATCAAAGCTCTGGGTTTGAATCCTGACTCTACCACTTACTAGCTGGGCAACCTCGAACAAGTCACTTAACCCCTGTGTGCTTCAGTTTCTTCATTTATAAATGGGCATAGTAACAATGCTGACCTCAGAGGGATACTGTAAAGATTAGATAACGCCCCCAAGATGCTCAGGCAGAAGTAAGCTACTGTTTTTCTAGTTTCATTCAGCTCCCTGCTATTGACTCCATCACTGTCTCTCTGGGAGATGTTTCTCCCCTTAACTCTAACTTATAGGTAGATGCTGCTTTGCAGTATTCCTTTCCCACTAAGCCAGATTCAAGCACATAGACCCTTTGGAATTTAAAAGTTTACCCTTGATCTCTACAGGGTCGAGTTTCCCTGAGTAGGTGGAACATTCTGGGTTGACATAAGCAGAGGCTGCAGCATGAAAAGTTTATTAACTGCTGCTTTTCTCTCCCTTGATGGGCCTCTGCATACAGTGGATCAGGTTGTGCATGCTACGGTGGCCATGAAATGAACACAGAGTTGAGCAGTGTGCAAACTCACTACCATCTGTGGAAGCTCTTTTCCTGGGGTGGGGGTGGGGGGTCACTGGTTTCTTAAAGTTTTCATCTGGGGGGTGAGGAGACGAGGAGAAGCCTTCTTTGCTATCTGACCCCAACTGGCTTCAGGCTAACCATGCTCTGGAGGGGTCACGTCCAGTGACTTCAGCACTAGTTCCCTGGCTCCTCCACCCAAGGCCCCCTTCAGCTGGTACCTGGTGGGCAGAGGCACTGGAAGGTGGCGAGCAGGTCCAGGCAGGTGCCGCCCCTGTGGCAGGGCTGCGACAGGCACTCGTTGTGATCGGCCTCGCAGCGGGAACCCGTGTAGCCAGGCGGACAGAGGCACTCGAAGGAGCCGGGCGTGTTGAGGCAGGAGCCGCCGTGTTCACAGGGACTGGGGCCTTGCTGAGCTGGGAGGAGAGAAGACCTGGGAGTCCACTGGGCTCAGGGTGGAAGGGCAAGAAGGCCTGAGTGGCAGGGAAGGTGTTGGGGGGCCTGTCTGTGGCAAATGAGATCAGAGTGGGGAAAGGGGTTGTGACCTTAAAGTGGAGAAGGAGTGGGACTTCCCTGGTGGGCCAGTGCTTAGGACTTCACCTCCAATGCAGGGGTGTGGGTTCACTCCCTGGTCAGAGAGCTAAGATTCCACATGCCTGATGCCAAAAAACCAAAACATAAAGCAGAAGCAATATTGTAACAAATTCAATAAAGAATTTAAAAAAATGGTCCACGTAAAAAAAATCTGAAAAAAAACTTGAGAGATGACTAAATGCAGTCTGGAGGGCTGAGTATTGGTGAGAAGACTGGCTAAGAAAGAGATGCCAAATAAGGACAAATTCAGGAAAAAAGAGATGTTCATTTCTTTATTTGGCCGCTGTGCAGCCTGTGGAATTTTAGTTCCCTGACTAGGGATTATATCCGGGCCCTCGGCAGTGAAATAGCGGCATCCTAACCATCGGACCACCAGAGAATTCCTGAGATGATTTTTAATTTGAAAAACAGTTTGCCTGTTTCCCTCTTCGGCAGAGGCTGTGTGGGGGCTTAGAGAGGGTCTGATGAGGGGGGTGCCTCACCCATCTGACACTCGTCCAGGTCCTGGTGGCAGGTGGGCCCTGTGTAGCCTGGCTGACATACGCAGAGTGTGGAGCCACTCAGGGGGTTGGTGCTGCACTGGGCTTCCTCATGGCATGGCTGACTCAGACACATGTCCTCCATGTGGCACAGGAGGCCTGGAGGGCGGGGTGGGCAAGGTGCTCAGAGGCTGCTTGAAGCTCCCAGGTGCTCTCCTGGTGCTTCGGTCACCTAGCATCTCCGCCTCCCGCCTCCCTGAACCTCTGCGTCACACCTGTGCGCCCAGGCGGGCAGAGGCAGGAGAAGGAGCCCACGCGGTCAATGCAGGTGGATCCGGGGGCACAGGTGGCGGCCACACAGTCGTCCAGGTTCTCCTCGCAGCCGGCGCCTCCCCAGCCACTCACACACACACAGTAGAAGTCTCCAGCTGAGTTCTGGCAGGTACCCCCATTTCTGCAGCGAGGGGGACCCTGAACCTCACATTCGTCCACATCTTCAGAGCAATCCCAGCCTGTAGGGGAGTGAGAAGGGGACAGGTGCTGCAGCTGGGGGCCATGTGAGGGCTAGAGATGGGAGCTGACCATCCGGGCCACCGGTGCCACGACTCACCTGTCCAGGCCTCTGGGCAGAGGCAGGTGTAGGTGCCCAGCCCATCCTGGCAGGTGCCCCCGTTCTGACACTGGTGCCCAGCACAGTCATCTGGATTCACCTCACAGCTTGGGCCTGTGAAGCCTGACAGGGTCGTGCCATGAGCTGAGAGAAGGGACCCATGGGACACCACCTCCATGCCCAGAGAGGGGCCTCAGGAAGACCCCCGTGAGGACGCACCTGGGGGACAGAGGCACAGGTGGAAAGTGGAGTCTCTCCCTGGAACCAGTTGACAGGTGCCCCCATTGAGACAGCCCCTGGGGGTGCAGGGTCCCGGCCGGAGTCCACAGCGTGGACCCTCCCGCCCAGCGGGGCAGAGACACTGGAAGGATCCCAGGGTGTTATGGCAGGTGGTGCCCTTGGGGCAGGGTCCCGGGTCCAGGTAACACTCGTTGACGTCGTGTTCGCAGGCGTGGCCCTCAAAGCCGGGTGGGCAGCGGCACTGGATCTGGGGGTAGGTGGCCAGACACACTCCTCCATTGACGCAGGGGTTGGCTGAGCAGAAGTCTCGAAGCTGGCAGTGCTCACCTGAGGTAGAGGACGGACGGTGAGGGGGCTGTTTCCAACAATGCACACGTTCCAGCTCCTCCAGAGTGACCCGCTCTCACTCTGGGTTATCTCTGTGTCTGATTTCCGTACTTCCTTCCCTTCTTCCCATCCTCTCCCTGTCCTGGTCCATCATCCTCAGTTTTATCATTTTTTGGGTAGGGTTCTCTCTGGAGTGACCACATTTTCTTCCAGCCGAAAACTGAACATGTGGCTATTGGTGGGAGTATTGTGAATCAACCCTGCTTGGGAAAATCTGGGACTTGGTGTCTGTCCCTTTAGTGGTGACCTGGGTGGAGAAGATCCCCCGGAGTAGGAAATGGCAACTCGCTCCAGTATTCTTGCCTGGGAAATCCCATGGACAGAGGAGCCTGGTGGGCTACAGTCCATGGGATCACAAAGAGTTGGACATGAATGAGAGTCGGACATGAATGAGCATGTGGTGGGGAAGTAGAAAGCATGGATCCTCTGAAGGCAGGTGACATAGCCCCTGGCTTTGCCCCTGCCAGCTGTGTGCCCTTGGGCAGTCATCTCGCCTCTCTCATCCTGATTCCCTGATCTTTGGGTGGTTGTAATGTATCGCGGTAAAGAGATTCCACAGCCGTGCGCACTAGTGGGAATGGTGGCAGTGGCTGCTGGTACTGAACTAAATAAGCACTTTCTGAGCATCGCCCCCTTTCCTATCCACATCAGCCTTATGAAGTGTGGACACTGGCTGACAACTGAGGATCCAGACAGCTTAAATATCATATGCAAGGTCATGTCTAGTCAGTGGCGGAACTGGCTATGGGCCCAAGGAGGGGGCTGCCCAGAGCCCCTCCTCTGAAGCACAAGGCCTGGCAAGTTGCCACTGCCCATCCTTCTTCTTGTCATATATGCTGGTCTCTCACACCCAGTTGCAGGCCCAGTTTCCTCAGAATCTCCTGGTTAGTTTAAGAATCTCCATTCCCTGGGTCTGCTCCAGACCCACTAGAGCAGGCTTTCTGGGATGGGGGCACTAGTATTTTTAAGGCCTTCCAGGGTTGCAAAGTTGGACATGATTGAGCACACACAATACATCCATCCGTCCATCCACCAATCAAAGGTGACTGCTGTGCCTGCTCAAGTCTGAGAAGCCTGGCCTCTAGTCCACCCCTCCTGGAGGCACCCACATCCAAGTACTTCCTGGTCACGTGAGCTTTGCTTCCTGGTCCAGTCCTCTCCATCCTGCTTAGGTGCCATGGAGCCTTTCTCTCCAGGTCCTCGCAGCTCTGTCCTGGCACCCCTGACAGGGTAGCACACCTGCCCAGCATATGTCCTGCTCTTGTACCCCAGGACTGCACCCCTCCTCCTGGGATGGGCATCCATTCCCCTCTCCGGGTCAGATCCTCCCATCCCCATCACACCTCCCACCACTGCAATCTTCCCCGATGGTAGTGTGGGCTCCCACCACTCAGAAAAGGAGCCACTCAGGTGCTCAGAATGCAGAGTCTTAGAAAGACGGTACTAATGATCCTATATGCAGGGCAGCAAAGGAGACACAGACGTAAAGAACAGACTTCTGGAGCCAGCAGGAGAAGATGAGGGTGGGATGATTTAAGAGAATAGCACTGAAGCATGTACATTACCATATGAAACATAGATGACCAGTGCAAGTTCAATGCATGAACCAGGGCACCCAAAGCCTGTACTCTGGGACAACCCAGAGGGATGGGGTGGGGAGGGAGATTGGGGCAGGGTTCAGGATAGGGGGGCCACATGTATACCTGTGGCTGATTCATATTGATGTATGGCAAAAACCATCATGATATTGTAAAGTAATTATTCTCCAATTAAAATAAATTAATTAATTAAAAAAAAAAAAGAATGCAGAATCCTGGAGGTCCCCTGATGTGCTAGGCATTAACCCTCTAGCTCCTGGGTCAGGGGAGATTGAGGGGGCGGGGAAAGTGGTCAGGGGCTGTGCTAAGGGGGCTATGGCAGTAGTTCTTTACCAGCTGGCTTGGAAATAGCTCAATGTTTTAGCAGTCATTACAATTCTGCTGGTGAATGTCAGTTTCGGGTAAACGGATCACCTAGAATTGGCTGGTTGATTCTCGAGGCCTCCGTCCTCCAAAGGCTCACAGTCTCTTGGGCTCCAGTTCCATCTCTCCTACCCCACAGCCCAGCCACGGCCCCCTCCTGTCCCTTCCTCCCTCTCCCATCAGCGCTCACCCGTCCATCCTGGCATGCAGGAGCATCGTGGGCGGCCCGAGTCCTGGAGGTGGCAGCGACCCATTTTGGAACAGAAGGAGGAACAGGGGTCCCTGATCTGGGCCTGGCACCTATCGCCAGTGAAGCCAGAGGGGCAGGTGCAGAAGAAGCTGGGGGCCATGGGAGAGGGGGTGCTAGGGGAGCCGGGAAGGGTGGGAAGAAAGGCGTGGCAGCTGCCTCCGTTCTGGCAGGGCTGGGCATCCTGGCAGGGGTCAGGAAACTGGCATGTCTCACCCAGGAAGCCAGGGGCACACCTGGGAGGGGTGGAGAGAGGAAAGTTCACATCCTGACCCTCTGCTCCCACCTGCCTCCCTCCTTTGCCTCATTTGTTTCTCTTCATCTTCTTCGCCTCCTTCCTTTCTCCTTTCTTCCCATTCTCCGCATCCCCTCCCTTGTTCCCCTTCCCCGTCTCCCACTCCCATGAGGTGCACTCACTGGCAGGTCCCTTGCCCCTGGGATAGGCTCAGGCAGGTGCCTCCGTTGGCACAGGGTTCTGGGAAACTCCCGCACTGCAGCCCTAGGGATGGAGATGAGGGTGAGATGGGAGCAGGGAGCAAGGGGCTCCATTTGCCCTCCTTTGGATGCTTGGGAGGGACCTGCCTGCAGCAGCCCAAGAAGGTGCTCCACACCACCATCGCCTTTACGCCCCTGTTCTAGTCCCCACGTGGCACTCACACCCCAGCCCCCTAGATCCCAGGTCTCTCAGTTACTAATCCCCACCCTTCCTTTCCTGTTTATTCTCTGGCCTCCCAAGTCCAGCTTCAGGCCCCATCCCTCGGAAGCAAGACAACAGGGATCAGGAGGGGGGCTGAGGGGACTCCTGGGAGGTGAATGGCTGAAACACTAAAGGGATTTCCTCCCGGAAGGGCCCAGCATTGAGCCACCAGGGGTGGGGACAGCTGGACCGGGAAAGGGACTTGACTTTCCCATGTCTCCATCTCCTGTTCCCTCTCATCTCTTCCCCCAGCAGGTGGTCACTCTGTTTCCTCTCTTATTTCTAAACATGATTGCAAGAACATGCTGTCCCCTAGTTCCAGGGCCTACTTGGTTCTGCCCGGGGGTGGGCACCCTCTCACCCATCCCCCTGCGGTCACCACCCCTGGCATGAGGCCCACAGCCTTGGTCTGTGTAGCTGCAGGAGCCGAATCGGGTCTCCCTGCCAACTGTCCCATTTTGGGGGCAAGAATCTTCTCCATCCAGTGTTGCCTCAAAGCAAGGACCTTGGCCCTCTGTCCCCCACCCGCTGGACTTCCTCCTAAGGAAGGTGGGTCGCGGGGCCTCTTGCCCCGCGGTGACTCACCTCTGGTCCTGACGACTGGCTGACACAGCAGCAGCAGCAGTGGCAGCAGCAGTGAAGGGGGCTGCATTCCAGAGCCCCTGCCCCACGCCCAGATCCCCCCTGCCCCCTCCAGCGGGACCCTCAGAGCCCCTCGCTGAAGCAACAACCACCTCCTCTGCTCCCACGGCCCCTTCTTCCTCCTCCTCGGCCTGCTGCGAACCTCACGTCTGAGCTGTTTCCTGAATCACACAATGTCCTGGACACCCTAGTGATGGGGCGGGGGGAGTGGAGGAACATTGAGGGGGATGAGGGAGGGGCTTTCTTTCCCTGACCACCCCTGGGGAGGTGGTGAGGAAGAAGGACAGTGTGGCCGGAGGGCAAGTGAGAGAAGGGGGAACTGGGTGAGCGGGGTCCCCTGAAGCAGGCATAGCCCTTCTGTTGTTAGTGTGGACTCTTCCCTTTCTATCGTTGGGAACTTCACAGTGACTGCCCTGTGCCCTGGGGGAAGGTCAGGACCTGGAAGCAGAGGTGTGGGGTGATAAGCAATCTTCTTTCCCCTTCTGAGGAGAGGATATTGTTTCATGTGGTCAGTACAGATGCTTCTCAGAGAATCCACACCTCTCCATAAACTGAAACCACTAATTCTTGGCAGACAGAACCCACAGGACCTCAGTCCCTGCTGGGAACTTCGTTTTCTCATTCTGTGGAATGGGCGAGATGCTGGGCAGGTTTAGGGGGAAATCTTGGGCTTCTTTTGGAGGAGAAAGTGTAAGATCGTCATCGATGATCAATGAACATTGGCTCTACTAAATTTTGCAGTCTGGATTAGCCATAGTAAACACTGCATTTGGGTGAATTTTCCTACCTCCATGTCACCCTCTCTCCATCCAGATGTCCCTGGGATGCAAGGAATGCCGGTCATTGAATTAAAAGTTGGAATAAATAAAATCACAAAGGAGAATTCAGGGCCCTGACTCAACCAGCCTTCTTGAGTCAACCCAGGATGGCTTTGGGTTCAGCCACACACCCAGTTCCTCTAGTAGCTCAGGGAACTGAGAGTCCAGGGTGGCTGGAGGTGTCATCCGTAGCTGTGCACAGCTCCAGTGTTAAGGCCCCACGGCCCAGACTGGTGCACTCTGAATACCTTTCCTTGCCAATGAGTATACTTTGCCAGCATCATTCTTTTTTTTTTTTTAATTTTCTATTTTTTTAAACTCTTTATTTTGAAGTAATTTAAAACTCACAGAAGAGAGGCAAAAACACCACAGATTATCCCAAGATATTCTTCACTCAGATTCACCAATTGATATAATTTGACCACATTTATTGTTATTTCTCTAATTACATGTTAGTGTTTTTTTTCTGAAGCCTTTGAGAGTAAGTCACACATAAGATAGGCTTTCCTGGAGGATCAGATGATAGATAAAGAGTCCTGCAATGCAGGTGACCTGAATTTGATCCCTGTCTTGGGAAGGTTCCCTGGAGAAGGGAATGACAACCCACTCCAGTATTCTTGCCTGGAGAATTCTATGGACAGAGGAGCCTGATGGGCTAGAGTCCATGGGGTCACAGAGTCAGATACGACTGAGCAACTAACACTTTCACTATGAGTAATATATCCTTTTCCTAATAAACACATTGGTGTGAATTTCTTAAGAGCAAGAACCTTCTTTTGCAAAACCATGGTACAGCTATCAAAAGCAGGAAACTTAAATTGATATACTACTATTATCTAATCTATAGTCCATGTCCAAAATTTGCCAACTGCTCCATAATGTCCTTTATAAAGTTTATTTTTTCTTAGTCCAGGATCTAATCTAAGATCATGCACTGCATTTATTTGTCATGTCTTTTTGGTCTCCTTTATTTTAATAGGATAAAAGGATACAGTTTCTTTTTCTTTTTATTAAATATAGTTGATTTACAATGTTGTATCAGTTTCATGTGTATATCAAAGTGATTCAGGCATCTGTTCAGTTCAGTCGCTCAGTCTGTCCAACTTTTTGCTACCCCATGGACTGCAGCACGCCAGGCTTTCCTGTCCACCAACGACCAGAGCTTATTCAAACTCATGTCCATTGAGTCAGTGATGCCATCCAACCATCTCATCCTCTATCGTCCCCTTCTCCTCCTGCCTTCAATCTTTCCCAGCATCAGGATCTTTTCCAGTGAGTCAGTTCTTCACATCAGGTGGCCAAAGTTTCAGGCCAAAGAATCAGGTATATGTGTGTATATATGTGTGTGTGTATATATATATATATATATATATATATATATATATATATATATATAATTTTTCAGATTCTGTTCCCTTATAGATTATTACAAAGTATGGAGCATAGTTCTTCATACTACACAATAGGTCCTTGTTGGTTATCTATTTTATATTTAGTTGTGTGTATGTGTTAATCCCAAACTCCTAATTAATCCCATCCCTGCTTTCCCCTTTGGAAACTATAAATATATTTTCTATGTCTGTGGACCTATTACTGTTTTGTATGTAAATTCATTGGATTGGGAAGATCCCCTGGAGAAGGACATGGCAACCCACTCCAGTATTCTTGCCTGGGAAATCCCATGGACAGAGGAGCCTGCTGGGCTACAGTTCATGGGGTTGCAGAGTGGGACACAACTGAGTGATGCAACAAAACTAACATTAAAAATATAGTTCCTTAGACTTTGTCTTTTATTATACTGATACTTTTGAAGAATACAGATTAGTTATTTTGCAGACTGTTCTTAAGTTTTGGTCTGTCTAGTATTTCTTAAGTTGATGCATTTTTGACCAGGAATCCCACAGAAGTGATGGTGTGTCCTCAGAGTGCATCACACCAGGGAACACATGAGCCAGCATCATTCCTAATGGTTGCCTAGTGTTTCACTGTTTGGGAACCCTGGTTCGCTGAAACCAGTTTCCTATTGTAGGCCATTTATGTGGCTCTCAATCTTTAAAACTACGAGAAACCATGCTGTAATACACGTTCTTGAACATATGTCTTTGAATGGTTGTCTAAATATTTTCTTTGGCTAAATTCCTAGAAGAGAAACCACTGAGTTGAAGAGTCAAAGGAGAAACTTAAAAAATATTTCTTGGCTTTGAGAAGAATTAGGACATATACTTAGTCGTAAGTCCCCTTCCTTTTTCAGTTGACATATTTTAAACACTCACGGAAGTTAAAGAGTGTCCAGCACTAGTCAATCTTTCTAAAACTAGCCTTTCATGAGCATGCACACCAGAGATGTGCACCACCAGTACTATTATTTCTTGTGCATATTTTAAAAATCTTTGCCCATTTTGAACTTAGATTTTAAAGGGGATCTTTTTCTGTCTGATTGTAAATAGAGAATAGCCATAAAAAGCTTTAGTGAAAACAAAACAATGTTAGTAAGTTCTAGATTGCTTATATTCCACTTATATATATCTACTTATATATATAAGTAGACTTATTTTTAAAGTTTTTTTGTACTTAAGGGTCATTCTTTAGAAAGCAGTACAGGACGTTCTACTGTCTTTATTTTTTTTGGAGGGGGTGCCCCACATGGCTTGTGGGATCTCAGTTCCCCAGTCAGGGATTGAACCCACCCAGGCCACAGCAGTCCTAACCACTAGGTTACCAGGGGGACCTAGGACTTCATACTCTTGGCAGTAATGTCTGCATATGTCCTTGCTTTCACCAACCCTGGGAGTCAGAATCCATGCCACCTTGATAGATCAAATAATATCTCATTGTACAAACTATTATGTATAAAATAAGCTACAAGGATATATTGTACGACACAGGAAATAGAGCTAATATATTATAACAGCTATAAATGGAGTATAACATGTAAAAATTGTGAATCACTATATTGTAGACCCTGAACCTGG
The DNA here is from genome assembly GCF_029378745.1 of Bos indicus. Lineage (NCBI taxonomy): Eukaryota > Metazoa > Chordata > Mammalia > Artiodactyla > Bovidae > Bos > Bos indicus. The sequence goes on along the minus strand of NC_091782.1, from coordinate 29,212,535 downwards.
GTCTCCTGCTTTGCAGACAGATTCTTTACCTTCTGAGCCACCAGGGAAGCCAATTTATATAATATTGTACATCAATTATCAGTCAATAAAAAAAGGGAAAAAAATTGTTTGTTGGTTTGTTTGTTTTGGCCATCTCACAGAGCTTGCAGAATCTTAGTTCCCCGACCAAGGATTGAACTGGGCCATGACAGTGAAAGTGCTGAGCCCTAACCACTGGACTGTCAAGGAAGTCCTTTATTGTTGTTGTTGTTATTTTTTTATATAATTCCATTTTGAGATTTATTTAGTATATAATTTACATACATGACATACATGGAGGTATTTGGGGGACATATCTATACATTCATTCACTCATTTGTTTCTTCTCTCACTTATTAATTTGTTCATCCACTCATTCAAAAAATATTTAGCAATGATTACTCCAGGCATTGGGATGCAGACTCTCCCTGTGAGCTCACGGTCCACTGGGACAGACAGGTGGACAAATAAATGACAATAATGTATCCTGATAAATTGTACAATTAATGTTATACACATTCTTGATAATGTCATGTACACACACACACACACATATATATGACTATTTATAGATACTCTGGGGCCAAATAAAGAGCTGTTAGAAAGGCAATGGGTATTTATCTTACTTATTCTGTTTACTTAATATTTGAAGGAGTGATTTCAAATTTGTGATTATTTTGTATTTACTTCTGCATTTGGACTTGCTTTCAACATAAAAAAATGTTTGTTATTATTGTTTTAAATAGCATTTTGTGGTAGGGTTAACATTATTTTCATCTGTTTAGTGGCTGTTCATGGTTCTTCTTTCATGAGTTGCCTGTCCTTGATTCTGTCCCATTGTCCTATGCATGTCATTTTCATTTTCCCATCACTTTTCTTGGTTGAGGAGACAGCTGTGGGTGTAGAGACCTCAAGCAGAAGAAATCTAGTATGAAAAGTTCCTGCTTTTGCACTGTCTGCGTTGCTGACTTGGACTGGGGAGTAGATTTTGATCACGAGATGGGAAAGGAAAATAAGAAGACACCAAGTTTCTCGTGCAAACTGAAGAAGACCTGAGTAGAAAGAGCTTAAACTCTCCATTTTTGCCATCTTTTTGACCTCACACTTTTTGTGGAAAGTAGTCTGGGGCATTAGGCTGGAACTTGAGAGAAAAAAGAGGAAATGGTAACAGAGTCAGAGAAAGAATGGTTAGGTAGAAGGGGAACCTATAGTGTGGTGGGCAGAAGCTAAGTTTAAGGACAATGTCAGGAAGGTGCACAACCCACTTCTTGCTTATCTGTGCCTAAGATCTTGGGTTAGACAATGATGTTTTTACATGCGACACCAAATGTGCATGCAACAAAATAAAATACTAACACATTGATCTTCATCAAAATTAAAAACTTTTGTGTTCCAAATGGCACCTTGAGAAAGTGAAAAAAGCAACAGAATGGGAGCAAATATTTAACATCATATATCAGATAGCATCACTGACTCAATGGATATGAATTTAAACAAACTCTGGGAGATAATGGAGGACAGAGGAGCCTGGTGTGCTTCAGTCCATGGGTCACAAAGAGTCAGACATGACTTAGAGAACAAGCAACAACAATTCAGATAAAGGACTTGTATCTGGAATATATAAAGAAACTCTTATGACTCAATAATTAAAGTTTAAAAATGGGCAGGGAATTCCACGGCAGTCCAGTGGTTAGAACTCTGAGCTTTCACTGCTGAGGGCCTGGCTTCGGTCCCAGGTTGAACCTAACAAGCTATCTAACCACTCCTCTGTTTCTGTCCCAGCTTACCAACAGGGGAATAAACCTTCCTAAAGAGATCAAATTGCCAACATCTGCTGGATCATGGAAAAAGGAAGAGAGGTCCAGAAAAACATCTATTTCTGCTTTATTGACTATGCCAAAGCCTTTGACTGTGTGGATCACAATAAACTGTGGAAAATTCTGAAAGAGATGGGAATACCAGACCAGCTGACCTGCCTCTTGAGAAACCTATATGCAGGTCAGAAAGCAACAGTTAGAACTGGACATGGAACAACAGACTGGTTCCAAATAGGAAAAGGAGTACGTCAAGGCTGTATATTGTCACCCTGCTTATTTAACTTCTATGCAGAGTACATCATAAGAAACGCTGGGCTGGAAGAAGCACAAGCTGGAATCAAGACTGCCGGGAGAAATATCAATAACCTCAGATATGCAGATGACACCACCCTTATGGCAGAAAGTGAAGAGGAACTCAAAAGCCTCTTGATGAAAGTGAAAGTGGAGAGTGAAAAAGTTGGCTTAAAGCTCAACATTCAGAAAATGAAGATCATGGCATCTGGTCCCATCACTTCATGGGAAATAGATGGGGAAACAGTGGAAACAGTGGCTGACTTTATTTTTTGGGGCTCCAAAATCATTGCAGATGGTGATTGCAGCCATGAAATTAAAAGACACTCACTCCTTGGAAGGAAAGTTATGACCAACCTAGATAGCATATTCAAAAGCAGAGACATTACTTTACCAACAAGGTCCGTCTAGTCAAGGCTATGGTTTTTCCAGTAGTCATGTATGGATGTGAGAGTTGGACTGTGAAGAAAGCTGAGCACCAAAGAATTGGTGCTTTTGAACTGTGGTGTTGGAGAAGACTCTTGAGAGTCCCTTGGACTGCAAGGAGATCCAACCAGTCCATTCTGAAGGAGACCAGCCCTGGGTGTTCTTTGGAAGGACTGATGCTAAAGCTGAAACTTCAATACTTTGGCCACCTGATGTGAAGAGTCGACTTATTGGAAAAGACCCTGATGCTGGGAGGGATTGGGGGCATGAGGAGAAGGGGACGACGGAGGATGAGATGGCTGGATGGCATCACTGACTCGATGGACGTGAGTCTGAGTGAACTCCGGGAGTTGGTGATGGACATGGAGGCCTGGCGTGCTGCGATTCATGGGGTCGCAAAGAGTTGGACACGACTGAGCGACTGAACTGAAAGGAGGTCAAGGACCTGTACACGGAATACTGCAAAATTGATGAGAGTAGCTGAAGATTACACAAACAAATGGAAAGATACATAGTGCTCGTGGATTAGAAGGATTAATATTACATTTTTGTTTTCTTTTTTTTCTCTTTTAAAATAAAAAAAAAATTGGAATGTGATTGCTTTACAATGTTGTGTTCGTTTCTGCTGTACAACAACATGAATCAGCCATAAATATACATACATCCCCTTCTTCCTGAACCTCCCCTATTCCACCTCTCTAGATGATCACAGAATACAGAGCTGACTCCCTGTGTCATACAGCAGCTTCCTGCTAGCCATCTATTTTACACATGGTAGTGTACATATGTCAATGCTACTCTCTCAACACGTCCCACCCTTTCCTTCCCTCACTGTGTCCACAAGTTCATTCTCTACGTCTGCATCTCTAAAGAATTAACTGTTACAATGACCATACTACTCAAAGCAATCCACAGATTCAGTGCAATCCCTATCAAAATACCGATGGCATTTTTCACAGAACTGGATCAAATAACTATGGAATTTGTGTGTAAACATAATGAATCTTGAATATTCAAAACAATCTTGAGAAGGAAGAACAAGCTGGAGGTCTCACACTTCCTGATTTTAAACTATACTACAAAACTACAGTAATCAAAACATAATGGTTGGTTCAGTTCAGTCACTCAATCATGTCTGACTCTTTGTGACCCCATAGACTGCAGCACGTCAGGCTTCCCTGTCCATCACCAACTCCCACAGCTTGCTCAAACTCATGTCCATCGAGTTGGTGATGCCATCCAACCATCTCATCCTCTGTCGTTCCTTTCTCCTCCTGCCTTCAATCTTTCCCAGTGTCAGGGTCTTTTCCAATGAGTCAGTTCTTTGTATCAGGTGGCCAAAGTGTTGGAGCTTCAGCTTCAACATCAGTTCTTCCAATGAATATTGAGGACTGATTTCCTTTAGGATTGACTGGTTTGATATCCTTGCAGTCCAAGGAAATCTCAAGAGTCTTCTCCAATACCACAGTTCAAAAACGTCAGTTCTTTGGTGCTCAGCTTTCTTTATGGTCCAACTCTCACATCCATACAAGACTATTGGAAAAACCATAGCTTTGACTAGACAGACGTTTTTTGACAAAGTAATGTCTATAATTTTATGCTTTTAATATGTTGTTTAGGTTGGTCATAGGTTTTCTTCCAAGGAGCAAGCATCTTTTAATTTCATGGCTGCTGTCACCATCTGCAATGATTTGGAGCTTCTTGGACTTTTGGCTAAGATCAAGTGTAAACATAATGGTACTGGCACAAAACAGATACTTAGATCAATGGAAAGGGATAGAGAGTCAGGAAATAAACCCACACTTATGTGATCAATAAATCTATGCCTTCTTTAGGCAAGAAAGTGCAATGGGAAAAAAGGAGTTTTTTCAATGAACACAGGAGTATTGTTAATACTGTGATTCTGGGGTTGAATTTATTTCAGAAAATGTTACTATTTTTTAGAACAGCACACTGAAATTTGTGGGGGTAAAATGACAAAATGACCAGGTTTTGCTTCAAAATAGTTCAGGGAAAATTAAGGGAAGGATGAGGTAAAAGAGACAAAGTTGAAAATTCTAGAATATGGGTATGAAGAGTTCATTATATTGTTTTTAACTATTTTATGTTCAAAATTTTTCATAATTATGAAAAAGAACCAGATTAGAGCCCAACTACTGAAAATGTAGTTTTCAAATTAGGAGCATTGACATCACCTGGGAGTAGGCATGTCAGACTTAGCAAATAGCAATACAGGATGCTCAATAAAATTTGAACTTCAGATAAACAATAAACAATTTTTTAGAATAAGTAGGTTTCATGCAATGTTTTATTTATACTAAAAATTATTTGTGAAAATAGCTTGGCAGGGTTTTGTTCTGTTTTTAAATAAAACTAAACATATAATTTCTTGGCTTGGCTAAGAAATTAAAAGATGCTAACTCCTTGGAAGGAAAGTTATGACCAAGCTAGACAGCATATTAAAAAGCAGAGACATTACTTTGCCAACAAAGGTCCATCCAGTCAAGGCTATGGTTTTTCCAGTAGTTGTGTATGGATGTGAGAGTTGGACTGTGAAGAAAGCAGAGCATGGAAGAACTGATGCTTTTGAACTGTGATGTTGGAGAAGACTTTTGGAAGTCCCTTGGACTGCAAGGAGATCCAACCAGTCCTTCCTAAAGGAGATCAGTCCTGAGTGTTCATTGAAAGGACTGATGTTGAAGCTGAAACTCCAACACTTTGGCCACCTGATGCAAAGAACTGACTCATTTGAAAAGACCCTGATGCTGGAAAAGATTGAAGGCAGGAGGAGAAGGGGACGACAGAAGATGAGATGGCTGGATGGCATCACCAACTCAATGGACATGAGTTTGGGTAAACTCTGGGAGTTGGTGATGGACAGGGAGGCCTGGAATGCTGCAGTCCATGGGGTCGGAAAGAGTCGGACACGACTGAGCAACTGAACTGAACTGAACTGAAACATGTAATTACTTTATGACCCAGAAATTGCATTCTTGGGCATTCATTCCAGACAAATGGAGACTTATGCTCACACAAAAACTTACAAGAATGTTTATAGCAACTTTATTCCTAACAACCCCAAACTGGAAACAACCCAGATGACATGCAAAGGGTGAATGGTTAAACAAACTGTGTGTCTCCATACCACAGAAGTAATATAGTGTCTAGGATATTTTAGACATTATATTATTTCTATGATAAATATTTTATTTATTTATTTTTATTTTTTATTTTAATTGTAAGCTAATTACTTTACAATACTGTGGTGGTTTTTGCCATGCATTCACATGAATCAGCCGGGTGTACATGTGTTCCCCATCCTGAACCTCCCTCCCCATCCCATCACTCAGGGCTATCCCAGTGCATCAGCCCTTAGCACCCCGTCTCATGCATCAAACTTGGAGTGGCAATCTATTTCACATATGATACTGTACATGTTTCAATGCTATTCTCTCAAATCATCCCACCCTCACCTCTCCCACAGAGTCCAAAAGTCTGTTCTTTACATCTGTGTCTCTTTTGCTGTCTTGCATATAGGGTCATCGTTACCATCTTTCTAAATTCCATATATATGTGTTAATATACTGTATTGGTGTTTTTCTTTCTGACTTACTTCACTCTGTATAATAGGCTCCAGTTTCATCCACCTCATTAGAACTGATTCAAATGTATTCTTTTTAACAGCTGAGTAATATTCCATTGTGTATATGTACCACAGCTTTCTTATCCATTCACCTGATGATGGACATCTAGGTTGCTTCCTATTTCTATGATAAATATTTTAGTATCTTTTAAGGATAAGGGCTCTTAAATATATCCACAGGACTTCCTTGATGGTCCAGTGGTTAAGAATCCACCCGCCAGCAAATAAGGGACATGGATTTGATCTCTGGTCTGGGAAGATTCCACATGCTGTGGGGTAACTAAGCCTGTGGGATAACTACTGAGCCTGGGAGCTGCAACTACTGAAGTCTGCGAGCCCTAGAGCTGGTGGTCCTCAACAATAGAAGCCACCGCAATGAGAAGCCTGTGCACCGCAGCTAGAGAATAGCCCTGACTTACCACAGCTAGAGAAAGCCCGTGCATAGCAGCAAAGATCCATCACAGCCAAACAAAAACAAAAAATCCATATCCATAGTGTTATTATGATGTCTATCAATTTTCAATAATTCTTTAATATCCTAAAATGTGCAATGTTGAAGTTTCCCAAATTTTCTAATAAATACATATGCAGTTTATTTGGTTGAATCAGGGTCAAAACAAGATCCACTCATTGCCTTTGGTTGATGTGTCTCTTTAGTCTCTCTGTCTTCTAAGAAGAACTGTTTTTAAGAACAGTTTTAGTTTTATAGAAAATTGGAGTCATAGTATAGAGTCAAGGACCCTGTAGTGTGTTCACTATTATTAACATCTTATGAGTAAAGTACATTTGTTATAATTCATGAATCAATATTGATAAATTATCATTAAAGTTCATAGTTGCCTTGGATTTTCTTAGTTTTTACTTATTGCTCTTTATCTGTGACAGGATTGCATCCCAGATGTCACATACATGTAACTGTCCTGTATCCCTGGGCCCTTCTTGGCTGTGACAGTTTTGCAGACTTTTCTGTGTTTGATGATCTTGACAGTTTTGAAGAGTACTGGTTAGATATTTTGTAGGATGCCTCTCTTTTAATATTAGTTTGGTGTTTTCTCATGGTTAGATTGGAAGCTTAAGTCTCCTTTAATCTTTTCTTTCCTTGGCATTTATTTGTTGAAGAAATGGCTTGTTTCCTGTAGAATTTTTCACATTCTAAAAAATGACCCAAAGAACTAAACAGACACTTCTCCAAAGAAGACATATAGATGGCTAACAAACACGTGAAAAGATGCTCAACATCACTCATTATCAGAGAAATGCAAATCAAAACCACTATGAGGTACCATTTCACGCCAGTCAGAATGGCTGCTATCCAAAAGAATAATGCTGAAAAAGAAAAAGCAATAAATGCTGGAGAGGGTGTGGAGAAAAGGGAACCCTCTTACACTGTTGGTGGGAATGCAAACTAATACAGCCACTATGGAGAACAGTGTGGAGATTCCTTAAAAAACTGGAAATAGAATTGCCATACGACCCAGCAATCCCACTGCTGGGCATACACACCGAGGAAACCAGAATTGAAAAGAGACACGTGTACCCCAATGTTCATCGCAGCACTGTTTACAATAGCCAGGACATGGAAGCAACCTAGATGTCCATCTGCAGACGAATGGATAAGAAAGCTGTGGTACATATACACAATGGAATATTACTCAGCCATTAAAAAGAATACATTTGAATCAGTTCTAATGAGGTGGATGAAACTGGAGCCTACTATACAGAGTGAAGTAAGCCAGAAAGAAAAACACCAATACAGTATACTAACGCATACATATGGAATTTAGAAAGATGGTAACGATAACCCTGTATGCAAGACAGCAAAAGAGACACAGATGTATAGAATAGTCTTTTGGACTCTGTGGGAGAGGGAGAGGGTGGGATGATTTGGGAGAATGGCATTAAAACATGTATATTATCATATGTGAAACGAACCAGTCCAGGTTTGATGCATGATACAGGGTGTTCGGGGCTGGTGCACTGGAATGACACAGACGGATGGCATGGGGAGGGAGGTGGGTGGGGGGTTCAGGATGGGGAGCACATGTACACCCATGGAGGATTCATGTCAATGTATGGCAAAACCAATACAGTATTGTAAAGTAAAAAAAAAAAAAAAAATCTGCTAATTGCAACCCTGTGCCATTTACCGTTTCCCTCTGCCTCCCTCATTTTTTCCCTGTAAGCTGGTAGTTAAATTTAAAGGCTTGATATGATTCAGAATCTATTTTTTGGCATGGACATGTCATAGGTAGTGTTTGTACTGTGTTTTTCCACCAGGAGGCATATAATTCTAGTTGGCAGTCATTGATAAGCATTGCCTAGGCCCATGGTTTTATTAAGGGTTGTAAAATAGTGATATTTTAATTCTATCACTCTGTCTCTGTTATTTTATTTATACAGAGAAATTATGCCTCAATTACTCTTTCAATATGATTTATTTAGGAAAGGCATTTACTTTACTCTTCATTTTACCATGTTTCAGAATAATGAATTCATTCTCTAGTATTCTCCAAAGGTAACTAATGAATTTTTTATTTAGTATAATTATGAATAAATCCATTTAATGTGTGTTAATCCCTCTCAGTGATTATTTTTATTGATGCTTAATTTTTCCCATATTTGGTGAGTTTGAGCCTCAAGTTGACAAGATTCTAATACCTTTGATAGCCTTCTTGCCATCAAGATCATTTTGTACATATATGGCTACATTTTTTTTTTTTTAGTGGAAATAGTACAAAAGATCTCAATTTGGTTTTTACTTATTTATTTTTTAAGATAGGAAGTATAACATGTTTGTTTGGTAATGGGTATGATTCCCTGCAGAGGTAAAGGTGATGGTGTGGGAGAGGGATTTTTGCTGAAAGAATATCTTTGAGTAGATAAGAGGGGATGGGTCCAGTGCCTGAGTGGAGGGTTGGTTATCAGTTGAAAGTGAAGAGGAGGGAGGGTGTATAATGGAGAAAAAGGAAATGTGAAATAATTGCCTTGAAAGTGTGTGATCGAGTGGCCAAGAAAATGGCCAACTAGAGGTTTGTGATGATATATACCCCATGTTTTTATCCAACCACTTCAATTGCTTGGGTGCAGGGATGGAGGAGGTGGGAAGTTCAATTCAGCCAGAACTGGGCTTTTGCCAGGCTGGTATGATGTGGGAGAGTGAGGGAGACTAAGCATGCAAGGTGGCTATTAATGGGTCATTAAATTTAAGAGGGATAAGGTTGGAACAGGGCAGTATCTCATATCAGGGGCAAAGGGGTGGGAAGTCTGGGGAGTAGAATAATTGTTGGCAAGAGGGCCCACGAGAGAGTGACTTGCAAAGTACAGGGGGTGTTGAGCATAGGGTGGGAGGCTTAAAGCTGAGATTATGGAGAGGTTAATTACTGGTCCAGATAATGAGAAGACCAAGGTATGACCGTGGGGCGGGGGCTGCAGCACAGGGAAAACAGCGTCAGTGGAGATGAGGAGACACAGGGGTCAGGGTGTGAGGCCGGGGTGCTGGATGGATTGCCTTGGTTGATGAGAAATCACCAAGAATGGTAGTAAGAATGGGATGAAGAAAAGACAATGACCCAGAGGCTGAACTGTTCAATGACGGTGGAGGAAAGGCAGTCACATCTGGAAGGCTGCTAAATGCTGGCAACTGGAGCAGCTGAAGGTGGTCTAGAAAGCAGCGGAGGGCCCCAAGATGTGTGGTGTGGGCAGGGAGTGGTCTGTCTGCAACCTGTGATGGAGGCAGCTGGAGGTGGTAAGATCACCAGGCTGGCCTGGTCTGCTCATAACCTGCCATTCCTGAGTGTTTGGGGTAGTAGGTAAATTCTCCAGTCCACAGCCTGTGCTGACCTCAAGGCTGGCAGTGACTCCTTTGTGTCCCGGGCCCCAGACTGGTGCAGTTGAGGGTCAAGGGCTGCCTAACCATGGCTCACGTTCCTCATGGGGACTCTGAGCCTGACCCAACTTCGGGTGGCAGGAATTTCTGTCTGCATTCAAGGATCTCTGGCTTCCCATGCTTTACCCTCTGGAGGTTCCCCATCCAGGTGGCAGATCCTGACAGTTACAAGTAGAGCCCTGTGTGTGACGGAAAGTGGTGTGAACATTAGCAGTGGACGCCCTGGGGAGAAACCCTGTGGTTCTCTATCCCCACAGCCCCCTCTACCATCAGATGGTCCTGGAGCCCACAATGATGTCTCCAGCCCAGATCTCAAGGTCTACATGTTCAATTGCGTCCTCCACTTCTTCTTGCTGGGATGTCTAGTAAGGAAGTCCACAGAATCGCGTCTAAATCCAAACTCTTGCTTCCCTGCTCCAGCAGCTTTCCCTGCACCACCTCCCCACCCTCCCACACCCATCCTGACAAAGCTGTTGTCTTATTGCTCAGGCCAGATAGCTGCCAATCATTCTCTTTCTCTCACATTTCATATCCAGTTCACCTGCCAATCCAGTCACTTTTGCCTTCAAATAAATCCCCTACTGACCCCTTTTTATGCCCATTTCGAACATGGCACAACTGGTCAAAGCAGTGGGGCCCAAATAGGACTGGCAGAGGCTCTGCCCCTCCCTGGTCTTGCCTGGGTCTTGGCTGTGGCCTTCCTGCTGGTCTCCTGCTTCCAACCTTCTGAGTCTCTTCTCCAAATATTAACTGAGTGATGCTATTAAAGAGGAAGCCTTGTTTTTCCTGGGGTATGAAATGCCAGGAAACAGACATGTTGGTAGATGAAATGATATGAGTCCTAAGATTTGCTTCACAATAATCCAGGAGGAGGGGGAAGTGGGTGGGAGTAAACACGGCTGAAGCCAGGAGGTGGGTAAGCGGGTATTTATTATACTGTCATCTGTATACTACTCGGTCTACTTTTTATAAGTTTAAAACATTTTATAATAAAGGTAAAGGCTGATGGAGGTGGTCTTGAAGGACAAGCCGACTGAAGGAAGTGCAGGTCTGGGGTCCACAGAGCCCGAGACAGACACTGAGCCCTCTGCTCCCATCATGGTCATTGTGCATGGTGGGGCCGGTGGGGCTGACTGGCCTGTCCTCTCTTCAGAGAAGGAGGCGGGGGTGCACAGAACTGTGGTGGGTTTGGGGCCCCCACGCCTGCATGCTGGGAAGAAGAGCATCTTCTGCCCTGTGAAGATTTATAGGGTGCTGATAAGACTCCTCAGGGTGATGGCTCTTTTTGTATGTGTGTCTGTTGATCTGAAATCCTGCAACCTTGCCAACTCACATTAGTCCTTGGAGCTTTTTTGTTTTCAGAATAACTTATTTATTTTTGGCTGCGCTAGTTCTTTGTTTCTGCCCGAGAGGCTTTTTCTAGCAGGGGCTACTCTTCATTGCAGTGCACAGGCTTCTCACCGCGGTGGCTTCTCTTCTTGCGGAGTGCAGGCTCTAGGGATGCAGGCTTCAAGAGTTGTGGCACTTGGAGTTATTGCCCCCTGGCACGTGGGATCTTCCTGGACCAGGGATTGAACCCATGAGGGAGTGAGGGAGGGGGAATTGCTTGTGGCTTCTCATTGGGTTTGGCCAATGGTAGGCACTAGGGGGATGGGAAGGAGAGAGGATGGGGTACTTCTCTCATATTGTCTCCCTATCAGTGTCCAGGCTCCTCCTTTTGTCCTCTCACGTGTGTGTGTGTGTGTGTGTGCATGTGCACGCGTGGGATGGGGGCTATAAACCTTCCCAGTGCCTCAGACTCCCCTTTGTTCCCTTCACCCAGCCCTCACTCATATTAACAGCTTCTTCTTTACAGCTCTGTCCTTGAAACTTCTCAGTGGAGTTCTGCTTCCCGCTGAGACCCTTCATCTCTCATTCTTCTCCCTCCTGTCCTCAGAGGGGCTGGACCAGGATTGAGTTTCTCCTGGGCAGGGCTAGGGGTGGGGGTGGTGGGGTGGTGGGGAAGACACTCCCTTCTCACTCTGGACTGTGCTTTTTCTCAGCAGAACCTGGAGGGTAGAGTTGGCAGCTTCATCTTCACCTCCCTGCCTTCTGGGATTCAGCCTTTAACTTCTCCCTCTACCCAGCTCTCTAAGTCAAAGTGTTTTCAGCGAGGAAGATGTCTCTAAGATGTCTCTTCTGAGAGGTCAGGCCATTTTCAGCTTGAAAGTGAAAGTGAAAGTCGCTCAGTCATGTCTGACTCTTTTCGAACCCATGGATTATACAGTCCATGGAATTTTCTAGGCCAGAATACTGGAGTGGGTAGCCTTTTCCTTCTCCAGGGGATCTTCCCAACCCAGGGATTGAACCCAGGTCTCTTGCATTGTAGGCAGATTCTTTACCAGCTGAGCCACAAGGGAAGCCCAAGAATAGTGGAGTGAGTAGCCTATCCCTTCTCCAGTAGATCTTCCCGACCCAGGAATCGAACCGGGGTATCCTGCATGGCAGGCGGATTCTTTACCAACTGAGCTATCAGGGAAGCCCAATTTTCAGCTTAGTTCCAGGAATTTGGAGTTTGGGAGTCCAAGCTGAAACTGAGATCACTTCTCCAGCAACTCTGCCCAGGGCCTCCGTTAGGTGCATTTTATGTTTGGTGTACCTGAAGGTTCTCTTGTTTTGTGATTTTGTCCACTTCACCACGAGTCCTGTCAGGTGGCCAGGGTGTGAGGCTGCCTGAGCATGCCTTTTTGTCTTCCCCAGATGCCTGCCGTGGCTGTCAACAAATGCCCACTGAGCCAGTGATTGTGGGGAGTGTGTCCTGTAAGTTTCTATTAGGGATGCGGGAGAGGTGAAAGGGGAGGGGGCAGGTGAAGGAAGAAAGAATTCTGTTTGGAGGAAATGGCAGACCCAAGGCTGGGCCTTTGCAAAGTCGGGGTGTGTGTGTATGTGTGCGTGCTCTCATGAACGTGTCTTTAGGAGGGGTTTGGCGGAGGGGTCCATGAAGGGGGAGATCCTCCCTTCTCAGACTTCAGGGGAACAGTAAGACTGGGGAGCCTTGGGGCATAAACTGGTGCGTGGGGACCGGGTTGATCAGAGATGCTGATATTGTCGCGACACTTTCCTGTGGGAACTCAGTTTTGTTCTTAAAACAATACTATTTTATTAAAAATAACCAAACAAAATAAAAGTAATAAATAAAATAAATAAGAGCTAACTTTTCAGTAAGTCAATAAGTATTTGAATTAATTCTCCCCACCCCAGGACTCTCCTTCAGGTCCCTAACCCTAAACCCTACAGCAAGCCAGGGACCCCCTCTTCTGACTTCTGTGACAGACACATTTTGCGCATTATTTAACTTCATATACGAGGAACTCTGTAGCCTGCAGTCTTTTGTGTCTGGTTTCCTGTGTCCGTGTCCATTCTTCTAACATTCCTTGTCTGCATCTCCTTTCCTTCTCTCCCTCAGCGTCCTTCGCCAGAGAAGCCCTTTCTCAGTTCACCGCATTGGCCACAAGGGGGCAGCAGAACCCAGTGGAACCTGGGCTGACCTAGCAGAGCATTGCGGCTCTCGCCCGGGTTTCTCCTCCCACCCAGGTAGCATCCTCTTTCTGGGCTGCCTCCCAGGGAGCTGCCACAGGGTGGTGCTGCTCCCTCCCTCTCTGAAACCTGCTGCTTTAGAGAGGATTTCTGGAGCGAAATTTTGGAGTTTGGGTCTCCAGACTTTCTAGATCATGCACTCCTTTCAGTAATGTATTTTAAACATATGCCTAACATATACAAATGTTGTACAGATTGTAAAAATCAACACAAATAACACACTAAAAGAGATCGATTAGAGCATTTATAGTAGAACTTCTAACATTTCTTCTGCCTCCCTTCTTGCCCCCAGATCCCTAGGGCACCCCTGGGGCGGGTTCTCCCCTACCTGGGGGCTCCCGTTTAGGGCTCAGTTGAGCTTTAGGGGGGCCTTGAACCTGTGGGTTTGACACACACAGGCATGACTCTGGGCAGGTCCCTTCCTGAGTCTTTCATCTCAGCTGTAAAATGAAGAAAGTAAGAGTTTCCTCTGAGGATTATAATAAAGTATGAGCTGCTCAGAGTAAAATTGGCGCTGGGTGAACAGTGTGCCTAAGTATTTGGTGACATCATTAGAGAGCAGGGCCTGGCCTCAGGGCTTTAGCCCACAACCCAGCCTGTGGAGACAAGTCTCCTGACATGAAGGAACAGGGTGGGCATCCTAGGGACTGTTGGAACCAGCCTCTCAGGGTTGGTCAGGCCTCTCCCGCTTCTATTGCACCAGACCTCTCTCCTCTGATTCTCTCAGGGACGGAGGCCAAAGTGCCAGAACTTCAGTCCTTTCCCAGAAATTGGTACTCAAATGCCTCCAAGCAAGACTTGCCTGATTTACCCTTGGCCATGGGTGGGCTTGACCTATGGGCTTGGGAGAGTGAGTAAGTACTTCCTAGGTCACTGAGTGAGTCATGCATGTGGGCAGTGCAGTAACTCATCTCTGTAAAATTCACTGGCATCTCAGTGAATGGGGAACGTGTTTGACACACTCTGGGCAGATCTGCCAGGGCTGAATGCCAGGGGGATCCTACCCCTAACTTTTGGCTTCTTCTCTCCCTCCCTCCCTTGCACTATCTTTTTCTGGTTCCTTTCCTTCTAATCTTTTATTTTCTTTTGTTATTCATCAAAGTAATAAAATTTATAACATTTTCTATAAGACTGTCTTCTTCCCCAGTCTCCCTCCTTTACCTTTACACATCTCAGGGTTTGAGTGGGACATACGTCGCCTGGAAGGAATCTCAGACTTTGGAATCAGAGTGAGTTGTCTACTCAGAGGGTGGTGGGGTTGGTGCTGTGGGCCAGATGGGCTCTGCAGCTGATCTCTGGATAGGCCGGGCAGCACTCACTCTCAGGAAAGCCTGAGGGGCTTAGGGTGTCCTGAGCTGCCTTTGCTGGATATTCTAGTTTTGGAGATGACAGCCTGTTCTGGGAGGAGCTGTTTTTACTCAGAGGAGGGGCAGAAGTGCAGGTTCAGAGGAAGGTCTTGGCCCCAGCTGTGCCCTTGCGCTCTGCCCAGCAGACTTCCAGGGCAAAGCCTGGTCACCAGCCAGGATAACTGTGCTGAGAGAAGAAAGGAAAAATTGTAAAGTCAAAACAAGCCATCACTTTGTGTGTGCTTGTGTTTGTGTGTCTTTACGTAAATAAGCAGAAAACAGTTCTTCAGCTTTTTCCTGCAGTACAGTGAACTTTTCACCTTAACACTGTCAATTAATTTATTAATTATCTCTTTAAGAAAAGGGATTTAATCCTTTTTATAAACTGTCACATTTTAAAATTACAATTCATTTTACATTCACATTTGTTTTATGGCTTAGATCTGCTATATGTGTTAAAAAGGAAAGTAAAATATTAACCCCGCTAATGTTAGGATAATTTGTAATTTGAAAAAAGGGCTTTCCCATAGCTCAGTTGGTAAAGAATCTGCCTGCCATGCAGGAGACCCTGGTTCGATTCCTGGGTCGGGAAGATCTGTTGGAGAAGGGATAGACTACCCATTCCAGTATTCTTGGGTTTCCCTTGTGGATCAGCTGGTAAAGAATCTGCCTGCACTGCGGGAGATCTGGGTTCGATCCCTGGGTTGGGAAGATCCTCTGGAGAAGGGAAATGCTACCCACTACCCACTCAGTATTTTGGCCTGGAGAATTCCATGGACTGTACAGCCCACTAACATTAGGATAACTTGTAATTTGAATATAAATGGCAACCCACTCCAGTACTCTCGCCTGGAAAATCCCATGGACGGAGGAGCCTGGTAGGCTGCAGTCCATGGGGTCGCTAAGAGTCGGACACAACTGAGTGACTTCACTTTCACTTTTCACTTTCATGCATTGGAGAAGGAAATGGCAACCCACTCCAGCGTTCTTGCCTGGAGAATCCCAGGGATGGGGGAGCCTGGTGGGCTGCCGTCTATGGGGTCGCACAGAGTTGGACACGACTGAAGCGACTTAGCAGCAGCAGCAGCAGCAGGATAACCCCACTAACATTAGGATAATTTATAATTTGAAAAAGAAAAATCATTTGTGGCCAGTGAGCAGTCTTTCTTGTTAAGGCAGCTGGCACAGGACCCTGATGCCTTGGCGGGAGCAGGGGTGTGGGGTGGGCAGTGAAGTTGGCTGTTTTTGTCCATCTTGCCACTGTGTTCAACTGTTCTTGCAGCGTGCTAAACATTCCCTCTACTTTGTCGTTCCCACCCATTCCCCCTCCCAACATGGACTCAAAGGGCTGGTGAGATAAGCTTTCTGGTCAGAAAACCTTGGGACTTTTCTGAGTCCAAGGTCCCTGCTTGCTCCTGCTTCCTGTGGAGTCGTGTGGAGCTGGGGGTGGGGTGGGCTGGCTTTGAAGGCTGGGGGAGGACATGGAGGGGCAGTCTCCCTGCAGCTCTAACCCCTCCCTCCTCTGTTAGGGGTCTGGACTAAGTGTCGTCAGTGACAGGACTTACTAATAAGAGGTTCATGACCTGGGCAGGAAAATGCACGGAGGGGGTGGGGCTGGAGATGGGGTGGGAGACCCGCGAGGAGACTACTCTGAGACTGTGGAGAATTGATGGCAGTCTGGAAGTATGTACTGGCCACTGACGTGAATTTGTGAAAAATCTTAAATGTGTTGGAAGCACACTGGTGGGAGAGTGGTGTGTGAAAGATGCCCCTCAAGTTTCTGGCAGAGAAAACTGAGTGAACACAGGTGCCCTTTACTAGGTAAGGAAAATGCAGGATGGGATGAGCTGGAGAGGAAAAGCCAATCTCCTTGGGTTTGTTTGTTTTTTTGAGACCAGAGGATCAGGCCTTGCCTGGTATTCACTGGAACCGGGCTGGGAGGGGATCTGGATGGCACTGGGTGACACACAATCTTAACAAGCCTTAGGGCACTGTCTGTTCAGCCTGGAGCTGGTCCCGGAAGCTCCTGATATCAGGTTAACCCATGGGGGACCAGGTTGTGAGAGCTCCTGGGTCACCTGTTGGGGAAGAAAAATCAGCCAGGCTGGGGGCCATTCTCTGCGCAATTTACCAGCCGACATGGAATCGTTTCAGTGGTGAGCAGCTGGTGCAAACAGACCAGCAGGGGCTAGATGTTAGTCTTGGCTGTGCCACCCACGGCCCCGCTTCCAAGGTTAGAAGCCTGCCAACCTGGAGTGGAGCGCTTGTGGAGAACAGTCATCGAGTGTGTGTCTGTGTCCCCCTCAGGGTGGTTTCAGCTTCACTTGAATCCCCTCTCTTGTTGCTGCTCCGATCAGGCTGTTTCCTTCTTGATAACCGGGTGACTGTCCAGAGGGCAGGGCAGAGTCTGCCGGGACTGGTTTTTCCAGGTTTCACTTTCCAATGGTGAAGGAACCAGAGAAGGGCGGACTGAGCTGTCCGGGATCGTTCCCGAGGGTCCCACGGTCCAGTCTCTGCAGACACCCCTGGGCCGGGCTCTGCTGCTTCTCCACTCTCCTGAGACCACCTGGCCCCGGACATGAGGAACTCAGACTTGGATCTGGATCAGGATTGGGGCTCTGAGTGACTAACTTCAGGTGCGAATTCTGAGGGCAGATTTGGGGTCTGCCAGGGTCCCTGAACCTTCTCATGCTGCTGCGTTTAGAGACGCCCCTGAAGTCCTGGCCTTTCAGAGCAGGTAAGTGGGCTTTGAAGACACTTGTGGGTGAGAAGAGCAAGCAGGGAGCAGCAGAGTTGAGGAGGAGGCTGAGCAGGGGGCGGGGTGGGGGCAGGGTGGGTGGTGCTGGATGGTGGGGTGGCTCTAGGGAGACCCAGGACCACCACAGTGAGGAGGGTACCTTCACTCATTTGTTTCAGTGTTATTGCTGTAGCACTTACTAGTAATAGGCTGTTTTCTAATTCCATGTAGTGACTACAAATATAAATTCATGTGATTCTCATGAAAACCTTGAGATGGAAATGCCGTTAATATCCTCATTTTGCAGATGAGGAATAACACAAAGATGGTTAAGAAACTTGGCAGACAGGGGCCCAGTCTTGGGGGGAGGACTCAGCGTTTAGCCCTTAGTATCTGTCCTTCCCAGGACCCTAAGCTACCTCCTCCCTCACCTCAAACATTTAGTGTTTTGGGGTCTTTTCTCAGACAAGGACTCATTTTTTTAACTTCGGCTGCTCTGTTTCCACCGGGATCTCCAATCCCAATGCAGAAATCTTCTTTAAATTCAGTGGGGATGAGGATTAAGCCCTCTGTGGGGACTGACTGGGCACCTGGGTGCGGGCCTTGTCCTTGGTCCCTGCAGGAAAGGACTGGGTGGGGTTGAAGTGCAGGTGAACTAACCCAGCAGCAAAGGCAGCTCACAGTGCCTCTGAAGGACCCACAGTCCCCTCGAGGAAGACGTTTGTGGGGCCCCAAGTGGGAGCTGGCCTGTACTTCACAGTGAGGAGCTGAACCTGGGTCTCTGTCCCTAACTGGTGGACAGGCATCACTGGTGGTTGTGAATAATGGGGAGATGCAGGATGGTCCCAGCTCGGGGCCCCCGGTGCTGGGAAAGGAAGCACCTGGTGTTCTGGGCAGAGTGGGCTGGGCTGCAGGTGCCATTGGGGTGGGAAGGCAAGGGGGGGCATTTTCCCAAGCAAACCTTGAGGTTGTTTAGCTCCACAGAGGCTTCCACAGGGCTGGGAGGAGCCCAGGCTCAGTGCTTTCTGGGTGTCAGAGTTGTGGGGAGCCCAGCACCTCATCAGCACAGGGATCCGGGGGGGGGGCTATGCTCCTGCAGGACTGTTTCTGGCCCTGAGCCCTCCTCCCCACTGGGGTCCCTGAGCTCTGGGCCAGCCCTGGGTCTGCCTTCTGCCCTGTGTCTCCCCAGCTCTGAAGAGATGGAGGACTTCTCCCGCGGCTCTGGGCTCTGCCACCTCACCATGCTGCTCCTCCTCCTCCCGCTGCCCACTGGGGGGTCCACAGGTGAGTGTGTCCCCACCCCCTTCCTGTGTGGGTCCCCGGGAGCTAGGCCGGCTCTCTCCACCAGCAGTGGGTGGGTATTCAAAGAACCCTTTCTCTAGAATAATTATGATGCTTCCCCAGGCACTAACTGTAATTATATAATTGAGAAGAGTCTCTAAACCATAAAATAAGGGACCTTGACAGTTTCCAATGTGGAGATTATGATGTTTTCAAAAGTCAACTATCAGGACTTGCCTGAAGGTCTAGTGTTTAAGACATCATGCTTCCATTGCAGAGGCATAAGTTTGTAGCTGGTTAGGATGCCTGGTCATGCATGCCTTGCAGCAAAAAAGGCAACTATGAAAAATGTTACCATGGGAGAATGGATACACATATATGTATAGCTGAGTCCCTGTGCTGTCCACCTGAAACTATCACAACATTGTTAAATGTCTCTGTGTTGTGTGCTAAGTTGCTTCAGTCACGTCCAACTCTTTGAAACAGCATGGACTGGGGTCAGCCAGGCTCCTCTGACCACAAGGATCCTCCAGGCAAGAATGCTGGAGTGGGTTGCCATGATCTCCTTCAGGAGATCTTCCCAACTCAGGGATCAAACAGAGGTCTCCTGAATTGCATGCGGATTCTTTACCGACTGAGCCACCAGCTATCCTCCAATATAAAATAAAAAGAACAAAAATGTGACAGTAAGAAAGTGAAAGTGTTAGTCACTTGGTCGAGTCGGACTCTTTGTGACCCTGTGGATGGGGCCGCCAGGCTCCTCTGACTATGTGGATTCTCCAGGCAAGAATACCGGAATGAGTTGCCATGCCTTCCTGCAGGGGATCTTCCCAATCCAGGGATTGAACCTGGGTCTCCAGCGTTGCAGGTGGATTCTTTACCATCTGAGCCACCAGGGAAGTCCATTAGGTGCTGTACTTGAACAAAACAGACAGATCCTATCTTTATAGAGTTTACAATGTAGAAGGAGGCTGTGAGTAAGAAATGCACAGAAGACTGTAATTGACAGTTTGTTGTAAGAGATGAGAGGAGGGGCAGTGGAGTGGTGAGGCTGGAGGGAGGCAGCCAGGGGTGGGGAGGTGGGAAGCAGGCACCAGAATGTTCAGGGAGAGGAGAACAAAGACCTTGAGGAGGGGGTGAGTCTGTGACCGTTCCAGTGGAAGGATGGTTTCTGCAGGAGAGAAGAGCCAGTGCAAAGCTGCCTGTGTGCCTGTAATGCTCAAAGGACTGTGGAGGCAAGTCTTGGCTGGAGCAGAGTGTATGAGAGGGAGAGACCAGGAGTAGGAGTCAGGGTAGCCCTGGGCGTCAACCCCAGCGGGCCTGAGGTCCATTGAGGGGACTGAGGAGCCATGGCAAGGCTTTGAGCCGAGTAGGGACAAGGTGTACAGCTGTTAAGAGTGGCCTGTCCTTCATGGTGAGGGGCTGATTGTGGGCCCTCACCCCATGGGAGCGGGGAGAGGAGACCCAGGGAGCCCAATGTACCATTGTCCTCCAGGTGAGAGACAATGGTGACTCAGACCAACTCTGAGCAGCTGAAATCTTTCTTTGGAGATCCAGCAGGGCTGTCTCACACAGGGGTCATGTCGTGACCCAACACCAGGTCTCAGAAGGACAAAGGCTCTGGGAAGATGTCAGTGGGATGAATATGGATTCCTGTGGGTGATGAGAAGAAAGGCAGCTTTTTAACGAAAATAGCATTTGGATCTGGGTTTTAGTGCACATTTGAGCCAGGGAGAAAGTCTTGAACACACATGATAAAGTTAGGGCTGGAATAGAGTAGCTCCCGGGTGTGGCTGGTGATCAAGAATTTCTGACCTAGACCCCGGGTATGAACTTTGTTCAGGGTTCAGTCCTGCCCAAGGAGTGGGGGGCAGGATAGAGCTGTGGTTCTCAAAGTGTGGTCCATGGAGCATCAGTATCAGCCTCCCAGGGACTGTTTACAAAGGCATATCCTTGGGTCCACCCCAGACCTACTATATCAGAAGGTGTACTGGGGGTGGAGGGGGTCCTGCCAGTTGTGATTCCCCTGATCTCATGACGATTCTGTTGCATATTCACACTGAGGGCCTTCACAGAAGGGCCTGGGGACAGGAGAACAGGAGAGTGAGGGATTCTCCTTGAAACTGTTTCTGGGTCACAAAAATGTGATCAGAGATGTTGCCCAGATTCAGAGTCATCAAGCTCCATCCATCAGTCCCGTGGTCATCTCATCCGAGACTGGGGCCTTCCCACCTGATGCTGTGTGTCCCCTGCCCTCGGTCTGCATCTCTCCTCCTCTCTCACTGCCGTCTCTGTGTTCACAGAGAAGTTCCAGGTGACTGGCCCTTTGCACCCCATCGTGGCAGTGCTGGGTGGGGAAGCTGTGCTGCCGTGCTCCCTATTTCCAGCTGTGAGTGCAGAGGACATGGAGCTGAGGTGGTTCCGCTCCAAGTCTTTGGAAACCGTGTTCGTCTATCAGAACCGACAGGAGCAGAAGGAGGAGCAGATGGCTCCTTACGCAGGGCGGACCTCGCTGGTGGGGGACCTTCTCAACCAGGGATATGCTGCCATGCACATCCAGAGGGTCCAGGCTTCTGACAATGGGCTGTACACCTGCTTCTTCAGAAAAGGACACTTCTATGAAGAGGCTGGTTTGGAGCTGAAGGTGGCAGGTTGGTGACTTGGGTAACTAGATTAGTGTTTTGGGGTGTTGGAACTGGGAGGGATATGAAAGATATAACTCAGCCTCGCATTTATCACAGGAAGAAGGGAGGCTCTTTGATCCATTCATTCATTCAGTGCAAATATATAGAGTCCCTCCTCTGTGTCTGGGATTCCCAGGTGCCTCTGTGGTAAAGAATCCACCTGCAATGCAGGAGACATGGATCCTATCCCTGGGTTGTGAAGATCCCCTGGGGGAGGAAATGGCAACCCACTTCAGTATTCTTGCCTGGAGAACCCCATGGACAGGGGAGCCTAGAGGGCTACAGTCCATATGGTCGCAAAGAATCGGATCCGACTGAAGCGACTGAGCATGCACATACTATGTGTCTAGTCCTTTCTAAGCACCTTGGATGCATCAGAGAACGTGATAAAGATTCCTGTTGTTATGAGTGTATATTCTCAAGTGGATGATCAAGCAGTCACAATGAAGAAACAGATTATAGGTGATGTTAGAATGTGGTAAGTGCTGAGGATGAGAAGCCGAGTGGAACAGGGGAAGGGGATCAGGACCGAGGGTTGGGAGTGAGGCCAGGCTGCAGTGTTACACAGTGGCGCAGGCCGGTCCTGATGGAGAATGTGTATCTGAACGTAGACTGGAAGGAGGGATTCAGTGTCTTGGACATCTGGGGGTTGCAAGTTCAAAGGGGAGGGAACAGCCAACCTTAATGGCCTGGAGAGGGTGTGTGGCTGGTGTGTTCTAGGGACTCCTGGGGTCCTCATGGCTGGTGGGAGTGAGTGAGGGGGCAGGGTGTTCAGAGGGGACAAGAGTGTGGCAGACAGGGACAGGGACTGGATGTAAAGATGAGTGGAGATGTGGGAATATTTTCACAATCAAGCCATCAGAGATGGGGCCAAAGCACCTATTAGTTCTGGAATTATGAGTTTGAAGTCTATGTGAGGAGTCCATGTGGAGGTAAACCTGAGGATAGAAGGAAGCGGAGTTCAGGGCATAGGGGTGTCAGCTGACCTAATTTTCCTGGCGATTTACAAAGAGAGGCAGTGGGTGTGGAAGCAGATGCCCTGGGAGAGTGTGAGGTGAGGAGAGCAAGGATAAGGGTGGACCTGGGACCACATTCCTCCCTCTGTTTACACGGCATCAGCCCTTCCAC
Organism: Bos indicus; assembly: GCF_029378745.1. Taxonomy (NCBI): domain Eukaryota; kingdom Metazoa; phylum Chordata; class Mammalia; order Artiodactyla; family Bovidae; genus Bos; species Bos indicus. The sequence goes on along the minus strand of NC_091782.1, from coordinate 29,189,702 downwards.
TTGCACGACTGGGGAGAAGGGGCCCAGCCCTCTGAAACCCTGGGGGTCCCCATGCTCCTTCCTTCTGTTCCCCGAGGCAAGGATGCCTCCTTGTTCCCTGTGGGAGCAGGCTGCCCCCAGAGCCCCCAGAATGCCAAGTGCAGGGCCCCCCCTGGAGTTGTGCACACGTAGGCACTGCTGGGTCCCTGGGCTCTACATCTTGCCTCCTGCAGGTGTGGGCTCTGCCCCTCAGGTGCGCATACAGGGCCTGAGGAAGATGGGGTCCGCGTGGTGTGCACAGCCTCGGGGTGGTTCCCGAAGCCCCAGGTGCAGTGGAGAGACCTCAGCGGAGAGAAGTTCCTGGCGTTCTCTGAAGCCCACACCCAGGATGCTGAAGGGCTGTTCAGCGTGGAGGCGGCGCTGGTGGTGAGAGACAGCTCTGTGGAGAACGTGACCTGCTCCATCCTCAACCCTGTCCTGGGCCGGGAGAAGGCCATGGCCATTTTCATCCCAGGTCAGAGGTGCTCCCGGCTTCCATCAGGGCTGGAGGAGGGGGCCGGGTGTTCCTGGGTGTTCCGGGCTGCGCTGTCCTGGGCAGGAGTCCTGACGGGGTGTCTGGCTGGGCCACAGAGCCCTTCTTCCCCCAGGCCTCTCCCTGGAAGGTGGCTTTCTCGGTGAGCCTGACTGTGCTGGTGATCTTGCTCCTTGGGGCTGGATGTTACACCAAGAGAGAACATTCCATCAAGATGCAGGTGAGGGGAGAAAAGGAGACTGTGCCAGACTAGCGAGCAGGACCGTCAGACAAAGGAGGAAGTGCTGAAGGACGCAGGTAAGGCAGGACGGGGGTCAAGGCTGGTGAATGTGGCAGCTGGTGCTGAGAGGGATGCGCTGACCACAGGGCCTGAGTCCAGGGCTCTGGGGAAATCCCAGTCCAGAGCAGGTGGCTGGGGAGACCTGGGTGGACAGCTGGAGCTGGGGAGGCTCCAATGGGTCTGCAGTTGGAATGTCTTCGCCAGGGGTTACACACAGAGAGGTGGTATTTGTGAATCTTTTTCTTAGGGAGTGGAGTTCATGCTTTTTTGTTTTCACTCTCTTTCAGCTAAATTTCAGGAAGAACTAGGTAAGCTCTACTTTTCCTCTTGAGCTCTCTGCATGCCCTCCACAGGAGACATTCTGGTTCTTAGCATGTCTCACTGGTTCAGACATTTCTGATTCTTAGAAAACACCTGTTTTCTTGTGTTTTGCTTTTCAGAGAGGAGGAAATCTGCTTACCTGGCTGGTGAGTGACTCTCCAGATGTCCTTGGGTCTGTCTTACCTGTGCCAAGGTGTTCTTTTCGTTGTTTGTGTCTAGACATGTGGACCCCCTTTTGTGGGGTGGAAGTGGAGGCTGCGGGAGGCAGAACCCGGCTCCTAGGCCCCTCGCAGACCTGGGCTGGCAGGAAGCTTGGGTCTGATGGTGACCTTAGAATTTCTCACGCACCCTGGGTCTTATTCTAACCCTGATCAACCCGGAAATTACCGATAGCTTCGTAGCCTGAATGCATCTGGTTTTTGATCAGTACCTGAGGGCCACATGCCCTGAGATTTCACAGAAGGAGCTACATAAACAAATGGTGATTAACTTTGTGTGTGGCCTCCTTCCTCTATCCCAGCACACCATCCAGGGCAAGTCTCTTCTCTCCAGTTCCTCAAGATGATGATCAGAAAGTGATTGAGGGCTGATTGATACCTGGGCTGACGATGCATGGAAAAGTCATGGGCTGCCCAGAAAAGTGACATGTATCTCTAGAATGATTTCCTCTGGGAATGCTTGGCCAGTTTTACCTTGGAGTTGGCCTTGTATCTATGTTCTTTTAAAATTCCTGCTTCATGTCAATTTTTCATATATATATTTTCCCAGAAAATACTGATGCAATAATTACTTGTTAGAATTGTGGAGTAATTTATACTTTTTTCCTCTAAAATCTATTCAAACAAATAGCTTCTGAGCCTGAGTAGCAACATGGAGTAACAGGTGAAACAGGAGTTTTGAAGGATTTTGAAGGAGGAGCAACTAGGTGAACTAGCCAAACGTCACGCAGCAGGGGACAGCGGTGGAAGTCATTCCAGAATGCTGCAGGCTTCTGACCTGTGCTCCAGGGGATTCCCCACCACACCTGCTGTCTGCACGTGGCTGGAAGTCACCTATTCTCCAGCCTCTTCCCACTGTAGTTAGTCTCACCTGCAGAGCAGAGGGGAGGCAACGGCCAATAGATTCACACTGAGCAGGTTTCTTCTGGCTGAGGTCTCACCAGAGTGTGTTCCCTTTCAGCCTGGAGGAAGGCGCAGCTGTATGCAGGTAAGTGGCTCTGAGTTCCTGTGGCCTCCCCTCCCAACCTAGACTCTGCCCCCTTCTCCCTGAGGGGACCCCACAGCAGGGTGGGGTAGTGTCCTTGGTCTTCTTGGCACCTTTGTAGCCTCCACCTGGAGACTGCAGGGACTCCTCGGAACACAGATGTGCCTCCATCCTGCCCATGCTCTACTGCAGGGCATGGTCAGGGTTAGCAGCACCCTCCCCAAACACCTGGTGCAATGGGGACTTCTTGTGACAGTGACAGCGGAGGGGTCAGTGGTGAGGAGGGACGGCAGCAGGGAATGACCGTGTGGCTCAGGGATCGCTCATCTCTGGAAGATGTCAGAAGTCATGCTCGCTTGCTTATGGGACCCTTGGTTTGAATTCTCTCTTTGGCTCTAGTTTTGGTTTCCCTGTTTCCCCCTGGTCCTCTGCAATATTGGTCTTCTCTCTGCTTCCTCATGCTCTGACCCCATGTCCAGGCTGGCTTTCATCCTCCACGCCTCCTTGCTTGATGAGGAGCAGGTGTTCTGACTCTGGGGTCCACCACCTCTGGGATATGCATGGACTCCTTGGATGAGGGTGTGAAAGATCTGAAATTATATGGAAAATCCCAAGTGCGTTTTTTTGGTCATAAAACCAAAAATGTAACATACAATGGATTATTCACGACCATTGTCTTCCATTTTAGAAGAATATTTGTCTGAAGGGCTCAGGCTCCTCCTCCCCTTTTCAGGGTTAATGTAGAAGATTGGAAAAGGAGACCGTGAGAGAGGTTAAATTTCTTCTTGGAGAAGGGGTAAGGGAACAAATCATGGAAGAAAAGATCAGGAGGAAGAGAGGAGGAGATGTGAAGGAAGTATAGGAATGTGTGGGGGAAATGCCCTGTAGAGGTTTTGAGTGGACAGAGTGACTGAAGAGAGGCCAAAGGTCACAAGGTCAAAGGCCACAGCCACGTGGTGTGAATCTGAGAAGTGCACTGAGAGTTTGCAAGGTTCATGACATGAAATGTAATGGACTCCTTGAGTCTTCTTTAAAATATTTCAGAGAAACTTACATTCCTAAGCCCTTTTTAGGTAACCATATAATGAGTTTGCCTCTGATAATGAGACCGTCTGCACCTCCCAGAGGAGCTGGGGCAGGTGTGTGGTTGCAGGGATGCTCGTGCAGTGAGGGTGGTCTCAAGGACCCTTAGCAGTGGGGTGAGTGAAGGCTCTGCATCCTCTGAGCCTCTGTCATAGGCCCTGTTCCTGCTTGGAATGCTCCTGTTTAGGGTCAGGAATACAGAACTGTGAGAGAAAGTGGGGAACCCAGAGGGTGACAGAGGCCTGGGCACCAATGGGTGAGAAGCCACCTCAGGCGTCTTACTGATTCTTGCAGGGATTTGTTTCTACACAGTGACGATCGTGTAGTCTTCTTTTACCATCTTCATGTTCTCTGCCAAGTTTAAGTCACATGTATTTTAATGTATACCTTTAATTCTATACCTTTCATTAAAAAAAAGAAACTGTACCATGAAACTAGAATCAGCATTTTTTAATATTTTCACCATATGCCATGTCTATAGGGATGATATTGTTCCTACAAAAATGGAAGGAGAAGTTATTCATGTTTCATCTTTTCAGCGCTTGTCATGCTTCCTTATTTGAACGTCTCTCTCTCTCTTTGGAAACCTCTGCATTGTCTTCTACCTGGGTCAGATTTCTCCAGTGCTGTGCGCTGAGCTCTCTTCTCTCCTGGCGCATAGTCATGTTCCAAGTTCAGCTTAGCCAGTTGTATTCTCTCTACCCATGGCTCAGGGACAACCTGCAAGCTCAGCCGGATCATTTCTTCACTGTGAACGAAAGCTTTTATCTCCCCAATTCTTTCTCTAGAAAACCTATCTTTCATTATAGATATGTGGCAAGGGCCTTGAGAAAGAATAATTTGGTAGGCAAATATGGCAAAGAGCTTTCTGTTCAGGTCAGTCTCCAGCTTCTCAATTCCTGAGTATTAAGGTCTATGGCTAGGTCTTCATCAAAAGGTTGTAAAATGATCATTCTGTGTGTGTGTGAGTGCATGTGTATAAAAGAGCAATAAATGTATCAAGTGAATGTTTCCAAACATGTTTTCTACAAATCCTTCATTAGCAGCTTCAGTACCCACCCCACATACCCACCCTAAAGTGTGTTGTACAGTCTTTGTGAACCCCTCATATGAAATGTGTGTTTTCCTTGTAGATTGGCGGAAGGAGGAGTTCCAGGCCTGTGAGTGACTTTGTGTTTTTCTGGATTTTCCTACTGCTGTCCCTGTGGCCTCTCCTTCACTTCTCAGTGGTGATATAGATGCTGGCACCATCAATAGTGTGGGGTGGGATGTGGTGGTGACAGTCACACACAGGTGGGGCTGATCACTTTGGCCGATATTGAATACTAAATAGACATTGGAGAGCCTGCTGGTCCTCAGCCCTTGGAGAGCAGGCTGGTCCTCAAGGGCTCTGTGATACATCACATCCTGAAATCAGTCTCGTGAGTCCTTTTCCTGCTTGGAGGCCCGTCGACTTGCATCACAAGTTCCTATTGTCAGGGTGCTTAGCCTTCCTCCCATGCAGCTGGGATTCCGGGTTGAGGGGTGGTTGTGTGTTCTTGGGGAGGGGAGGACCTTGAATGATAGACAACTTTCTCCGCAGGGCCTGTCACTCTGGATCCACGATCTGCCCATTCAGACCTTGTCGTCTCTGATAAAAAGACAAGTGTGACCTTGAAGGCCTCCTGTGTGAACGCTGCAGATAAATGCAGTGTACTGGGCTTTGAGGGCATCACATCAGGGCGCTGTTACTGGGAGGTGGAGATCAGGGATGGAGACCAAAGCGAGTGGGCCCTGGGGGTCTGTAGGGAAGGTGTGAACAGGGAAGGCTGGTACGGCTGGTACATAGAGTCCCCAGATAAGGGGTTCTGGGTTGTGGGGAGATTTGAAAGAAGATATTTTGCCTATACTGTACCTTATACTGTGCTATCCCTCATGCAGGCTCCCCACCCCAGGCTTAGAGTGGGGGTGTTCCTGGACCACCAGGAAGGGGACATATCCTTCTACAACATGACTGATGGCTCCCACATTTTCTCCTTCTCTCAGGCTTTCTTCTCTGGGACTCTCTTTCCATACTTCATGATTAGGTCAGGGGACGTGTCCATGACCGTCTGCTCCGACGTGGGAGGGTCTGAGGGGCTTCCTGTTGCCCTTAGCAGTCCTTCTCTGGAGGAGCCTGTGAGCCTCCCAGGGGCGGGGTTCAGCTCAGGCTCTGGTGCTGATGGTCTCCCCGGGGCCGAGTCTCCATTGCTGCCCTGCAACCCCGAGGCTGTGTCTCCATAGGGCCCATCACTGTCCTGGACCCTCGCTGTGGCTCTTCCTGGAGCTTCAGATCCCTTGTGACAGGGGCCTCTGAGGTGCAGCCTGGATGACTGGGGGGGTCTCATCCCCCTGCTCTGGAGACAGACTCCTGGGCATGTGGTTACAACAATCATCAGTTCATGCCATGGACTCAGGTTTGAGAAGCTAGACGTGGACTGTTTCTGAATTAGTTTTGATTAGGCTGTAATTTGCCATGGGAAGTCAATTTTGTGGTGATAATAAAATTTTTTTTTAATGCTTTTTAGAAGAAAAGTATTTTTATTTATTCATTTGGCTGCACCAGGTCTTGGTTGTAGCATGTGACCTCTTAGTTGTGGCATGTAGGATCTAGTCCCTGACCAAGGATGGAACCCAGACCCCTTGCATGGGGAACACAGAGTCAGCTACTGGACCACCAGGGAAGTCCCTTTTATGGTGTTTATACACCATTTGGTTATTAAAGGGCACAAGAGCTGAATCACTCTGCAGAATAAAAGGGGGTTATTTTATTGAATCAGTGCAGAGGAACCCAGAACCGAAGGTGGGTCTCCAGTTGTATTTATAAGGATCCAAAGTCTGACCAGAAGTATTGGCCAGAATCTTGCAGGGAAATGGATGGCTGATGAATTTTAGAGGAGTTAGCATTCTACTTTATATACTTCCTATTCTGGGGTGGATGCAACTCACCTATTTTTATCAACCTCAGTAGATTTCTGTGAAAGAAGGAGAAGGATCTGGGTTTTTCTGTTGTGTCTGCATCAGGAGGAAAGAAAGGAACTGCTACCAGAATTAAGGTGTGAGTGAAGACAAGAGTTTTCAGAGGCAGGTGCATTGCAGAAAGCTCTGACCATGAGCACGATTCTAGTAATCAGTGTATTGCCTCTTAGTACTTCCAAGTCCTATGGTAAAGAGCAGAAAAGGAAGCAGGACTCTGAGGGACCCAGACTGTTGGAGATTTGCTCAAGCTCCTTAAATTTCACAGGTGCCTGGGGACTAAGCCCACGGGCTGTGGCTCTGCTTCACTGAAGATGTCGAATGGCTGCTGCAGGTCCTAGTTGGTTAGACACTACCCAGTTTCTGATAGTTTGTGTGTGTTTGTGTGTGTGTGCACAAACTACTTTATTCAACTCATTTAAAGGGGGATCAGTGCCTGTTACAACCTGTTTACAGAAGAATTCAAAGTACTACATATTGATAGATTAAAGCGTGCTTAAATTTATTTACAAATAGATGCAAAACTGGTCAATATTTAAGAAGGTATAACTGGACTCCATTGAATACAATTTGGAATTCTATGGAATTGTTCTGATAGTTTCTAAAATGCTTATTTTTAAAGAAGCCATCTTTTATTACCCACTCCTCTAACATTCTTGAAATCTTTTCCTTGCATTGCAAAAAATATATAATTATTTAAAACCTGGAAATATTCACTTTGCTGAATATTTCTGAATATATGTAGAAACATATAACATTGTAAATCAATGATTCTTTAAAATATTATTTAAAAAAATCCTGTAAATAGACAAATGTAAGGTGTCATGTTGGAGTAGGAAATTGCAACCCACTCCAGTATTCTTGGGAGAAGGCAATGGCACCCCACTCCAGTACTCTTGCCTGGAAAATCCCATGGATGGAGGAGCCTGGTTGGCTGCAGTCCATGGGGTCGGTAAGAGTCGGACATGACTGAGCGACTTCACTTTCACTTTTCACATTCTTGCATTGGCGGAGGCAATGCAACCCACTCCAGTGTTCTTGCCTGGAGAATCCCAGGGACGGCGGGGTCTGGTGGGTTGCCGTCTATGGGGTCGCACAGAGTTGAACACAACTGAAGTGACTTAGCAGTAGCAGGCAGTAGTCTTGCCTGGGAAATCCCTTGGTCAGAGGAGCCTGGAAGGCTACAGTCCACAGGGTCTCAGAGATCAGACACGACTGAGTGGCTGAGGACAGCACAGCACGGTATAGGACATGAACCACTTTCCCCCCCAACTCAGCATATTTATTTTTCACTGCCTTTTCTGGTGAGACAATAATTAAGCTATCCTTCAAAATGCTCTTTGAACCAGCTTTATAATTGTAGCAGTTCAGTAATGGATTAATTCTCTGAATAAATTCTTTGACTTCTCTACTTGTCTAAGAGGCATGTATATGACTTTATGAAAATTATGTATTTTTATAATTTAAAAATTAATGAACAATTTTATGTTAAATATAAGCAAAACCCTTTTATACAGATAATTTTAAGGATAAGTACATTGCAAAAATCCCATGTTAGTACATAAAAATAGGAAACATGAAATAGCAGGTATAATATACCTAAATATTCTTCCCCCACAGATTGGAAGAGAAGCCTGAAAAGACACACAGACTTTTCTAGATGCCCCAGAGAAGGCTGGGGTTTGGATCTTTATTCTAAGTTGAAAGCTTCTTATATTCATGGATCCCTTTCTCATTATTTATTTACTGGCTGTGCTGGGACTTCCTTTTTGTGTGAGGGCTTTCCCTAGTTGCAACAAGTAGGGGCTACTCTTTAGTTGCGGTGCCCGGGCTTCTCACTGTGGTGGCGTCTCTTATTGTGGAGCACGGCCTCTGGGGAGCACGGGCTTTAGAAGGGGCAGCATGTGGTCTCAGTAGCTGCGGCTCCCGGGCTCTAGAGCGCAGGCTCAGTAGTTGTAGAGCACGGGCTTAGTTGCTCTGGGGCATGTGGGATCTTCCTGGATCAGGGATCAAAGCCATGTCGCCTTTGTCAATTCAGTTCAGTTCAGTCACTCAGTCGTGTCTGACTCTTTGCGACCTCATGGACTGCAACACGCCAGGCTTTCCTGTCCATCACCAACTCCCAGAGTTTACTCAAACTCATGTCCACTGAGTTGGTGATGCCAGCTCATCCTCTGTCGTCCCCTTCTCCTCACACCTTCAGTCTTTCCCAGCATCAGGGTCTTTTCCAACGAGTCAGTTCTTCGCATCAAGTGGCCAAAGTATTGGAGTTTCAGCTTTAGCTTCAGTCCTTCCAATGAATATTCAGGACTGATTTCCTTAGGATGGACTGGTTGGATCTCCTTTCACCTTTGTAGCCTTGGTAGGAAGGTGGATTCTTTACCACTGAACCACCAGGGAAGCCCTTGATTCTTTTCAAGTGCTGAGGTGATTTTTAAAGTTTAAAGATGCGTTTTTTGGTTTATCATAAATCTGAGTATAATAGTATATGTTTTACTGTACATTTTACATGTTTATGTTTACCTTATGCACAAGTATGGGGCAGTACTTTATGAGCAACGTAACCAACTTTCAAGGGTTATTTTTTCCATATGCAAGACTTGCCTGCCCAAGAATCAACTTTCTTGTATAAGATGGGACTCCACTCCCTTGACATTTCCATGGAGAAACAGATTTATTTTTCTGGTTTATCTTCCCTGAACTCTATTTCTGCTTCATTGCTACACATCCAGTTGAAACTCAGGCTCTCTCTGCAGTCTCAATGGAGTATCTTCACTGTTTGGCCCCATAGAATCCTGTTCCTTACCTTTGACACAGTTATACCAATTTGCAGTCGGTCCTGATAATTTTGAGTGATGTTCATCTCCTCCAGAATGTAAGTTTCATGGAAGAGGGCACGTACCTCCAAAGACTGGGGATTCTCTGCTGTCACGTTGTTGTTCAGTCATCCAGTTGTGTCCGACTCTTTGCGATCCCATGGACGGCAGCACGCCAGGCCTTCCTGTCCCTCACCAGCTCCTGAAGTTTGCTCAAGCTCATGTCCATTGCATCGGTGATGCCATCTAGCCTTCTCATCCTCTGACACCCTCTTCTCCTTCTGACCTCAATCTTTCCTAGCATCAAGAACTTTCCCAATGAGTCCGCTGTTTACATCAGATAACCAAAATACTGGAGCTTTGGCTTCAGCATTAGTCCTTCCAGTGAGTATTCAGGGTTGATTTCCTTTAAGATTGAGTGGTTTGATCTCCTTGCTGTCCAAAGGACTCTCAGGAGTCTTCTCCAGCAGCACAGTTTGAAGGCATCAGTTCTTTGGCACTCTGCCTTCTTTATGGTCCAGCTCTCATAGTCGTATGTGACCACTGAGAAGACCATAGCCTTGACTATATGGACCTTTGCCGGCAGAGTAATATCTCTGGTTTTCAACACACCATCTAGGTTTGTCATTGCTTTCCTGCTGAGAAGCAATCGTCTTCCAGTTTCATGGCTGCAGTCACCATTCGCAATGATTTTAGAGCCCAAGAAGAGGAAATCTATCACTACTTCCACCTTATCTTCTTCTGTTTGCCATGAAGTAATGGGACCAGATCTTAGTTTTTAAAAATACTGTTTAAAGCTAGCTCTTTCACTCTCCTCCTTCTGCTGTCATACAGAGGCTCAAAATAAATGTTTATTAAAGGAATATATTTGTCATACAAAGATAAACATCATATGGCATTGCTTATATATGGAATGTGAAAAAATGGTAGAAATGAACTGATTTACAAAGGAGAAATACAGTGACAGACGTAGCAAACAAACTTATGATTACCAGTGGAAAGTGATGGGGGAGGGATAAATTGGGAAACTGAGATTGACATATGTACACACAATTATGTATAAAATAGATAACTAATAAGGACCTACTGTGTAGCATAGAGAAGTCTACTCAGTATTCTGTAATGACCTATATGTGAAAAGAATCTAACAAAGAGAGGATATATGTATATGTATAAACAGGTACTCTAGCCACTATGGAGAACAGTGTGGAGATTCCTGAAAAAACTGGAAATAGAACTGCCTTATGATCCAGCAATCCCACTGCTGGGCATATACACTGAGGAAACCAGAAGGGAAAGAGACACATGTACTCCAATGTTCATCGCAGCACTGTTTATAATAGCCAGGACATGGAAGCAACCTAGATGTCCATCAGCAGATGAATGGGTAAGAAAGCTGGGGTACATATACACAATGGAGTATTACTCAGCCATTAAAAAGAATACATTTGAATCAGTTCTAATGAGGTGGATGAAACTGGAGCCTATTATACAGAGTGAAGTAAGCCAGAAAGAAAAACACCAATACAGTATACTAATGCATATATATGGAATTTAGAAAGATGGTAACAATAACCCTGTATATGAGACACCAAAAGAGACACTAATGTATAGAACAGTCTTTTGGACTCGTGGGAGAGGGAGAGGGTGGGATGATTTGGGAGAATGGCATTGAAACATGTATAATATCATATATGAAATGAGTTACCAGTCCAGGTTCGATGCGCGATACTGGATGCTTGGGGCTGGTGCAATGGGACGACTCAGAGGGATGGTACGAGGAGGGAGGAGGGAGGAGGGTTCAGGATGGAGAACACGTGTATACCTGTGGTGGATTCATTTTGATATATGGCAAAACCAATACAATATTGTAAAGTTAAAAAAAAAAAAGGTACTCTTTGTTGCACTGTGGAAACTAATGCAACATTGTAAATCAACCTTACTCCAATAAAAATTAAAACATGAATTATTAAAAAACTTTAAAAAGTGTTGAAACAATGAACAAACAGAACAAATGCAATGTTCTCAAATTGTAGTAAAATGACAAGTGAATATAGCTAACCCCATAAAAATCAAGGCAACAAAGATTTGAGCTAAAATACTGAACTTTAAAAAATAAAGAATTTGTTTGTATATTGAATGTATATGTTTTCTTTTTTGTATTGATGCTGAGTTCGGGTTAAATTTGTGGCCCATTTCTAAGAAGTGTAATTATAATATACTCTCACAGGACTTTATCTTACATTTCCATCCTTGTTTTTTTTAATCGACTCCTTCGACTCCTTTGAGTTTGTATCATTGTTCTGAAATCATTTGTATGAGTTGCTCTAAATCTTTACTTAGAATAAGGCAGTTTATAAATAAATACATAACAACTACACTTGAGTGAAATATTTAACTGAGTCATTGGACTTCCCTGATCACTACTTCCTCCGTGTCACTTTCTCCTTTTTGGCTCCTGCAATGCAAGCCCTTCCACTCATCTGTCCCAGCGTCTCTTCTTGGCCCTGGAGGGTCTCTTTGTACCAGCGTTAACACCGTTCCAGTTTCCCAGGATTCTCTCCTCATCTCCCTCTTGATGCTCTATCTGGGAGGTCCTGTTCACACCCCTGAAGTTGGCCCTCCGTCACCTGCTCACGACTTCCTCATCTGCATCTCCTGCTCAGTCCCTTTCTTGAGACACAGAACTGCATTTTCCTCTGCCTTCTACCATGTGACTCAAGAGATGGTTTTTGTTTTTTATTAAGAGGAGAGGATAAGCTAAGCCATTTAATTAGTAAACATTTCCAAATTTTATGTAGATTTGAGAATCACCTCTTTGTATAACAATGCAATTCAATGCAAAGTTGTTGAAAATGTCAGATTCCTCTCATTTTTGTTTGCAGAAGGTTGTTTTCCTCTCTGAATTCTCTTGATGAATGTGCCCCAGATAGGAATCTGAGACTCTTCCTCATGCTTCCTCTTAATTATCACTTTGAGTGTCATCTCTGTCATCTCTCTCTTTCCAAATGTCACATACCTCCTCCCCAGAAGTTTCTGTTTTTGTTTTAGTTGAGAGGCAGAAAGAAGGAGACACAGGGGAGCAAAAGATAATACACAAATGGAATAAAGGCCACTGATGTCCAGTGTGCAGTGTGATGAATTTTTTCGTATGCACATAGCTGAGTAACCACGCCCAGATCATATCGGATAGCTCCCTGGTGTCCCTCTCTAAGTGTCCCCTCAAGCTTTCCAGGACCTCCTTATCTGACTTCTGCCAGCACAGACGCATTTTGCCTGTGCTTTAACTTCATATATGAGGAATCCTGTAGCCTGCAGTCTTTTGTGTGTGGTTCCCTGTGTCCACGTCCATTTTTCTAACATTCCTTGTCTGCCTCTCCCTCCCTTCGTGTCCTCCTGCGGGGAAGCCGTTTTTTCAGTCCACAGCGCTGGCCACAAGGGGGCAGCAGAACCCGGTGGAACCTGGGCTGATCCAGCAGGGCAGCCCTTCTCTTGGCCCCCAGGTTTCTCCTTATCCCCGTAGCACCTCGTTTCTGGGCTGCCTCTCAGGCGGCTGCTGCAGGTTCATCCTGCTGTCTCCCTCTTTGATACCTGGTGCTTTAGAGAGGATTTCTGGAGTGGAAGATTGGAGCTTGGTCTCCAATTCTGGAGCATGCACTCCTTTTAGTAATGTATTTTCAACAAACAGCTATCAAGTGTGTGGAAATGTTGTACAGATTCTAAAAACAAACACAAATAGCACATTAAAAAAGAGTAAGATGAAAGGTATTCTAACATTTCTTCTGCCTCCCCTCCTGCCCCCAGATCCCTGGAGCACCTCTGGAGCTGATTCGCCCCTACCTGGTGGCCCCTGTTTAGGGCTCAGCTGAGCTTTAGTGAGGCCTGGAGCCTGTGGGCTTGACACACATAAATCTGGGCAGGTCCCTTCATGTTGTTGAACCTCTGTCTCTCAGCTGTAAAATGAAGAAAGTAAGACTTCCCTCTGAGGATTATAATAAAGTATGTGATGTTCAGAGTAAAATGGCACTGGGCAAACAGTGTGCCCGAGTGTTTGGTGACATCATGCGAGAGCAGGGCCTGGCCTCAGGGCTTTAGTCCACAACTCAGCCTGTGGAGACAAGTCTCCTGACCTGAAGGAACAGGGTGGGCATCCTAGGGACTGTTAGAACTGTTGCAGAAGGGGGATCCCTTCCAGGACCCGAAAATGGGCTCTTGTCTAACACTTGGAAATGAATTTTCTGAGGAAACACACGTGCTGACAAAGCAAGAGATTTTATTGGAAAAGGGCGCCCTGGCGGAGAGCAGTAGGGTAAGAGAACCCAGGAGAACTGCTCTGCCACAGGCTCGCAGTCTCGGGTTTTATGGTGATGGGATTAGTTTCCTGGTTGTCTTTGGCCAGTCATCCTGATTCAGAGTCCTTCCTGGTGGCGCACACATTGCTCAGCCAGCGAGAAGGATTCTGGGAGGTAGTTGAACACGTGTGTCAACTTTTGACCTTTCCTGAACTCTTCCGGTTGGTGGTGGGTTATTAATTCCATGTTCCTTACCAGGACCTCCTGTCATAAAGCAATTCATGCAAATGGTTTACTAGTGTGCCTGAGCAGAGTGGGCAGATTTCAGTCATTGTTCCTCCCCAAATAGAGCCAGCCTCTCCTGCCTTTCCTGCCCCAGACCTCTCTTCTCTGATTCTCTCAGGGACGGAGGCCAAAGTGTCAGACCTTCAAGTAGTTCTCAGATGTTGGTACTCAAATCCCTCTGAGCAGGACTTGCCTGACTAACCCTTGGCCATGGGTGGGCCTGATCTATGGGATTGGGAGAGTGAGTAAACACTTGCCAGGTCACTGAGTGAGTGTATACTCAGGTCCTGTACTCAGGGCACGTACACAGGTCACTGCCTTGTGGGCAGTACAAACGCTCACACTGTAAATCGTACACTGACATCTCAGTGACTGGGGACATGCATGAGACACTCTGGGCAGACGTGTCCATTCTGGAGTCTGGTCCCGCATGTGCCAGGATAAATGCAGGGGGATCCTACCCCTTCCTTTTTGTCCTTTTCTTCTATCCCTTTCTCCTTCCCTCCCTCCCTTTTTCCTTCCTCTCCCCTGTTCTTTCCTTTCCTACACCCTCTTTCTGTCTGCCTTCTTTCCCTTTAGAACCTTACTGTTGAACCTGAATCTGGCCCCTGTACCCCGACACCATATTAAATCTTGGAAACAGAGTGTTGGGTGAAGTAGAAAATAGTCGCTTTATTGTTTTGTCAGACAAAGGCGGCCACAGTGGACTAAAGCCCTCAAAACTGTGTGATCCTCCCTGAAGAGGGCAGTGAGGAGTTCTATAGTAATGTTTTCAAAAAAAGCATGATTAGCTCGTGGACATTCTTCTGATGGGTTGGTGTGAGATGAGTGGGAGTTAGTATCACCAACCTTCTGATTCCAACTGATCTGGGGTCTCTGTGCTTGTAGTCGGCATTCCATCGTTGTTAAACATTAACATCTCCCCCTGCTGAGGGTTTCAGTATCTCTGAAATAACTCAAAGATATTTTTGTGTGTTTCCTTTGATGGGGAATCAGACCTTGCCCCAAGGCTGCACTACTGTATCTCTTGACTGTTCCTCTCTTATCTCACATCCCCTCTCTTCCTTAATTAACAACCACTTGAACCTGCCTGTTGAACTAAGGGAAGGTCTTGGTGGTTGAATGAATCCTATTTTCTTTAATCAGAGAAATTTGGGGCACAGAAAGGCTTTTGTGCCCAGGAGTCCCACGGAGTCCCGCTTGGTATCATAATCTTTTATTGGTGAAATAAAACATATTATATTCTCTGTAAATCTGTGTGACTCCCCAGTCTCCCTCCTTTACCTTTAGGTATCGCAAAGAGTCGGACACAACTTGGGGACTGAACAACAACAACAACAATCTCAGGGCTTGGGTGGGAGCAATGCCTTTTCATGTTCCTGGAAGGAATCTCAGACTTCGGAATCAGAGTGGATTGTCTGCTCAGAGGATGGTGGAGTCAGTGGCATGGGCCAGGTGGACTTTGCAGCTGAGCTCTGGGTGGGCTGGGCAGCACACACTCTCGGGAAGGACTGAGTGACCTAAGGGTGTCCTGAGCTGCCTTTGCTGGATATTCCAGTTTTGGAGATGACAGCCTGTGGTGGGAGGGCCTGTCCTTCCTCAGCAGAAGGACAGAAGTGCAGGTTCAGAGGAAGGTCATGGCCCCCAGTGTTTCCTTGGGCTCCACCCAGCAGGCTTCCACGGTAGACCTTACCCGCCAGCCAGGATATCACAGAGAACAAAAGAAACCTTTTAAGACCGAAATAAAATCATTGCCTCTGGAGTGTGTGTGTATGTGTCTTTCTAAAAATAGCTATCAAAGGAATTGTTTAAACTTTGCCTACAGTATAAATTAATCTAGTGAACTATTCAACTTAACAATGTGAAGGACAATAAGGTTTCCATATTGTATATTATTTAAAATATGAGTTTATTTTATTATTTTTTAAAAAAATTTATTTTATTTAACTTTACAATATTGTACTGGTTGTGCCATATATAAAAATGAATCTGCCACAGGTATACATGTGTTCTCCATCCTGAACTCTCCTCCCTCCTCCCTCCCCATACCATCCCTCTGGGTCGTCCCAGTGCACCAGCCCCAAGCATCCAGTATCGTGCATCGAACCTGGACTGGCGACTCGTTTCATATATGATATTATACATATTTCAATGCCATTCTCCCAAATCATCCCACCCTCGCCCTCTCCCACGAGTCCAAAAGACTGTTCTATACATCAGTGTCTCTTTTGCTGTTTCATATACAGGGTTATTGTTACCATCTTTCTAAATTCCATATATATGCATTAGTATACTGTATTGGTGTTTTTCTTTCTGGCTTACTTCACTCTGTATAATAGGCTCCAGTTTCATCCACCTCATTAGAACTGATTCAAATGTATTCTTTTTAATGGCTGAGTAATACTCCATTGTGTATATGTACCCCAGCTTTCTTATCCATTCATCTGCTGATGGACATCTAGGTTGCTTCCATGTCCTGGCTATTATAAACAGTGCTGCGATGAACATTGGGGTACATGTGTCTCTTTCCCTTCTGGTTTCCTCAGTGTGTATGCCCAGCAGTGGGATTGCTGGATCATAAGGCAGTTCTATTTCCAGTTTTTTCAGGAATCTCCACACTGTTCTCCATAGTGGCTGTACTAGTTTGCATTCCCACCAACAGTGTAAGAGGGTTCCCTTTTCTCCACACCCTCTCCAGCATTTATTGCTTGTAAATTTTTGGATTGCAGCCATTCTGACTGGCGTGAAATAGGACCTCATAGTGGTTTTGATTTGCATTTCTCTGATAATGAGTGATGCTGAGCATCTTTTCATATGTTTGTTAGCCATCTGTATGTCTTCTTTGGAGAAATGTCTCTTTAGTTCTTTGGCCCATTTTTTGATTGGGTCATTTATTTTTCTGGAATTGAGCTGTAGGAGTTGCTTGTATATTTTTGAGATTAGTTGTTTGTCTGTTGCTTCATTTGCTATTATTTTCTCCCATTCTGAAGGCTGTCTTTTCACCTTGCTAATAGTTTCCTTTGATGTGCAGAAGCTTTTAAGGTTAATTAGGTCCCATTTGTTTGTTTTTGTTTTTATTTCCAATATTCTGGGAGATGGGTCATAGAGGATCCTGCTGTGATGTATGTCGGAGAGTGTTTTGCCTATGTTCTCCTCTAGGAGTTTTATAGTTTCTGGTCTTACATTTAGATCTTTAATCCATTTTGAGTTTATTTTTGTGCGTGGTGTTAGAAAGTGCTCTAGTTTCATTCTTTTACAAGTGGTTGACCAGTTTTCCCAGCACCAGTTGTTAAAGAGATTGTCTTTAATCCATTGTATATTCTTGCCTCCTTTGTCAAAGATAAGGTGTCCATATGTGCATGGATTTATCTCTGGGCCTTCTATTTTGTTCCATTGATCTATATTTCTGTCTTTGTGCCAGTACCATACTGTCTTGATGACTGTGGCTTTGTAGTAGAGCCTGAAGTCAGGCAGGTTGATTCCTCCAGTTCCATTCTTCTTTCTCAAGATCGCTTTGGCTATTCGAGGTTTTTTGTATTTCCATACAAATTGTGAAATTATTTGTTCTAGCTCTGTGAAGAATACCATTGGTAGCTTGACAGGGATTGCATTGAATCTATAAATTGCTTTGGGTAGTATACTTATTTTCACTATATTGATTCTTCAAATCCACGAACATGGTGTATTTTTCCATCTATTAGTGTCCTCTTTGATTTCTTTCACCAGTGTTTTATAGTTTTCTATATATAGGTCTTTAGTTTCTTTAGGTAGATGTATTCCTAAGTATTTTATTCTTTTCATTGCAATGGTGAATGGAATTGTTTCCTTAATTTCTCTATTTTCTCATTATTAGTGTATAGGAATGCAAGGGATTTCTGTGTGTTGATTTTATATCCTGCAACTTTACTATATTCACTGATTAGTTCTAGTAATTTTCTAGTGGAGTCTTTAGGGTTTTCTATGTAGAGGATCATGTCATCTGCAAACAGTGAGAGTTTTACTTCTTTTCCAATTTGGATTCCTTTTATTTCTTTTTCTGCTCTGATTGCTGTGGCCAAAACTTCCAAAACTATGTTGAATAGTAATGGTGAAAGTGGGCACCCTTGTCTTGTTCCTGACTTTAGAGGAAATGCTTTCAATTTTTCACCATTGAGGATAATGTTTGCTGTGGGTTTGTCATATATAGCTTTTATTATGTTGAGGTATGTTCCTTCTATTCCTGCTTTCTGGAGAGTTTTTATCATAAATGGGTGTTGAATTTTGTCCAAGGCTTTCTCTGCATCTATTGAGATAATCATATGGTTTTTATTTTTCAATTTGTTAATGTGGTGTATTACATTGATTGATTTGCAGATATTGAAGAATCCTTGCATCCCTGGGATAAAGCCCACTTGGTCATGGTGTATGATCTTTTTAATGTGTTGTTGGATTCTGATTGCTAGAATTTTGTTAAGGATTTTTGCATCTATGTTCATCAGTGATATTGGCCTGCAGTTTTCTTTTTCTGTGGCATCTTTGTCAGGTTTTGGTATTAGGGTGATGGTGGCCTCATAGAATGAGTTTGGAAGTTTACCTTCCTCTGCAATTTTCTGGAAGAATTTGAGTAGGATAGGTGTTAGCTCTTCTCTAAATTTTTGGTAGAATTCAGCTGTGAAGCCGTCTGGACCTGGGCTTTTGTTTGCTGGGAGATTTCTGATTACAGTTTCAATTTCCATGCTTGTGATGGGTCTGTTAAGATTTTCTATTTCTTCCTGGTCTGGTTTTGGAAAGTTGTACTTTTCTAAGAATTTGTCCATTTCTTCCACGTTGTCCATTTTATTGCCATATAATTGCTGATAGTAGTGTCTTATGATCCTTTGTATTTCTGTGTTGTCTGTTGTGATCTCTCCATTTTCATTTCTAATTTTATGGATTTGATTTTTCTCCCTTTGTTTCTTGATGAGTCTGGCTAATGGTTTTTCAATTTTATTTATCCTTTCAAAGAACCAGCTTTTGGCTTTGTTGATTTTTGCTATGGTCTCTTTTGTTGCTTTTGCATTTATTTCTGCCCTAATTTTTAAGATTTCTTTCCTTCTACTAACCCTGGGGTTCTTCATTTCTTCCTTTTCTAGTTGCTTTAGGTGTCGAGTTAGATTATTTATTTGACTTTTTTCTTGTTTCTTGAGGTATGCCTGTATTGCTATGAACTTTCCCCTTAGGACTGCTTTTACAGTGTCCCACAGGTTTTGGGTTGTTGTGTTTTCATTTTCATTCATTTCTATGCAAATTTTGATTTCTTTTTTGATTTCTTCTGTGATTTGTTGGTTATTCAGCAGCGTGTTGTTCAGCCTCCAAAATGTTGGAATTTTTAATAGTTTTTCTCCTGTAACTGAGATCTAATCTTACTGCATTGTGGTCAGAAAAGATGCTTGGAATGATTTCAATTTTTCTGAATTTACCAAGGCTATATTTATGGCCCAGGATGTGGTCTATTCTGGAGAAGGTTCCATGTGCGCTTGAGAAAAAGGTGAAATTCATTGTTTTGGGGTGAAATGTCCTATAGATATCAATTAGGTCTAACTGGTCTATTGTATCATTTAAAGTTTGTGTTTCCTTGTTAATTTTCTGTTTAGTTGATCTATCCATAGGTGTGAGTGGGGTATTAAAGTCTCCCACTATTATTGTGTTATTGTTAATTTCTCCTTTCATACTTGTTAGTATTTGTCTTACATATTGCAGTGCTCCTATGTTGGGTGCATATATATTTATAAGTGTTATATCTTTTTCTTTAACTGATCCTTTGATCATTATGTAGTGACCTTCTTTGTCTCTTTTCACAGCCTTTGTTTTAAAGTCTATTTTATCTGATATGAGTATTGCTACTCCTGCTTTCTTTTGGTCCCTATTTGCATGGAAAATCTTTTTCCAGCCCTTCACTTTCAGTCTGTATGTGTCCCCTGTTTTGAGGTGGGTCTCTTGTAGACAACATATATAGGGGTCTTGTTTTTGTATCCATTCAGCCAGTCTTTGTCTTTGGTTGGGGCATTCAACCCATTTAAGTTTAAGGTAATTATTGATAAGTATGATCCCGTTGCCATTTACTTTATTGTTTTGGGTTCGAATTTATACACCCTTTTTGTGTTTCCTGTCTAGAGAATATCCTTTAGTATTTGTTGGAGAGCTGGTTTGGTGGTGCTGAATTCTCTCAGCTTTTGCTTGTTGGTAAAGCTTTTGATTTCTCCTTCATATTTGAATGAGATCCTTGCTGGGTACAATAATCTGGGCTGCAGGTTGTTTTCTTTCATCACTTTAAGTATGTCTTGCCATTCCCTCCTGGATTGAAGAGTTTCTATTGAAAGATCAGCTGTTATCCTTATGTGAATTCCCTTGTGTGTTATTTGTTGTTCTTCCCTTGCTGTTTTTAATATTTGTTCTTTGTGTTTGATCTTTGTTAATTTGATTAATATGTGTCTTGGGGTGTTTCGCCTTGGGTTTGTCCTGTTTGGGACTCTCTGGGTTTCTTGGACTTGAGTGATTATTTCCTTCCCCATTTTCAGGAAGTTTTCAACTATTATCTCCTCAAGTATTTTCTCATGGTCTTTCTTTTTGTCTTCTTCTTCTGGGACCCCTATGATTCAGATGTTGTAGCATTTAATATTGTCCTGGAGGCCTCTGAGATTGTCCTCATTTCTTTTAATTTGTTTTTCTTTTTTCCTCTCTGATTCATTTATTTCTACCATTCTATCTTCTAATTCACTAGTCCTATCTTCTGCCTCTGTTATTCTACTATTTGTTGCCTCCAGAGTGCTTTTGATCTCATTTATTGCATTATTCATTATATATTGACTCTTTTTTATTTCTTCTAGGTCCTTGTTAAACCTTTCTTGCATCTTCTCAATCTTTGTCTCCAGGCTATTTATCTGTGATTCCATTTTGATTTCAAGATTTTGGATCAATTTCACTATCATTATTTGGAATTCTTTATCGGGTAGATTCCCTATCTCTTCCTCTTTTGTTTGGTTTGGTGGGCATTTATCCTGTTCCTTTACCTGCTGGGTATTCCTCTGTCTCTTCATCTTGTTTTAATTGCTGAGTTTGAGGTGTCCTTTCTGTATTCTGGCAGTTTGTGGAGTTCTCTTTATTGTGGTGTTTCCTCACTGTGTGTGGGTTTTTACAGGTGGCTCGTCAAAGTTTCTTGGTTAGGGAAGCTTGTGTCGGTGTTCTGGTGGGTGGAGCTGGATTTCTTCTCTCTGGAGTGCAATGAAGTGTCCAGTCATGAGTTATGAGATGTCTATGGTTTTGGGGTGACTGGGCAGCCTGTATATTGGAGTCCAGGGCTGTGTTCCTGTGTTGCTGGAGAATTTGCTTGGTATGTCTTGCCCTGGAACTTGTTGGCCCTTGTGTGGTGCTTGGTTTCAGTGTAGGTATGGAGGCATTTGATGAGCTAATGTCAACTAATGTTCCCTGGAGTCAGGGTTTGGACTTAAGCCTCCTGCTTCCAGTTATCGGTCTTATTTTTACAGTAGTCTCAAAACTTATCCTTCTATACAGCAACATTGATAAAATATCTAGGTTAAAGATGAAAAGTTTCTCCACTGTGAGAGTCACCCAGAGAGGTTCACAGTGTTACATGGAGAAGAGAAGAGGGAGGAGGGAATTAGAGGTGACCCGAGTGAGATGAGATGGAATCAATAGAGGAGACAGCGGGCTAACCAGTAATCACTTCCTTATGTGCACTTCACAACTGGACCACTCAGAGATGTTCAAGGAGTTATACAGAGAAGAGAAGAGGGAGGAAGGAAACAGAGGTAGCCAGGAGGATAAAAGGAGGGAATGAAAAGGAGAGAGACAGATCCAGCCAGTAATCAGTTCCCTAAGTGTTCTCCACTGTCTGGAACACACAGAAATTCACAGAGTTGGGTAGAGTAGAGAAGGGTTAGGGAGGAGACACAGGCAACCTGGTGGGAAAAAAGGAGAGTCCGAAGGGGGAGAGAGCAGTCAAGCCAGTAATCTTGCTCCCTAGTAAAAAATGGGTACTGAAGATTGGGTTCTTAAAGGTACAAAATTGGTAAAAAATACCTAAAAGCAAAAATTAAAAATCTAGAATAGAGTTTGGAACTGCAAAAATACAATGTTAAAGAAAAGAAGAAAAAGAAAGAGAAAAAAAACAAAAACAAAAACAAACGAAGTCACAAAAATTATAAAGAAGATATAGGTACAAAATTGATAACAAATACCAAAAAGCATAAATTAAAAATCTAGAGTAGAGTTTGGAATTTCAGGAATACAATGTTAAAGAAAAGATGAAGAGAAAGAAAGCGAGAGGAAAAAAAAAGTCACAAACGTTATAAAAAACAATAGGTACAAAATTGATAACAAATACCAAAAAGCTAAAATTAAAAATCTAGAGCAGAGTTTGGAATTCCAAAATACAATGTTAAAGAAAAGAAGAAGAAGAAGAAAAAAAACAAGGTCACAAAAGTTATAAAAATATATATATTAAGTTTGCTTTTTTTTTTAAAAAAAAGGGACTTTTTTTTTTTTTTGCAAAGTAATAGTTGGTTATAAAAGTGAAAATTAAAGGAGTAATAGAGGACTTAAAATTTTTTAAAAAATTAAAAAAAAAGACAGGAACAATGATCGTAAAAATAGTAAAAATATATATAGGACTTTCTCTGATGTTGTGGATATTGTGGGTTCAGTTCATTTTCGGCTAGTTCCATGTTCCGGCTTATATTTCTCAAGATCTATAGGTCCCTTCCTATGTAATCAGTACTAACCACGGGGTTTTAATCTATTGCCTGTCGCTTCCAAGGCGGTTCCCTCTGTTATAGCTTCTTCTGTTTGCTGGTCTCTTCAGTGTCTGATTTCCGCCCTGATACAAAAGGGGGCGGTGGTGGACACCTTTTTTTTTTTTTTTTAAGGCTCACTTGTTCAGTCGTGCTGTGGGGAGGGAGGGACGCTGCAAATAAATAAGACTGGCCCGTGCTCGCAGTGCCTCAGCCACACTGGGTCTGCCCCCGCTCACGGCGCGTGTAGCCTCCCTGCCCACACTGCTCAGGCTCTAGGTTGCTCCGCCGGGAACCAATCTGCGGCCGGCCCTGGGTTGCTTGCATCTCCAGAGTCTAAGCCGCTCAGGTTCAGGCACTCGGGTAGTCCTCAGAGGCACAGACTCGGTTGGGCCTGCGTTTTGTGCCCTTCCCAGGTCCGAGCAGCTCAGACAAGAAAGACAAGACATATACTTGTCTTTCAATGATGAGGTGTTTGGCGAGCGCAGTTGCTGCGACTTATCGCCTCCCGGCTGCTCGGTTATCTGGGTGTACAACCAGTGCACCTTCTCAGGCGGATGTTGACTGTCCAGACCCCCAAGAAGTTTTAGTTAGCAAAGAAGCCTGCTTACAGTTTTGTAGATAATGTCTCTCTGGGGCTGCGATTGCCCTCTTCTGGCTCTGGCTGCCTGTTACCGGAGGGGGACGTTCTGCAGCCGGCTATCTCTGTACAGTCCTTTGGGGACAGTCTGAAGCTGGCTATCTCTGTACAGTCCTTTGTTCTGTGCGTGGGCCTGGCAGTGTCTTAGGTTAGGGCTGGCTTTTTGCGTGGTAGATATCCCACAGTCTGGTTTGCTAGCACAAATTATTTCGCTCAGGTAGCGTTTGGGGTATTCAGGCCAGATCCTTACTCTAAGCAATGCAGCACGCGCCGTGCCTCCCTGCCCAGCCCCAGCTTGCTAATGGAGGATGCAGGCGTCTGCGCTGCTTCTCCGCTGGGGGAGTTACCGTAGAGCTTGTAATCTGTGGGTTTTAATTGTTTATTTATTTTTCCTTCCTGTTATGTTGCCCTCTGTGCTTCCAAGGCTCGGCCCAGACTTGGCAGTGAGACTGTTTCCTGGTGTTTGGAAACTTCTCTCGTTTTAAGTCTCCCTTCCTGGGATGGAGCTCCATCCCTCCCTCTTTTGTCTCTTTTTTTTGTCTTTTATATTTTTTCCTACCTCCTTTCGAAGACAATGGGTTGCTTTTCTGGGTGCCTGATGTCCTCTGCTGGCATTCAGAAGTTGTTTTGTGGAATTTACTTGGCGTTTAAATGTTCTTTTGATGAATTTGTGGGGAAGAAAGTGTTCTCCCCGTCCTATTCCTCCACCATCTTAGCTCCTCCCCTAAAATATGAGTTTAATTCTTTTCATCTACTGTAACATTTATAAAATCACAATTCATTTTATATCACTATGGTTTTATGGATTAGAAGTTTTTCTGAAACTGTTTTGAAAGCTCCTGAAGCAAATTAAAGATAATGGATACTATGACTGCTAAATATTAACCCTGTTAGCATTAAGATAACTTATATTTGGAGAAAGAAAAGTCTTTTGTGGTGATTGAGCAAGAAGAGGCTGGCACACGACCCTGATGCCTAGGGTGGCGGGGGAGGTTGGTGAAGTTGGCTGTTTTTGTCCACCTTGTCAGTGTGTTCAAGTGTCCTTCCAGAAAAATCTTTCCTGTACTTTGTCATTCCCGCCCCTTTCTCTCCCAGTATGGACTCAAAGGGCTGGCATTCAGGGTGAGATAAGCTTTCTGGTCAGATCATCTTGGGGCATGTCTGAGTCCAAGGTCTCTGCTTGTTTCTGCTTCCTGTGGAGTCGTGTGGAGCTGGGGGTGGGCTGGGCTGAGTTTGAGGGCTAGGGTAGGATTGAAGGGGCAGCCTCCCTGCAGCTCTAACCCCTCCCTCCGCTGTGCAGGATCTGGACTAAGTGTCCTCGATGGCAGCACTCATGTCTCGATTCATGTCTGTCTGCACATGTGAGAATGAAGTAGCATAAATGGAATTTGTGTGGCTCAGTTCTTGGCACATAGGAAGTTTTCAATAAAATATGGTTGTTATAAAATTCCTCTAATGTTTTTGAGACCTTAAAAAGTCTCCTTGTGGTGAAGGGATTGGTGGTGTAAGTGGGGCATAGATATTAGGGGGCCCTGGAGGCTAATTTTTGAACTTGTCCCGTTAGATCTCCTGTGGTTAATATAAATATTCCAAATATTCCTGAGTCTAGGTGGATATTAGAGGGAGTGGACCTTTTGAGGAAGACAAAGTGGGATGTGTTCAGGTCTACCCTGATGGTCTGGGTTTGCCCAGAGCTGTAACACCTCAGACCAGACTTCTGGGCACTAATCAACAATTTGTGGTTTTGTGGGTCCGCCGGTCCTTACTCTGTGGAGACAAATATAATGGGTCGTTCAGAACAACCCAGAGTGAACACAGGCTGAGAGAGACTTGCTGAGTGTGTGGCTGTGAATCTGTGAGGTTTGGTTTTCTCATCTGTAGAATGAAGATAATAGTGACAACCACGAGGCAGAGGTGAGGAGGGAGAGACACGAGCCCAAGTCGCCTCAGACCTGACCCACGGACACTGGGACACTGGGCAGGCTGGAGGGAGCACTGTGCTTGTGTGTGCTTAACCGCTCAGTTGTGTCTGACTCTTTGTGACCCCATGGGCTGTAGCCCGCCAGGCTCCTCTGTCCATGGGATTCTCCAGGCAAGAATACTGGAGTGCGTTGCCGTGCTCTCCTTCAGGGGATATGAACATCCTGACCCCCACCCTGCAGGCAGACTCTTTACTGAGTTACCAGGGAAGCCCCGAGGGAGCATTAGTGGTGGTTGAACCTGGTGTTGCCAGTCCATGGTTGTAACTAGTGAAGTCTGGGGTAGACAGGAAAGCTGGAGAAGGCAATGGCAACTCACTCCAGTACTCTTGCCTGGAAAATTCCATGGATGGAGGAGCCTGGTAGGCTGCAGTCCATGGGGTTGTGAAGAGTCAGACACGACTGAGTACCTTCACTTTCACTTTTCACTTTCACGCATTGGAGAAGGAAATGGCAGCCCACTCCGGGGTTGTTGCCTGGAGAATCTCAGGAATGGGGCAGCCTGGTGGGCTGCCGTCTATGCGGTCGCACAGAGTTGAACACGACTGAAGTGACTTAGCAGCAGCGGCAGCAGACAGGAAATCAGAGATGGGCAGATGGTGGGGCTGTTGTAGCCTTCCAGAGGCTGACTCGATTAGTTCAGAGTTAGCAGTCTTCCTGTTTCTCTGTGGACTAGAGAGTTCTGTGAAATTGAAAAGGTTGAGTAGCCCATGTGCTGCAGAAGAGACTCCTGCCAGTCAGCTCAACCAATGTTTATGGCGTGTTTCCTACATGCTGGGAAAGAGTGCCTCCTCTCCTGGATTCCCTCGACATTCCTCAGGTGAACACAAGTCAGGGCTGTGGAGGAGATAGGGTGCCACCCAAACCCCAAAAGGCTTGTGTATAGATCTCATAATGGGGGTCAGGAGGTCAGCAAAGTGTGCCTTGAACAAGGTCATTTGAGGTGAGAGCTGTACAGTGGACCGTGAGGAATGTGGGGGAGGAGCAAGATCCCCCACCAGTGCTGGTGAGACCAGTAAGGGGGCAGCTGGGAGAAGCACGGGATGAGGTCAGACAGGAAGTTGGAGGCCTCAGAGCCACGGAGGTGAGGTTGAAGCAGAGGGATCCCTTGAAAGGTGAGACATAAAGTTGACATAAACTGACCTGCGAGCATCATGACATTGGAAAGAAAATGACCTGGAGGGAGTGAGGCTGGAGGTGGGGCGGGAGACCCATGAGGAAAACTCTGTCAGCAGAGAAATGAGAGTATGTGATGGTTGTTAACATGAATTTGTGAAAATCTTGAATGTGTTGGAAGCACATTTCATGGGAGAGTGGGATGTGAAAGATGCCCTTCAAATTTCCACAGAGAAAACTGGGTGAACACAGGTAAGGAAAATTCAGGAAGGGATGAGCTGAAGAGGAAGAGCCATCCCGTTGGTTTTTTTTTTTGGAGACCAGAGAATCAGGCCTTTCCTGGTGTTCACTGGGCCTGGCAGAAAGGGGGTCTGAATGGCTGTGCCCAGGCCATGGGTGATACACAGTCTTCAGAAGCTTTAGGGCTGTGTCCATTCAGCCAAGGTTCTGGAGTTTTCCTGGAAACACCTGAAGCCTGGGGGTTAGCCCCTGGGGGCCAGGTTGTGGGAGTTCCTAGGTCATCTGCTGGGGAAGAAAAGGAAGCAGCCACGCTGGGGGCTGTGCCCTGTGCACTTTACTAGCTGACATGGAATCAGGCGGGGGCTAGGTGCTAGACTGTGCAGACTATGTGCTGCACACAGTCCCCACTTCCGAGGTTAGAAGGCGGCCAGCCTGGAGTATGTCTTCCCAGGTGACGAAGTAGTAAAGAATCTGCCTGCCAGTGCAGGAGACCCAAGTGATGTGGGTTTGACTGCATGGTTGGGAAGATCTCCTGGTGTAGGAAATGGCAACCCATTCCAGTATTCTTGCCTGGAAAATTCCATGGACATGAAACATAGCCGAGTGACTGAGCACACACGCACAGCCTGGAGTGGAGCACTTGTGGAGAACAGTCATCGAGTGTGTGTCTATGTGTCCCCCTAAGGGTGGTTTCAGCTTTACTTGAATCCTCTCTCTTGTTGCTGCTCTGATCAGGCTGTTTCCTTCTTGATAACTGGGTGACTGCCCAGAGGGCAGGGCAGAGTCTGCCGGGACTGCTTTTTCCAGGTTTCACTTTGCAATAGTGAAGGAACCAGAGAAGGGCGGACTGAGCTTTCCGGGATCGTTCCCGAGGGTCCCACGGTCTGGTCTCTGCAGACACCCCTGGGCAGGCTCTGCTGCTTCTCTACTCTCCTGGGACCACCTGCCCTCAGACATGAGGAACTCAGACTTGGATTTGTATCAGGATTGGGGCTCTGAGTGACTAACTTCAGGTGCGAATTCTGAGGACAGATTTGGGGTCTGCCAGGGTCCCTGAACCTTCTCATGCTGCTGAGTTTAGAGACGCTCCTGAAGTCCTGGCCTTTCAGAGCAGGTAAGTGGGTTTTGAAGACACTTGTGGGTGAGAAGAGCAAGCAGGGAGCAGCAGGGTTGAGGAGGAGGCTGAGCAGGTGGCAGGGCTGGGTGAAGGGTGGGTGGTGCTGGATGGTGGGGTGGCTCTAGGGAGACCCAGGACCACCACAGTGAGGTGTGAATCTTCACTCATTTGTTTCAGCGTTATTGCTGTAGCTGCTGCTGCTGCTAAGTCACTTCAGTCGTGTCTGACCCTGTGTGACCTCATAGACATCAGCCCACGAGGCTCCCCCATCCCTGGGATTCTCCAGGCAAGAACACTGGAGTGGGTTGCCATTTCCTTCTCCAATGCAGCAAAGTGAAAAGTGAGAATGAAGTCGCTCAGTCGTGTCCGACTCTTAGCGACCCCATGGACTGCAGCCCACAAGGCTCCTTCGTCCATGGGACGTCCATGGGACTAGCACTTACTAGTAATATGCTGTTTTCTAATTCCATGTAGTGACTACAAATATAAATTCATGTGATTCTCATGAAAACCTTGAGATGGAAATGCTGTTAATATCCTCATTTGCAGATGAGGAATAACACGAAGATAGTTGAGAAACTTGGCAAACACGGGCCCAGTCTTGGGGGGAGGACTCAGTGCTTAGCCCCCAGTATCTGTCCTTCCCAGGACCCTAAGCTGCCTCCTCCCCCACTTCAAACATTTAATGTTTTGGGGTCTTTTCTCTGACGAGGACTCATTTTTTCACTTCGGCTGCTCTGTTTCCACTGAGATCTCCAACCCCAGTGCAGAAATCTTTAAATTCAGTGTGGATGAGGATTAAGCCCTCTGTGGGGACTGACTGGGCACCTGGGTGAGGGCCTTGTCCTTGGTCCCTGCAGGAAAGGGCTGGGTGGGATTGAAATGCAGGTGAACTAACCCAGCAACAAAGACAGCACACATGCCTCTGAAGGACCCACAGTCCCCTTGAGGAGGACGTTTGTGGGACCCCAAGTGGGAGCTGGCCTGTACTTCACAGTGAGGAGCTGAACCTGGGTCTCTGTCCCCAATTGGTAGACAGGTGTTGCTGGTGGTTGTGAATAATGGGGAGATGCAGGATGGTCCCAGCTCGGGCCCCGGGTGCTGGGAAAGGAAGCACCTGGTGTTCTGGGCAGAGCGGGCTGGGCTGCAGGTGCCATTGGGGTGGGAAGGGAAGGGGGGCAAATGTTTTTTCCCAAGCAAACCTTGTGGTTGTTTATCCCCACAGAGGCTTCCACAGGGCTGGGAGGGGCCCAGGCTCAGTGCTTTCTGGGTGTCAGAGTTGTGGGGAGCCCAGCACCTCATCAGCACAGGGATCCGGGGGGGGGCTATGCTCCTGCAGGACTGTTTCTGGCCCTGAGCCCTCCTCCCCACTGGGGTCCCTGAGCTCTGGGCCAGCCCTGGGTCTGCCTCCTGCCCTGTGTCTCCCCAGCTCTGAGGAGATGGAGGACTTCTCCCGCGGCTCTGGGCTCTGCCACCTCACCATCCTGCTCCTCCTCCTCCCGCTGCCCACTGGGGGGTCCACAGGTGAGTGTGTCCCCAACCCCTTCCTGTGTGGGTCCTGGGAGCTAGGCTGGCTCTCTCCACCAGCAGTGGGTGGGTATTCGAGGAACCCTTTCTCTAGAATAATTATGATGCTTCCCCAGGCACTAACTGTAATTATATAATTGAGAAGAGTCTCTAAACCATAAAATAAGGGACTTTGACAGTTTCCAATGTGGAGATTATGATGTTTTCAAAAGTCAACTATCAGCACTTGCCTGGGGGTCTAGTGTTTAAGACATCATGCTTCCATTGCAGAGGCATAAGTTTGTAGCTGGTTAGGAATCCTGCTCATGCATGCCTTGCAGCAAAAAAGGCAACTATGAAAAATGTTACCATGGGAGAATGGATACACATATATGTATAGCTGAGTCCCTGTGCTGTCCACCTGAAACTATCACAACATTGTTAAATGTCTATGTGTTGTGTGCTAAGTTGCTTCAGTCACGTCCAACTCTTTGCAACAGCATGGACTGGGGTCAGCCAGGCTCCTCTGACCACAAGGATCCTCCATGCAAGAATGCTGGAGTGGGTTGCCATGATCTCCTCCAGGAGATCTACCCAACTCAGGGATTAAACAGAGGTCTCCTGAATTGCATGTAGATTCTTTACCGACTGAGCCACCAGCTATACTCCAATATAAAATAAAAAGAACAAAAATGTGACAGTAAGAAAGTGAAAGTGTTAGTCACTTGGTAGTGTCGGACTCTTTGCGACCCGTGGACTGGGGGCCGCCAGGCTCCTCTGACCATGTGGTTTCACCAGGCAAGAATACCGGAATGGGTTGCCATGTCTTCCTGCAGGGGATCTTCCCAATCCAGGGATTGAACCTGGGTCTCCAGCGTTGCAGGCGGATTCTTTACCATCTGAGCCACCAGGGAAGTCCATTAGGTGCTGTACTTGAACAAAACAGACAGATCCTATCTTTATAGAGCTTACAATGTAGAAGGAGGCTGTGAGTAAGAAGTGCACAGAAGACTGTAATTGACAGTTTGTTGTAAGAGATGAGAGGAGGGGCAGTGGAGTAGTGAGGCTGCAGGGAGGCAGCCAGGGGTGGGGAGGTGGGAAGCAGGCACCAGCAGGGAGAGGAGAGGAGAACAAAGACCTGGAGGAGGGGGTGAGTCTGTGACCGTTCCAGTGGAAGGATGGTTTCTGCAGGAGAGAAGAGCCAGTGCAAAGCTGCCTGTGTGCCTGTAATGCTCAAAGGACTGTGGAGGCAAGTCTTGGCTGGAGCAGAGTGTATGAGAGGGAGAGACCAGGAGTAGGAGTCAGGGTAGCCCTGGGCGTCAACCCCAGCGGGCCTGAGGTCCATTGAGGGGACTGAGGAGCCATGGCAAGGCTTTGAGCCGAGTAGGGACAAGGTGTACAGCTGTTAAGAGTGGCCTGTCCTTCATGGTGAGGGGCTGATTGTGGGCCCTCACCCCATGGGAGTGGGGAGAGGAGACCCAGGGAGCTCAGTGTACCATTGTCCTCTACGTGATAGACAATGGTGACTCAGACCAACTCTGAGCAGCTGAAATCTTTATTTGGAGATCTAGCAGGGCTGTCTCACACAGGGGTCATGTCGTGACCCATCCACCAGGTCTCAGAA